>NC_059157.1:188831066-189169604 GCF_019923935.1 Bubalus bubalis | reverse complement strand
AAGCCTGCCCCCTCAGCCTGCAGTTCAGACCCCAGACAGGAGGGAGGGTCCCGGTTCCCTGAGCAGGGGCGGCTGCCTACTCCCTGAGCCAGGTTGTGGGGGAGCTGGCAGGTGGAGGCTGCAGGCACAGCCAGGCGTGGGCTCTGCAGCCCGCTCTCACCTTCTCCTTGGAGATCTTCTGGTGGGAAAGCAGCTTGTAAATGTTCCAGTTGTTCTCAAAGCTCCTGGAAAGGAAGCGGGTCATGCACGGTGCAGCCACAGCCGAGCAGCCTGGCCCAGCACAGCCACAGCCCAGCCCAGAATGCAGCCTCCAAGGGGCTAAACACAGGCATGGCCCACTTCCCCACTCTTGTCGCCATGGAGCCTGGCTGGGTGCCATCGCCAGGCGGCAGAGACCCTTCTAAACACGCGTTCCCAATGCCCCCTCAGCAAAGCAAGTGCCCGCGTTCAGCCAGCATGGACTCAGCAGCTCCAAGGCCAAGGGACCCAGAGGAAACAGACCTGTGGATCCAGTTGACCTGGCCCCGGGCCTGCCCCCACTGCTTCCTCCTGCGGTCTCCCCTCCCCCTGCCTCCTCCCCAGTACCCCTTCCTGACCCTACCTGTGCAGTGTTCCACACACACACCCAGCCCTGCAGGCTGCCCGCCTGCTTCCCGGTCACAGGGACCGTCACGCCCCATCTCCTGCATGATGCATGCCCTAGGAGAGGGGCTCAGAGCGCCACCTCTGCAGGTGGGCACGTCCACGTGTCAGGGGCAGGGGGTGGCCGTGGGCGAGACACTCGGAGTCTGCTGGGGGCCCCACAGAACAGACCATTGCCCAATGTGGGGCCCGCCAGGCCCTCACCCGCCTCGGAGCTGGATGGCCTCGTCAAACCTCTTCTCGTCCATGGCCTTCTGCACCTCCTTGGTCTTAAAACAAACAAGAAGCACAGGCTGAGGCAGGGGTCTGGCACACTCAGCTGAGAGGGGTCTGGCCCAGACCTGCCGGGCAGCCGTCACTGCTGGCAATCGGGAGGTCTAAGGGCAAGGGGACCCCATCTGGCCTGCTGGATCCTCCCCTCCCTGGAAGGGGCACCTGGGCCTCGCTCCTCCTAGGAACGAAAGGCGAGGCAGTTCTGGCCCCCAGGCTCACACCACCGATGACCAGCCTGCCCCAAAGCGAGGCCCCATGAGGTCACTTCAGGAGGCTGTTCCAGGAGAAGCGCCGGGGCAGCCCCTCTCTGCCTCCAGCCTGCCTCCCCTGGTTGGGCCCCACCCCACCCCCAGCTGCAGAAGGGGAGCCAGCACCCACATTTCCACCAGCCTCCCAGCCTCTCTCTGCCCTCACCTCCCAGTGGCCCCTTCTCTGACAATACAAGATGTCCCAGTGGTTCTGGCCCCTCGCTTCCCCTTCACCTTCTCATCCCCGCCACGCCCAGTGTAAGACCTGTCCCAGGCCACTGGCTCAGGGAGGCTAAGTGACCTTGGCTCCCCCCAGGGTCGTGCAAACTCCAGCTCACCAGAACCCCACAGGCTCAGCAGCTCCCTGCAGCCCCCCACACCTCTCTTGGGACTTGTCTCACCTGAGGCATCTGCTGACACCTCCCTCTCCCTGGATGACTGCAGGCCTTGGACACCCTGAGGCCTGCTGAGGTGAGCAGCAATGCACCAGGGTGGGCACACCAGGAGGTGGTGCTGCGTGAGCCGCCTGCTCCCTGTCACACACGTGGGGGAGCAGCAGGACCCCGAGAGGGATGGGCTGGGGGCCCTCACAGCAGGTCTGCTGGCTGGGCCCTGAGAGGCCTGGAAGGGCAGGCAGCTCCAGGTTGTGGTGGGGAGCACAGCAGAGCCCAGCAGAGCACGAAGGCCCTGGCACCTCCTCACCCTGGGCACCCTGGGCAGGCCAGTGCTCACCATCTGCACACACTCCATGAGGGGCAGCCGCACGGACTGGTTCCCTGAGAGGCTGACCACGCAGGCCGGCGTGTCGGGCGTGGCCTCCAGCAGCGCCATCACCGCCTCCATGCCCATCTTACTGCTCTAAACAGGGAGAGGGTGGTAGAGCTCAGGCAGGTGCAGCCGGGAGGGAGCCAGCCCCATGACACACACGTCCCTCGGCAGACCCACAAGGCCTCAGCCCTCAGATCCTGCCCACCACACACACACACATACATACACACAGTTGTGTGCTAGAAGCTTCTAGAATAAGTGGCACCATTTATTCTAGAAATGCTGACTGCACATGGTCATCTTTCACCTCCACCAGCACCATTTCTCAGGTCTCAGCAGCCCTGCTAGAGGCTGCGGCACCTGCACCCTGGTTGCAGCGGCAGGGCTGGACCTGGGTTTCTGGGGTTCTTTCCACTATGATGAGGTTTCTCATTTCCGGCCCCTCTGCCAAAGCTGTTCTGATGTGGGTGCAAATGGGGGCATGGTCTGGTGGGCTGGACCAGCTAAAACAGGTAAGGACTGCCCTCCGTGGGACAAACCACAAACTTGGGTCCCAGCACAGACGGTGGGAACACACAGGTGCGTGGGGAGCGAGGCCTGTGGCTCCATTGGGTGAGACAGCATGTCCCTGCGTGCACCACGCCGGGCCTCCCACACTGGCCGGGTGAGTGTTGGGAACAGCCTTGGAGGAAAGGCCCTGCGTCCCCTTGGAGCACCTCAAGCCGGCCCCTCTGCTGTAACTCCCTGTGGGCCTGAGCTCGGGGACCAGCACCAAGCTGCTCCTCCTTTGGCTCCCTCCCAGGCATTCTGTGTCTCCACCAGCATCCGCAGAACCGGAGGCCCAGGCCCAGCTCCCACCTGCCCCTCGGCCTCCAGTCCCTCCCCAGGGTGACCAGGGCCTCACGGGCAGGCGCTTTACCACCCAGGGGCCTCCCTGACTGAGTCCCTGTCCCCCTGTGGCTGCAGCAGTGTTCCCGCCCTGCAGAGGGTGAGGGGGGACCAGCAACGATCAGGACACTGATGCCCCCTTGGGCCAGGACCTGTTGGGGGCCAGCGTGAGGCACTCGGCCCATGGCAAAGGTCATGAGGAAGGAGGCTCGACATACGCAAAGGCGGGATCGAGCCTCAGGAGCCCCCCTGGAAATCCTCAAGCATCTACCCCCATAACCAGAGCCTGCCTACTTTACTACTTTGTGCTCTTACCTACACCTCTGACTTTACGGGGGGCTGTCCCCCACCACCTCTTTCGGAGAAGGAGTTAACTTAGAGCTCCAGTTAATAATAATTCCTGGGCGTGACAGGAGTGTTTCAACTTACAAATTCCTCTGAAGGTTTTCTAGCCTGCCTGACAGGCTTGTCCGGCCACATGTGATTGCTCACAGCCTCTCAACTGTGAGAGGCACGAGATGCTTTAAACCTTCTAAAAACAGGTTCTTTAGAGAAGTTAGAAAACCATTAGTATAAGTATAGTGGGCTGATTAGAAATTGTGTTGGTGAAAGGTTTTTCATTTGTTGAGCCAATGTTTGTTGCTAAGTCTCCATATCCCCTGCCCTTAACACACATTAATGAATATATAGAAGAAATAAGTATTAACCTTTGATATAAATCATGTTAGACCTTAGGCTAAGTAAATTCTTTCCTTAACTAAAACCCACTACACCCTCACCCTATAGGAATGTAACTTTATTTGGGTGGCGTCTGTTTTAAGAATAATCACCCCTGGACAAAGAAGTGTCCTGGCTGACTGACCGCTGTCACAAGGAGAGGGTCATAAATTGTCAGCAGGCCCCCTGGTCAGAAGATGATGTAACACCCCTAAGACCTCTGTATACATTTGTATGAAGCACCTGACTTTGATAAAAGTCAGGACTGCTGACCCCGCGTGACTTTTGCATAACATCTCAGTGTATAAAAGTAGACCATGGAAAATAAAGAATTGGGATCAGTTCCTCGCAAGACTGGTCTCCCCATGTCTCTTTCTCACTCTGGCTGAGTCTCCATCTGGAGCGCGGAACCCACCATGCTTGCTAATTATGCCTGGGCTTCTAAGATCCGACCGGGGAGGCCTCAGTGTCTCCTCTCCTTCGGGAGAACGGAAGGACGCCTGCGGCCTACGTAAGTGGTGCAAACTTCTTGTCTTGAAGTTTTATTGGTCTCCCGCGTAAACCAAGCTACTCAGCCTCTTTTCTCCACTGAACTTTCCTACTGAGCTATCCTCATTCTATTATTCTTTATATCCTTAATTAATGTTTAATTAAACAGTTGTTTCCTGACCCTCGCCTACGCCGTCTCTCCCTCGAATACCCTGGATCAGCTGGGGCTGGACCCCGGCAAGGACCCAGCGCCTGGGCCCTGGAGCTGAGGCACCCAGCCCACTGGCTAGACTCAGAACGACCTGATATCCGCTGCTCCCCCAGCCCTCCTCCCCAAGGTCCCATCAAAGTCATCGCCAGGAGGCTGGGGAGCCTGGGCTGCCAGGCCTCGGTCTCACTATGAACACCGGCGGCAGTGAACACACACGCACCCAGGCATCACACACACCACGCCACCCGTGCATGCACACCCAGCGCCAGGGTGATGCCCCACCTACCAGGATGCGGTCGAACGCCGAGGGGGTCCCTCCCCGCTGAACGTGGCCCAGCACAGTCACACGCGTGTCGAAGCCCAGCCTCTGGACCACCAGCTGCTCGTGGGGACGGAGAAGTAGGGGCCCTTGGATTTGCCACACCTTCCCCACTGGACAGGCCCACCTCATGGCCCCCAGTGCTCTTCCCTCCCCTGTCCCCCATCTGCCTCAGGGATTTCAGGGTGTCAGAACCCCAGCGGCCCTACAGAGCTGGCCCAGCCTGAGTGTGCAGGGGGCTGTTTCCATGTGTGTGTGTGGATGCATGCTCCTGCGTATGTGGGTGTGTATCTCTGTGTCACCATGGCTGTGTGTGCCTCCGTGTCACCATGGCTGCGTGTGACTCTGTGTGTTCCCACATGCATGCCGGGTTGTAGGAGTTTGTCATGGCCTCCAGCCCCTGTGGATCAGGCCCCGCCAGACACTAGCGGGAAGCACAGAGCGCACTGAAGTGGCAGACGGGCCAGTTCCTGGCAGCACCTGACGGGACTTGAGGACAGGGTGGGTGGCGAAAGTGAGGGGCATGGAGGCTCCCAGGGGCTGTGCCCCACTGGGGGATGGGGGCCCAGGGCCCTGGGGTAGAACCAGGCAGGTGGGTGCGGGTCACAGGTAGGAAGGATTCCCCAAAGCCCCAGCTGTTCTGTTATGAATCTGATATGCATGGGCGGTGGGCACCCCTGTCACTGAGGGGCTGGCAGGGGCTAGACTCAGCCATTGGGACCACTGGTGGGGGACTGGATGGGGCTCCTAGGATGGGGGGCTGTGCTGAATGAAGACTGGAAGCCAGAAGATGCAGGGCTCCCAGCAGGTGGGGCCACACTTCAGCCTGGGGGCCCAGGGCTTCTCAGAGGGTCCCAGCCATGCCCACCCCACATCTGGCAATCGTTGGGGCTGAGGACACTCCCTCCAGGGGCCAGGGTTGGGGCCCCAACAAGAGTACGTGGGGACTGGAGATAAAGGGGAGCCCCCTGCAAGGCCCTGCCGATCCCACATGACCCAGGGGTTCACTCACGTCCTTCACGTAGCGGGACGAGATGGGCTTCCCGTTGCGGTCGATGGCGCCCTCAGCAATGATGATAATGTTCAGGCGGGACCCTCGGCTCCGAGTCTGGGTCAGAGACACCCCAGGGCTCAGCCGCCAGCCTGCAGACACCTGTCCCCAGGCACCTGGAGCCCTCCTTGGGGTCCACGCCTCAGGGTTCATGTGGGCGAACCAGGACCCTGCTGCCCCACCTGGGGTTGGGGGTCAGGGAGGAGGAGCTTGCAGGGGGCTGGGGGACTGGAGGATTCCTGCCCACCTCCCACTCCCCAGGCTGAGGGAAGCCTTCCTGCCTCAGCTGGTGAGGATGAATTAGCATCACTCCTTGTTGCAAATGAGAGGGTCTTGGGGGATTTAAAAGTGCTTTTCACCTATTTCCTCAACAAACATTTGTAAGAGTCACTCTGATCCACCAGCCCCTGTTGGCCCCACAGCACTAGAAGAAAGTGACAAAGACAGGATCGGAGTAGCTCCTGCGAGGCATGGGTGCAGAGGGGACGGGGAGCCAGGCACGGAGGGCTGCCTGGAGTAGGTGGCGGTGGTGCACTGAAGCGAAGCCGCCAGAAGGGCCCACATGTCCCCGCCTCACTCACCGCAGCCCAGGAAGTGGGCAGGGCAGAGGTGACACCTGCATGTAACAGGTGGGGAAACTGAGGCTCGGGGAAGCCCTGGGGGTTGGGGCTGGGCTGGGGCTGAGGGCCTTACACACAGCAGGAAAGCAGCAGGGTGTGTGAGCCTGAGTCCAGGCCACTTCCAGGAAGGCCAGCCCCCAGTTCTCAGCAAGTAGGTCAAAGGCAAGGCTAAGGTCAGCCAGGGACCATCACCCTCAGAGCTGTGCTCCACCCATTGAGGCTACGTGGCCACTCGGGGGTACAAGGACTCCAGCCAAGGAGAGGACATAGGCCTCTGGCCAGCCTCACTGCCAGGCTCAGTTCACTCCCACCCTTGCCTTCCCTGGGTAAGGTTCCAGAAGGCAGTCATGACCCTCAGCCCCGCCCACTGTCCTGGGCAGCAGGGACACAAAGCCCTGGGTGGTGGGGGTGGCGGGCTGGGGGGGGAGCATTCACCAGTGGATGGGAGTGAGGCCACCTCCTTGGTCACATGGGGAGAGGGACACTCAGGAAGCATAGGGCCTGGCTCTGACCGCCCCCAGGACGCCAAAACAGCAGGCCCAGCCCCAGGCAGCCTCCACGCTCGTCCTGCCCTTGGGCCAGTTTACAGAGGACATTATGGGTGGACACAGCCTGTTAGGGCCCCAGACTGGGCCTGAGAGTGAACTTGGGAGCACAGTCTCAGGGGTTCCCTGGCTTCGAACCCAGACCACAGCCCCTGAGCACCACCTCATGGAAGGGTGCCTCCCACCCCTGTCCTAGCCCTCCTGTCCACCACTGAGCCCCGGCCTAGCCAAGTGGCCAGTTTATTCCAGTTGGCGGCTTTGGGGATCCCTACCTAGGCCAGAGAATCTGCCTGTTCTGTGCCAGAGGCCGCAACTTCATCTTGAGGGACCAGTGAGCTGCGTCTGGGCACCCTGGCTCAGGCGCCCCCGCTCACCCCTCCTGGATGAGGCCTCAGCCCCGCTGCTCCCACCCCCACGAGCCCCTGCCACACGCCCCTGTGCGCTGACTTCACAAGGCCATCCCCTCAACTCGGGCTCAGCAGTCAGGGCCCCCAGGAAGCCAGCTTGACCCTGTCCCTGCTCCTGCCGTGCTCACAGCAGGGACCCTAGGAGAAGACCCTGAGCCGCTCACCTCGCCTAGCCGCTCACACATGAAGTTCTCCCAGCCATCCTCAGGGGGCGCCTCGGGGATGAACAGCCAGTCGGCCCCCGAGGCCAGGGCGGACACCAGGGCCAGGTACCTGCATGGGCAGGAGGGGGTGGGGCTGCAGCGGGTGGACCCCCACCCAGCACCCCAGACCCTGAGCCCAGGGTTACAGGGCAGGTACAGCTCTGAGCAGCAGCCAGCCCCAGAGTCAGGGCTCCCAGTCCCCACCCCGGCTCTCACACCCAGAGCATCGAGGGAGCACTCGCCACGGGCAGGGCACTGAGGAGGCCCCGCGTCCTACCCCGGCTCCCCAGGAGTCAAGGGCCCCCGCTGACCGGGACCACCCCTTACCCGCAGTGCCGTCCCATCACCTCCAGCACGAAGGTCCTCTGGTGGCTGTGGACACAGAGAGGACAGTGGGCATCAGTGCCGAGGCCTGCAGAGTGGCCTGGACTCCTGTGTCCTGCCACCCACAGCCCCAGCTCAGCCAAGAGCACGCCTGGGAGACACAGAGGACACAGGGGTAGCCCAAGGACAGACCGCCTTTGTCCTTCCCAGGGCGGCCAAGTCTCTGCACTGAGAGTCACCTCTGCTGGGCTCATGCCCGGTGTCAGACAGGTTTTCACTGATCTTCTGTTCCTGAGGCTAAAGGCCATTTGCCTGGCCTGGGCTTGGCTGTCTTAGCTAGCAGCTGAGGACCCCTGCGGGATGCACCATCGCCCAGGGCCACAGGAGCCCTGTATGAGCCGTGGCCCACCCAGGGCTCAAGGGAACCTGGAGGGGTGAGGACCAGACCCAAAGGCATTTTTGCTCACCCCACTGTGAATCTCCCTCCAACTGGGGGCTGAGGGCAGCCAGCACAGACCCCTAGGGATGGAATCACACTGACAAGCTGTTGACTCTGCAGAGCGGCCACCTCAGCCCCTGGCTGGGGGACGGGATCCCGAGCTTGCCTGCTGGGTGGCCTGGCCGGGTGGAGGCCTCGCTCACCTCTGGGCGGTGGTGGTGATGGCGTCGATGACTTCCATGATGCGGTGCAGCGCCGAGTCTGTGCCGATGGTCATGTCGGTGCCGCAGAAGTCATTGTCGATGGAGCCCACCAGCCCCGCGATGTTCAGGTGCGAATAGGTCTGAGCCGTGCCCTCTGAGATCTTGCCTGGGAAGAAGGGGCCAGTCCGGCTGCAGCCTCCGTGCCTCCACCCAGCTCCCGTGGCCACAACATGGGGCTCAGACCCTGATCCCTATCACCTCCCTCAGCCCACCCGCAGTGCAACCTGATCAGGCCCTCAGGCTCGGCTTCCCCCGCCCCAGGTCCTGTAGCAGGGGTCCCAGGTGTGGAGAGGGGAGCAGTGGCTGGACCACTAGAATCGAATACAGACTCATCCCCTACCCAGAGACCCCCAGGGAAATCCTGGAGTGTGCACCCCTCACCTCCACATCCCCATGAGTGGCACAGAACCAAGGGAGCTCCAATAGGCCACTTTACAATCGGGGATCCCCAGGACTTTACATCTTATGTTACCAGATTTTAACTATCACGCTTCTGCAAACTAGGACAAGCCCATAACCAACATCCAGGAACGAATCCCGCAGCACAGGTAGGTCAGCCTGGGAACTGCCGTCTAGCCCCAGGAGGCCTCACTACTGGCCAAACTCGGAGCATCAAGTGAGCACCTCCGACCCTGGCCCGCACCTCCTGGAGCGTCCAGGCCCCTCCTCCCGGCCAGCAGCCAGGCGGCCTCTCACCTCCTCTGGTCCTGCCCACTCCCTGCCCTCGAGCTGCTGTGTCCGGGCTGGGCCGCAACCCACCTTCGCTCACCAGCTCCTCCAGGAGGCTGCCCCACTCGCTGCGGAAGATGTTGGCCCCAGTGAGGCTGCCGTCCCCACCGATGACACACAGGTTGGTGATGCCGCGCTGGACTAGGTTGTAGGCGGCCGCCCGGCGCCCCTCCCGCGTGGTGAAGGCCTTGCAGCGGGCGCTGCCGATGACGGTGCCACCCTGCATGGAGGAGGGGGAGCCTGAGCCAATGGGGCACGGCGGGAGCCTGGGCACTGGGCAGGGGAACTGGGGACCCCAAAGAATTAAGAGGGCTGAGGCCGGGGCTCCTCAGAAGCCTGGGCAGGTGTCCCCTGCTCCCTGGCATGTCTCCTCATGTGTGTGAGGAGAAGACTGTCCACACCAGGCTCAGGGAGCTCAACAAGGCAAGGAGTGAGCAGGCTCCGAGATCTGTAAGGTGTACACACACATGCATGCATGCACATGCGCACACACATGCACACGTGCACCATGCACATACACATGCATGTACTCTGGTGGATACGTGGGGAGCCAACACAGGGACCTGCCTGGGCAGCTCATGCCAGCATCCATGTGGCCCCTCCCCACTCAGCCTCAGCCGGGGGTCCCCAGACTGTCCCACGAGAACACCTGTGGATCCCCTGCTCTCAGCCAGGTGGAGAGGACAATGTGCCCGGGCCACGCCATGCTGCTCCCGAGACCAGGAGGCTGGTTTCAGACTTCATGGAAAATGTGAGTCAGAGCTGCCCCTGGCCTAGCCCGCTCCCTCCCGGAGCCCCTCCAGCCCCTCCAGACCCTCTTGCCCCCTTCCCCTTGCTCCCACCCCCCCACCCCCCGTGCTCTGTGCTTCTCCTCACTCCTCCCCAAACACCAGCTCCTCCTACATCCTTAGTGCCCACCTTTCATGCAGCTTCACTTCCCAGCTAACACTTGGCCTAACACCCCTTCCCTCGGTGCTCTCTCAGGACAGAAGGACGGCCATCCTCAGACACAGGGTCGGAGCAGAGCGACAGCTGGACCCAGGCCTGAGGCAGGACGGCTGTCCTTCTTGGACCCGTGGGGTGGAGGACGAGGTACCCAGGCTGCCGCAGCCCCACCCATGACGGGGTCAGGGAGCACGGCTCCAGAGCAGGGGAACAGGGGATGGGGTCTGACGAGGCCCAAGAACAGGGCTCGTCTGTGTCCTGCTGGACCCACCAGGCCTCGGTAAACCAGCTGGTTCCCAAGGGTGCCTATAGAGCACATGCCCTGGGAATGTCCACCCTGGGCGGGAGGGGTGGGTAGCACCTCAGGGTTGGCCGTGCCTGGATGACCCTGGGTCCAGGCCCATCACCACTGCTCTGCTGACCCATGTGTGGCTCGTGATAACAACAGATCACTTCAGTAAGCAGGTGTCAGCTGGTGGCCCAGGACACAGAGGTGACAGGCGCCCCACAAAGCTCCCTGCTCTTTGGGAGGACTAGGGTCTCTCCATAGACCCCTGGTTCAAAGACCCCCTTGCCTAGGAATCCCTGACTCCAGGGGGGTGTTGAGCTGCTCAACCCCCACCCTCACTAAGTAGGATGATGAAGGGGAAGGCGGGGGAGGCGCCGAGAGGCTGAGGCCGCGCAGGCCCCCTCCAGGGGGCCCTCTTCAGCCCGCAGCTGGAAGCTGAGACATCTGGGGCCATCCCAGCCCTGTGATCTCTTAAACCCACCACCTCCCACCCCCGTGACCCCAAGGCGACTGGATGGCATAGTCAGCCTGAAGCCAATCCCCTGAGGGATGGTGTGTAGCCTGTGTCCCTAGGCGTGCATGTCCCCCTGTGTGTGTCTGTCTCTGTGTGTCTATGTGTCTGTGTGTATCTGATATGTGCACCTGTGTATCCCCCTGTGTGTCCCTCTGTGTGTCTCTGTGTGTGTATAATATGTGCACCTGTGCATCTCTCTGTGTGTGGCTGTGTGTCTCTGTGTGTGTCTGTGTGTGTGCACCTGTGTATCCCCCTGTGTGTTTCTGTGTGTGTATGTCTCTGTGTGTCTCTGTGTGCGTCTCTGTGTCTCTGTGTGTATCTGATGTGTGCACCTGTGCATCCCTCTGTGTGTGTCTGTGTGTCTCTGTGTTTATCTGTGTGTGTGCACCTGTGTATCCCCGTGTGTCCCTCTGTGTGTGTCTGTGTGTGTCTGTCTCTGTGTGTGTCTGTGCATCCCTCTGTGTGTGGCTGTGTCCCTCTGTGTGTCTCTGTGTGTGTCTGTGCATCCCCCTGTGTGTCTCTGTGTGTCTCTGTGTGTGTGCACCTGTGTATCCCCCATGTGTCCCTCTGTGTGCTCACGTGCCTGTGTGTGTCTGTCTCGTGTCTGTCTGTCCCTCTTTGCGTCCCTCTATGTGTCTGTGTCTCTGTGTGTATCTGATATGTGCACCCGTGTAACCCTTGTGTGTGTTGCTGCGTGTGTCTGTGTGTGTGCATCTGTGTACCCCCTTGTTGTTCCTCCATGTGCCCATGTGCATGTCCCGGCACGCACACAAGCTCACAGCAGGGAGGGTCTCAGGCTCACCAACTGGATGATGTTGGAAACGCTCAGCCAGTTGGCCTGCTTGATGTTCTCGCCGCCCTCCACGAGGCCTTCATAGCCCTGAAAAGTGAGGGGACAGATATGAGATGGGTGCCCATGGCTGCAGAGAACACTGCCCACAGGAGCAAGATGCATGGAACCTCGGCCAAAACCCCATCTGGCAGGAAGCAGGCCCAGGGGTCCTGACTGCAGAGGCCCCTCCACTCCCAGGGCCTTGGGGGACGAGGCTGAGTCGGCTGGAGTCAGGGGTGTTATGGGACAAAGCTGGGGTTGGCTGGAATCAGGGGTGTCAGGGGAGAGGCCTGGCACCCAGAGGGTCTCCCGGAGCACCCTCTGCAGGGCCTGCAGGATGGCGTATTACAGAGCGCGACTCGCTCGGCAAAGTGCTCCTGTCGCAGGCACACCTTCTGATGCGTGTCCATGAGCTGCACCTGGGTCACACACCTGGGTCGGAACCAGAACCAGTCAGCGCCCTGTGGCCCCTCTGCCCTGCCAGGACCCTCTCCTGCAGAGGTGCCCACTGCTGTGCCTCCTGGGGCACCAGCGAGATTCAGAAATGACAGGCACAGCATCCACTCTGCCTGGCCTCCCTCTCTCAGCTGGCTGACTGTGTGGCCCCACAGGACCACGTGCGGCTGTGCCTGCTCACTGCCGTGCGGGAGTCCCCCGAGCAGGCCCAGTGTATGATCTGTTCACCGTTCGTGGACCTCCGGAGGGATCCGGTTTGGGAATGTTGGACGTAATGCTGCGAAGAACACATTTGCGTCACTGGGTGTGCGGCCAGCCTCTGAGGGCACTGCTACACAGCGCCCCGCGTGCTGTGGCCACCTCGTCCATCAGCAACACGGGCAGGGCGGGCCTCTGGGCGCCTCTCCCCCAGTGCCAGGCCGTGCTGGTCTCCATCCCGGAGGCTGCATGTGGCCCCTGACGTGGGATCTCCCCTGAGCGCCGCTGACAAACCCGCTGATGAACCATGTTATTTCCCATAAGCCACTGGCCGCCTGGACAGCCAGCCCTTCTCATTAGCAGGAGCTCTATACAGTCTGGACCAGGCCACGTGCTTTCACAAATGGTGAGAAGACAAAGCACCACCAAGCGCCCTGTGTATAACCTCCGGGCACCACCAAGCGCCCTGTGTATAACCTCCGGGAGCCTGGCCTTGGACCCACCCCACCTGATCGGAGACCACTTGTCCACAAAACTCGGCCACTCCCTGAAGAATCTCACCCTGCTCTTTGGAAGGTTCTGGGCCATTATTGGGGTGTGGGCCCCACCCACCCAGCTCCTGAGGGCACGGGTCCCTGAGGCCCTGAGGAGATGGCTCCCCAGACATGACCAAAGACTTTGAGGACTCTGGCCATCTGAGCCCGGTCTGAGGGTCTGGATCCCGCAGGAGGGAGGGGCCTGCAGAAATGTCTGCCCATGTGTCCATTCAGATGGCCCCGTACAGCCAAGGCTGGGAAGTCACGCCTGACCTGGGTCAGGGAGAAGGGACAGGGACGCAGACACGCCCAAGGTGGGAGGAGGAAGCTCCGGGGAGAGCAGAGCAGGCAGGGGTTCCTGCATTCTAGTAAGGAGTGAAAACAAAGTAACACAGTTAACAGGGTGTGAGGAATTCCGGGGCCGCCCACATGTGTCTGTGTCTATGTATCTGCTGCAAGTCTGAAACCCGGATTTAGGGGGATAGGAATGAGGAGGGTGGAACAAAGGGGAGCCCCAGCTTCTGCAGAACAAAGCAGAACAATGATTCTCTGTTGCATTGCACAGGGAGGCTGTTTGCTAGGGTGACTCAAGCTCAGGTTAGGCGAGGAGGGTGCAGGAGGGCTGGGGGTCAGAGGACGATGGGCTGAGGTCCTGGCCTCAGAGGAGGACCACAGCTTCATGCCCTCCTCTCTCTCAAAGGACACAACCGCGCCCAAGAACCCAGCCTGAAGGCAGGCTCCACCCCACAGCTCGGAGCCGGGCCCCGCCCCATCCACTGTGCTGACCAGCCCCTCTCTGGGCCTGGCACTCAGGGGCTGAACGAGGACCAGTGCAGCCTGAAGGCAGGCTCCACCCAACAGCTCGGAGCCAGGGCCCCGCCCCATCCACTGTGCTCACCAGCCCCTCTCTGGGCCTGGCCCTCGGGCTGAACAAGGACCAGAGACCCTGAGAGAACAGGGTCCCTCCTCCCTTCCCCCCCACCCAGTGTTCCCCGCCCACCAGAGCACAAGGCCCACCCACCAGAGTCTGGGGGGAGGACCCCTGCACCTTACCTCGTAGATGAGGAAGACCTTGGCCCCCACGTAAATGCCCATACGAGTCACGGCTCTGACAGCGGCATTCATGCCTGCAAGGGGTCAGGGAGACGCCTATCAGTGGAGACACAGAGTGTGGGGGAACCCTGGACCACCCCTCCCCACATCTCAGGGAGCCCAGCCAAGGGTCTGAGTCCAGCCCGGGGTGAACTGCTAAGGTTGTTTCAGCCTCGCATCTGGAAATATGCCACCCCCAGAGTCACGCCGGGAAGGCCCCCACCAGGCCAACTCCTGAGCCTGCACTCCTGACTCTGCACAGGCACCTGCAGACCAGCCACATCCTTTCCGGCCGCATCCTCGCCCAGTGCTCACCTGCAGCCTCTGCTGCTCAGCACAGCCCTCTCCCTGGACCTCAAGGCTCTGACCTGGGGGAATCCCAGCAGGTTGGGGACTTGGCCCCAAGATGATAGAGGGGGCTGGCGAGACGCAGGAGACAACCGCCTTTCAAACTCTCCGTCATCCTCTGCCAGTGTCTCAGACCACCATACCGAGCTCCGTGCCTGTGGCCCTGGGGCCATGAGGCCCATAGGGGCCTCCGTGAGCCAGGAGAGGGGGGCAGTGCCCCCGAGAGTCAAGGTCTGGCTATTGGGGGTCTGGGGACCTCAGGCAGTGAAGCTGACTCGGCTGACGCCCCTCTCCCAACCTGCACTGCACACCAGGGCCACCAGGCTCAGCGGATCACCTCTCTTCCCTGTCCCCTAGCCCCAACCCCACTGTCTACCGTCCCCCCACCCTCTACCGTCCCCCCACCCCCGTCTACAGCAGCTACCCTGCAGCACAGACTTCGTGGAAAGACAGATGTTCACGGGGAGGAGGAGCAGACAGCTTGTAGGAAATGCTCAGAGGATCTCAGAGGAACCCCAGTTCCCTTCCCTCACGGACAGTCCTGAGACAGACCCACAGAAGGCAAAGGGGTCCCTGAGGTCGCTGTAGGGGATCATCGAGTCCCTAAGGTTCCTCCATGGAAGACCGCTCACTGTGCTCCTGCGGTCTCATGTACAGTCAGGTTCACTAGCACGACTTGAGGGAGCCCCCGAGGCTCGAGCACCAGCAGTGGCCCCGAGCGGTGGCCCTGCTGCTGTCTGAGGGTGGGACGCGGCCCCGCCCAGGGAGCAGGCCCCCCGAGTGGCCCGGTGGCAGGGCTGCAGCTGCTGCAGGCCTGGACAGGTCAGGTCAGGTACCGGGTCCGTGGCCCTGTGCAGGCACCGGGGAGGGCCCAGCCCGCACACTGACTGCCACCTGGCGGGCAGCCAGGGCTAGGGCACACGGACGGCTGAGGGGCTCCGCGCTCGGGGCTCGGGAGCAGGAGCCTGCAATCAGCGGCTGTAGGCAATTTGCCTCAAACCCTCTTGCCCCTCACAAAAGATGTCAGCATTAGGAACAGGCGGGGCGGCCCCACATCCTTGGAGAGGAAGAAAAGTGGCCAGTCACCTGCCCTGGGTTCCAGCGTGTGACACTGGGTCTGGGGACCGGGTCACAGAGGTGATGCTGGGTCTGACCCCAGGACCACCCCTGCTCCCCCGGCCTTCTTCCTGGTGGTCCTGGCTCAGAGCACATGCACATCCCATGATCTGTCCCTAGGCTGTGAAAGCTTTTCCCTGGAAAGGCGGGGCACCAGCTGGAAGTGACCGAGAGCCCAGGAGCCCTGCCCTCCCAGCCCAAGAGCTGGTGGAGGGGCAGTGCCCATTAGCTTGGGAATCCTGTGGGAGGACCGTGAGGCTTAGACAGCATACAGTACCTCAGGAAGAGCCTGGTGGGCAAAGTCTGCCCCAGTGGGGGCTCATGGCACTGGGCTCCGAGGTCAGCACAAAGGTCACTCTCCAGACGGGAAGCTGGGGCCCCAGAGGGAGGGAGGGGGACTGCTGGGACCCCAGCTGGTGCGGGCAGTGCCTGGAGACACCTTAGAACCCCCACCTTGGGCACAGCAGGCTGCCCCATCCCCACCCAGCTGCCGAGGCTTCTGCTCTCTGACGACCGGAGGGACTCCCCAGGCAGGGGCGCCTGGACATCACAGCCGGCAGGGTACAGAGGCCAGGCGGCCCTGAACCAGACACACTCAGGGCTTACACACCTGCCTTTATCAAGAGAACTCCATTTCTAAAGAAATCATAACTCGCACGTTCCTGTAATGTATGGAAGTGGGGTTACAGTGACTGAAGTTAGCAATTGGAGCCCAGGGAGCGTAGCCGCCCCCACCCACACACACACCCAGGCTGCTCCAGGAACCGGATCTGAAGGCCAACAGTCCTGCTGCTGGAGGTCAAGGGCTTCAAGCTGTGGGGCTGGTGGAGATGGGGAGAGAGATGAGACGGCTGCAAAGCTGCCCCTCCTGTCCCCAGCAGGCCCTAGGTCCTGCAGAAGCACTTGCCCACCTCTGGGGCCTTGGCCAGCCCAGGCTTTCCACTCTCAAGTATCTGCCTCCCTGGTCACCGCCGCTGGGGTGAGCCCACTGTGATCTCACTACAGGCTCAAGGTCCAAGCCCCACCTCTGGTGGCAGGAGGGAGACCAGCAGTTCTGGATCAGGGCTGGGGTGAGGGCAGTGGCTGGAAACCAGGCCACCACCCAACTCAGAGGTTATGGTCATCTCCCTAGCCAGCCTGGTGGGCTTATCTGCAGCCCCAGGGACTGCAAAGGTCCCCATTCTTAGAGTGCTGTTCTCAGTCTTGCAGAGGAGAACAAATGACCATATTACAGGAAAACTCATGACTCTTCGAATGGGATTGTGCCAGCTGCCATGGAGACAGAGGCCTAAGGGTGTGGGCTTCCCTGTAAACCTCACAGTAAGCTGCCTTCCTAAGAGGGCCTTTTTAATTGCCCTTTAAGCTGCTTTTCTTTCTCAAAATAAACCAAGGATGGCAGCCACGAGCCCCAGGGTCAGAGAAGTGAGGAGGAGAGCAGCTGCATCCATTGCTGATGAGCCAGCCCTGGACCCTTGCTCGACCTTCCACCCCAACCTCCCCCACCCTCCGCCCTAGAGTGGGCCAGGGAGACTGCTACCGATCACTTTCTGTTGGAGGAAATGGACACCAACCAAAGTGATGTCAGAGGTGGAAGCATCTGTTCCGAAGGTGATTTTTCATCATAATGCGCTTCCAGAAAAACAAAATGTACAAGAAAGAGGTGATCTGATCCTGGGGGAATACGGGGCCCAGCAGATGCACGTTTATTCATCAGTCGATGTGAGGATACGGAGCTGGACTGGACAGCTGAGGGAAACTGAGGCCCCAGGATCAGGCTCGAGTCAAGTCATAGAGCTGGTCAAGGCTGGCTCCCCATCGCAAGGCTGGCCTCCATTCACCCCAAGAGCAGACTTAAGCGTCTGAGAGTCAAGTGCAGGTCAGGGTGGAGGCCCGTTCTCCACGTGGCTGTCAGCCCCGCCACATACGGGAGGGCACGTGGGGAAGGCCAAGTGGCACCATCAGGTCCCCAGAGGTCAGCCTCTGTTTAGAAGGCAGTGGTGGGGGTCCCTGAGGGAAAACTGAGAAGCCATTGCCTAGAGCCAGTTCTCTGGTGCAGCGCTAGCGAGAAGGAGCAGCCTCAGGCAGACACCCATGGGCGGGCTCCCAGAACTTACAGAGCAGAAGGGCTCTGCCCCGCAGAGAGCCAGCTGGCCCACATCCTCCCCCAGGCATCAGCCTGAGCCCTAAATCAGGGAAGTCTGCGGAAACCTCTCTCGCAGCCTCAACCATAAAACCATGTCACAGCCAGGCGTCTAGGAGAGTGAGGACAGGGCATGAGGTGAGGGGCCGACGGTCAGCCCAGCCAGCGGCGCACGGGTGGCTACACTCCAGGGCATTCAGGAAGCACTCCCCATTACGTGTGGGGCACCAGGGCTGGACTGGCCAAGAGGAGACCTTCAGTCACAGGCTTTGCCCTCAGCTGGCCTGCCAGCCCGGGCCAGCAGCACCCTTGTTGCCAGGGTCCCTCCCGTCCAGCCCCTTGTCCTATTTTGTCTGTGCAGCACTGAGCTCCGCTGCCCTGCCTAAGTGTGCCTCGTTTATCCTCCCCAGCCCTCCCTGCAGGGCCGCAGTCACCACGGTGCAACAGGAGCCTGGGTGGAGACCCCCTTCACCCGCACCAGACCTCACAGAGGAAGGGGCCAGCCCTCTGGTGATGTGTCTGCCCTCCACACACCTGGCCCTTCCCGTGGTCCAATCTCACAGGATGATGCTTCCCCAAGACCACCCTCCAAGCCCACTCTCCTCCTGCCCGGCCCCGGCCCACCAGCCTTGCTCTAAGAGGGCTCCAGCCGCCACTGCCCAGCAATAGGCAACCGCTCTGGCCACACAGGGCTGCAGACGTGTAGCAGACCACACTGCCCGCCACCAGTTCAGAAACGGAGGGCTCAGCCAAACCCGCAGAAGATCTATGCAGGTGAGGGTGCAGACAGCCGCTGATCCCAGCCGACCTGGTCTGGCTCCCTCATGAAAGGCCCCTCCTCCATGCTCTCCCCTGCGTCTGAGGGGGGAACCAGGAGTCAGGGGTCTGAGGCAGAGACAAATTAAGCGTCTAGACTTTCTGATCCGGAAGGAGGCACACCAGGCTCACTGTGCAGCCTGAGGGTGCTGGCTCCATCCCTCCCGCTTCCTGGGCTACTTAAAGTCTCTCCCGGGGTTCAAGGTGTGTGGTGTGGCCATGTGGCCAAGCCCCACAGGTGTGACACGAGCCATCCCAAGCCATTGGTCCTGGAGAGCAGTGGTCAGGACAGGACCAGGGTGCCAGGACGGGGCTGCCAAGACAGACCCCCAGGAAGGGCAATAGCCTGGGTCTGCCAGGTCCTGGCTGCGGGACGCTGGGCAGGTCCCCCAGGAAGACCATCGTCTTAGATACGCGGCGTTGAGGACAGGCCTGCACTAAAGAAATGCCCCAGACCCGCCCTGAAGGTGGTGTTTGGGGGAAGCGCTGAGCCCTCGGGTCGTGTTTCAGAACCAGGAAGAGACGGGTTCTCCAGGCCTGCGGTGACTGCCCTGCCCTCGGCGGCCTCCGCTCAGCGTGCATTCCAGGAAATGGGGCTCCTGACACACTTGAACGGGAAGGGGTGCCGGGACCGCCTGGGGCAGAGAGAGCCGGGAGAGCTCCGGGTCGCCGGCCACAGCCGGCCGCGCAGACACGCCCCCGGGGGCGGGGGCAGGCGGGTGGGGCGCAGATGCCGTGGTGGGCGGCACGTACGCGGGTACCCGGAGCGCCGGGGAGGATCCAGGACAGGGACGAGGACCTGGGCTGGGAGGACCTGCCGACCGCGCGCCGCGGATCCGGGCCGAGGGTGGCGGGCACGCCGCAGGGACCCGGGGACAGCAGAACCCCCGCCCGCCAGCGACCCGCCGCGCGCCCGCGCCCACCTTGCGCATCGCCGCCACTGGTCAGCACACCGATGGCCTTGCCGGCCCCGGTGGTCCGCAGCTTCTCCAGATCCACGCTGGCCATGGTGGCGCCGACTCTGCCCCGCTCACTGTCCTGCCCCGCGCCGCCGCTGTCGCCGAGCCCGCCCCGCGCCCTGCGCTCCGCCCCGCGCCGTGTGAGGTCACCGCAGTCCCCGCCGGGGGCGGCCAGGGAGGAGGGCGGGGCGGTCGAGGCGGGGGCGGGGCCGACGTGCCCGTGCGGATGTCTCCGGTCCCGGCGCGCACCGCACCACCTCCCGCTCCGCCACTCCACCCCACCCCACCCCGCTCCTGGGCGGAGGGACCGGCGTCTTTTCTGATCAAGTTTTAAGCCTGTTCAATCTGACACGGAGCGCATTTATTGAGGGGGGCGGACGGTGGCCGTCCAGATCTGTTGGTCACCACCTGCGGCAAAGCTGGTCGAGCACCTTGACCGGACCTGAGGGAAGCCCCACGTGTCCTTTTGCTAATCGCTGCCTGCCCTGCTTCTCACAGGAATTTGTAATTCTGGGCGCCCGTCTGTTTCAAGTTTGTTCATTGCAGGAGTCAAGAGAGTCCTACCCCGCCTAAGGGCACGCCCCCACTTGGAGGGGAGCAAGACTAAGGCACGAAGAATTAAGAGGAAAACCGGCCAGCGTTCATTCGTTCACCTATCCGGTTACAGGAAATGTTAGCTGGACCCTTGGAAACCTTGCACCCCAGGCAGCACTTGCATGGGTCAGGACAGCGGGAGCCACGAAGCTCCTCCCCTGGTCCAGCCCTTCCCCCCAGGGCGGGGATCCAGCCAGTCACAAGAACAAACTGGACCCCTGCCCTCAGGAGGCCAGGTCACTGGTCTTGAATTGGCCCAGACTGGTTGTCCGCACCCCCAGATCCTGGCCCATCAACCACGGGGACACCTGAGGCTCCCACCACAAGCCTTGTCTGCCTGCTCCAGGCTCATGGTCTGTGGGCCCAGGTCACACAGGTGCTGAACATGAGGTACCAAGTTGGAAAGAGAGGTGGGGAGGGGCCTCTGCCTGGGAAGGTGGGGGGGCACTGCCCTGGAGAGGTGTGGGGGGTCTGCCCCAGAAGGTGGGGGCACTGCCCCCAGAGATGAGGGGGTCACTGCCCCAGGGAGGTGGAGAGGGCATTGGGGAGCACTGCCCTGGGAGATGAGGGGGCACTGCCCTGGGGAGGTGGGGGTGTCTTCCTCAGAAGGAGGGGCCGCTGCCCTGGGAGGTGGGAGGGGTGCTGCTCCAGGAGGTGAGGGGGTCACTGCCCTGGGGAGGTGGGGGGGCATTGACTGTGAACTCAGGTTGGCTCCTCCAGGCAGGGAGGCAGGGCAGACCTGGCTGGAGCAGAGTAAGTGTTCCAATCATCCCTCGGCATCTAGGGAGAGCCTCAAAGGTCTGTGGTCTGGGTTTTGTTGGCTTGCTCTTCCATTTTGCTGTGGAGGATCCAAGCGTGCCCCTGGGTTGAGAGAGCAGTAAGATGGTCCCAAGCCCCTCTCTCCAGCCCCACCCCCTCCAAGGGTCCATTCAGGGCAGTGTCCACACTTCATGAAAATGACTCCAGGTGGAAGATGGAAGGAGAGGAGTGTCTAGGGGCCAGAGCAGTGATGGCTATTCCAGTAGAGAGGGGACCGGTCTGTGAGGTGTCTGGGGTTGGGGGGTGGTTCAGCAGGAGAGTTTGGGCATGGGTGGGGCTGAGGGAGGGGGTTGCGGAATGGAGGGGCAGCCAGGGCTGGAGATCCTCTTCCCCGGGTCGCTCTGCCCTCCCAGGTGCCCCTTTTGCTCTGGCAGCACAGCTGCTCCTCCTGTCGCATCCCAGGGCTGCCCTCGATCACCCCCCTAAAGTGATGTCCGCTGCCCTGGGATGACAGCTGTTCACAGGGAATAAGGCCCCAAGAGCTCGGCCTCCACGGGAGAGAGCGCTGCCCTTCAACACGTGGGAGGAGGAAGCCCTTGGCTTTCATGCACCCGCTGGACAGGGATCCATGGAGCCGGAGCTGGGCAGCCTGGGCTCAGTGCGGAGGGCGGGGGGGGCACTACCCAGTCACAGAGAGCACAGCCTGGCCACCTGTAGTGCCAGCCCATGTAGGTCGGGACACGAGGACACACGGGGAGTGGCTGTGCCTTTTGTAAATCGTACTTTTAAAGTTATCTAAAAATTATTCAGGGTGACAAGATAGTTTACAAAGGAAAAATCATCTATACTCCCGTTTTCACGCAACTGTCTCCACCTTTTCAGTTTCATCTTCCAGCATTTCCCTCTATACACACACATATCTATGCACATATGTACACACATACATACACACATCTAAATACATATACTCTGGGCCTCTGGGCTGGGAGGCAATGGGGCTGAGTCGGGACCCGCACATTATGAAGAGCAGGGATGATGAAGTGTCTGGTGCTGGTTCGAGCCCCGTGTTGGGGGGCGTGAACTTGCTCTCCAGCAACTTCAGCTTCCCGGAGTTGTTCACTTGGAAGGTGGAGGAGCAGTGGCAGAGGCCAGAGGGGCCGCCCAGGCCCACAGTAGCAACCAGAACAGCCGACCACCACCAACAGGCCTGGGGATCCGAAGAGGAAGTGCGGCCAGGGCCCCACACTCAGCTTCGTGGGCAAGCACAGAGATGGGAACAAACTAGCCCTCAAGACAGGAAGAGTGGACGTCCCTGGTGGTACAGTGGATAAGAGTCCACCTGGTCCAGGAAGATCCCACAGGCCGAGGCGCAGCTATGCCCATATGCCACAACCACTGAGCCTCTGAGCTGCAGCTACTGAAGCCGGCTCGCCTCAGAGCCCGTGCTTGGCAACAAGAGAAGCCACCACAATGAGAAGCCCGCACACCTCAACTAGAGAGTAGCCCCCGCTCAACGCAACTAGAGAAAGCCTGTGTGCAGCCACAAAGACCTAGCACAGCCAAAAATATAATATAGCAGTGTGTACATGTCAAAAAAAATTTTTTTTAATCTGGGAGGAGTAGCCAAGAAGTAGAAGAGGGAAGATGAGGTATTAACACATAGAGGTGAAGCCTGGGCCAAGTGCATGGCAGAGGCAATAAAGTACAAAGTCCACCAGTGCACCAGTGTGGCAACGAGGGTAAGTGATCGGCCCCTGGCGAAGGGACTCCCTCCCTGCCTGCCTGCAGCCTGGTGCAGTGGCAGCCTTTTCCCCCCAGGGACTTATGCACAGAAGGAGAACGTGATGCTCCCTGCAGCTGCGGACAGTTCTCCAGGTCTCTTTCTTACCCTGAGCACTGGCCTCCTGAGACTTCACACAACAGTGGTTTACTGTCCACTCCCTTCCCATCACCTCCCTCTGTCTGTCTTCCTCTTCTTGCCCTCTCCTCCCTCCATTTAGCCATCACTAATGGGAAGCAAAGAAGTAAAGAATTTGACTTAGTGGTGGGAAAAAATAAATACATACATATAGTATCTTTTTTGGGGGGGGCGGCTTCCCTGGTGGCTCAGATGGTAAAGAATCCACCGGCTATACAGGAGACCTGAGTTTGATCCATGGGTTGGGAAGATCCCCTGGAGGAGAGCATGTCAACCCACTCCACTATTCTTGCCTGGAGAATCCCATGGACAGAGGAGTCTGGCAGGCTACAGTCCACAGGGTCGCAAAGAGTCAAACACGACTGAGCGACTAAGCACAGCACGTAGTGTCTTTTCATATATATCCTGTCTATTTATGTATACATATACACTTTTTAAATGTACGTGTATATACAGGTGACCCTTGAAAACATCAATTTAATCCACCTATATGCAGATTTTTTTCAATAAATATATTGGAAAACTTTTTTGGAGATTTTTGACATTTAAAAAATCTAGCAGAACCATGTAGCCTAGAAATAGAAAAAAATAAGGAAAGGGCATGTATGAATGCATAAAATATATATAGGCATACGTACAACATACAAAATACAAATTAACCAACTGTTTATATTATTGGTAAGACTTCTGATCTACAGTAGATCTAAGACTTCTGATCTACAGTAGCAATTAAGTTTTAAGGAAGTCAAAAGCTATGCTCAGATTTTCCACTGAGTTGTTCAAGGATCAACTGCACATAATCTGTAGCTAGTTAGCTGAACAGACGACACTCTAAATACACAAATACACACATTATGTGTATGTGTATATATATATACATATAAAGAGATAGGGAGGTAGTTTGACAAAGAATGCTGTGCTGTGCTGTGCTTAGTCGCTCAGTTGTGTCTGACTCTTTGCGACCCCATGGACTGTAGCCCGCCAGGCTCCTCTGTCCATGCAATTTTCTGGGCAAGAATACTGGAGTGGGTTGCCATTTCCTACTTCAGCAGATCTTCCAGACTCAAGGATCAAACTCACATCTCTTGCATCTCCTGCATTGGCAGGCAGATTCTTTACCACTAGCACCACCTGGGAAGCTCTCTCTCTATATATATATATTCCCTGGTGGCTCAGAGGGTGAAGAGTCTGCCTGCAATGTGGGAGACCTGGGTTTGATCCCTGGGTAGGGAAGATCCCCTGGAGAAGAAAATGGCAACCCTCTCCAGTATTCTTGCCTGGAGAAACCCCATGGACAGAGGAGCCTGGGGGGCTACAGTCCATGGGGTTGCAGAGTCAGCTGCAACTGAGCAACTTCATTTTCACTTATATATATATATGCTCTATGTGTATGTATAGATTTTATATTTATCAGTCCAGTTAAGTTCAGTCGCTCAGTCATGTCCGACTCTTTGCGACCCCATGAATTGCAGCACGCCAGGCCTCCCTGTCCATCACCAACTCCCGGAGTTCACTCAAACTCAAGTCCACTGAGTCAGTGATGCCATCCAGCCATCTCATCCTCTGTCATCCCCTTCTCCTCCTGCCCCCAATCCCTCCCAGCATCAGAGTCTTTTCCAATGAGTCAACTCTTCGCATGAGGTGGCCAAAGTATTGGAGTTTCAGCTTTAGCATCAGTCCTTCCAATGAATACCCAGGACTGATCTCCTTTAGAATGGACTGGTTGGATCTTGCAGTCCAAGGGACTCTCAAGAGTCTTCTCCAACACCACAGTTCAAAAGCAGCAGTTCTTTGGTGCTCAGCATTCTTCACAGTCCAACTCTCACATCCATACATGACCACTGGAAAAACCATAGCCTTGACTAGACAGACCTTTGTTGGCAAAGTAATATCTCTGCTTTTTAATATGCTATCTAGGTTGGTCATAACTTTCCTTCCAAGGAGTAAGCATCTTTTAATTTCATGGCTGCAATCAGCATCTGTAGTGATTTTGGAGCCCCAAAAAATAAAGTTTCCACTGTTTCCCCATCTATTTCCCATGAAGTGATGGGACCAGATGCCATGATCTTAGTTTTCTGAATGTTGAGCTTTAAGCCAACTTTCCCAATCTCTTCTTTCACTTTCATCAAGAGGCTTTTGAATTCCTCTTCACTTTCTGCCATAAGGGTGGTGTCATCTGCATATCTGAGGTTATTGATATTTCTCCTGGCAATCTTGATCCCAGCTTGTGCTTCTTTCAGCCCAGCGTTTCTCATGATGTACTCTGCATATAAGTTAAATAAGCAGGGTGACAGTATACAGCCTTGACATACTCCTTTTCCTATTTGGAACCAGTCTGTTGTTCCATGCCCAGTTCTGACTGTTGCTTCCTGACCTGCATACAGGTTTCTCAAGAGGCAGGTCAGGTGGTCTGGTATTCCCATCTCTTTCAGAATTTTCCACATTTACTGTGATCCACACAGTCAAAGGCTTTGGCATAGTCAATAAAGCATAAATAGATATTTTTCTGGAACTCTCTTGCTTTTTCAATGATCCAGTGGATGTTGGCAATTTGATCTCTGGTTCCTCTGCCTTTTCTAAAATCAGCTTGAACATCTGGAAGTTCATGGTTCACATATTGCTGAAGCCTGGCTTGGAGAATTTTGAGCATTACTTTACTAGTGTGTGAGATGAGTGCAATTGTGTGGTAGTTTGAGCATTCTTTGGCATTGCCTTTCTTTGGGATTGGAATGAAAATGACCTTTTCCAGTCCTGTGGCCACTGCTGAGTTTTCCAAATGTGCTGGCATATTGAGTGCAGCACTTTCACAGCATCATCTTTCAGGATTTGAAATAGCTCAACTGGAATTCCATCACCTCCACTAGCTTTGTTCGTAGTGATGCTTTCTAAGGCCCACTTGACTTCACATTCCAGGATGTCTGGCTCTAGGTGAGTGATCACACCATCATGATTATCTGGCTGAAGATCTTTTTTGTACAGTTCTTCTGTGTATTCTTGCCACCTCTTCTTAATATCTTCTGCTTCTGTTAGTCCATACCATTTCTGTCCTTTATCAAGCCCATCTTTGCATGAAATTTTCCCTTGGTGTCTCTAATTTTAAATATAATTTAATACACTTCAGTTTACCCACTGGGCTTGTGTTTATCATTCTTATTGTCTGGACAGCATCCCAACCTCTGACATTGTTTCTCCATGGATACTGAACGTTTAGTTCATTTTCAGAGTTGGATTCACTCACTCTGAGCACTGAGCAGCCTGGGCTCTGTGCAGACCTGCTCCTGGCACACACAGTCTGGAGGGGACGGTCAGAGAGCAAGTGACCAGACAAAGGGGCCTATGCCCTGAAGGTGTGGAGACAAGGCCATGGTGAGAACAAGGGGCTTCCCTGAGACTGGGGTACATGGTGCTCAGGAGGGGCGTCCTGTAGTGGGCGGTCTCTGTTGGAAGGCTGGGGGCCTTCAGTGGGGCTGCATGGAGTGCATTGCTGTGGACATCTGTTATCCGGTTAGAGCCAGGCTGCAGAAGCTGCAGGTGGAAACCAAGTGGCCATCAGAGACCCCCGGGGCCTGGGCCCCACTAGCACCTGTCCCCAGGACCCCGTGAGACCCCCACCTTCAGTGCTGCCACTCAGCTCCCAGATGTCCTCCAAGTCCCTAGAGAATCAATGGAGGTGAGACAACGGTCCTGGGAGCTCCAGGGTGACATCAGATGATGGAGCTCGGGGCACAGGGGGTGACAGAAGTTGCGTCCAGTCCAGTTCAGCCCACGAGCCAAGAGCTCAGCCCACTTGCTTATCTTGAGTCTGACTGTCCAGAGCACTGTCTTCTCCCAAGCCCACCAAACCCCGATATGTCCACCTGCACCAGGCTCTTCACCGCTTGTTGGCAGTGACCCCTGACCCCATCCAGGGCCCAACACAACATGAAATTCAGACTCCTTGCTCACAAATCGTTAACAATTTCTGAACAGTGACAGCTGAGCCTCCAACCAAGGGTGGATCAACAAGACCTCTGACAGCCTCATGTGGATGAAAAGAGCAATGTCGTGGCCAAATCCTGCCCATGTTAAAGAAAAAGGAGCCCATGACACTCACTAAGGTGCTAAGGGCCTTCCCAGGTGGCGCTAGTGGTAAAGAACCCACCTGCCAAATTCGGAGACACAAGAGAGGCAGGTTCGATCCCTGTGTCAGGAAGATCCCCTGGAGAGAAAATGGAAACCTACTCCAGTATTCTTGCCTGGAGAATCCCATGGACAGGGGAGCCTGACGGGCTACAGTCCATGAAGTTGCAGAGTCGGACAGGACTGAAGTGACTTGGCATGCAAGGGACTACACTTGGGCGGGAGGGACCCCTGCAGTGGGGTTTGCAGGAGGGGAGAGAGGTCCAGCTCAACTCCGAATACAACCTGGAAAGTGGGGGTTTATGGCCAAGGAGCAAGGTGGGGCCAGTGGATGGAGATTTCGAAGAGCAAACACTGGGGCCTGGGTATATGGCTAAGCCCCTCGACAGGGCCCTTACTGAGGGCAGGTGATCAGTACGAAGACTGAAGAAGAGAAACAGATCAGATGTTCAGAGAGCTCAGAGTCCAAGGGAGGGGGTTCCCTCAAACTGACTTGGACTTGTAAGGATCAAAGCCAGAGGTCAAGGTCAGAGGCCAAGGTTGTCTGAGCTGCCTGGTCTGTGGCACTTTGTCACAGTTGCCCAGGAAAGGAGTCCAGGAACAGGATGTACAAATGTAGTCACTGGCCGGTGCCGCCCACCCACTGGGCAGACACATGCTGCAGGGGGTTATGTAGCCAGCCGCCACTGACTGCCAGATGAGCAAGACCAACTTCCAGCCCCACAGGAAGATGGACAGGAGCAGCAGATGGTCAGTCAGCCCCTGAGGAGCAAAGCACAGGGGCTGCAGAAGGGCAGGGCCCACTCCCGACAGTCGTTCTCTCCTGTCCTCTAAGCATAACCCACTGTACGAACACAATGCCACCAACCCAGGCTCCTGACAGCAGGAATGGCCCCTCCCCACCTCCTCCTTCCCACAAGCACACCATGGATGGACAGACAGACGACACTCGGGATTGCTGTGTGCCCCTTACCGCACCCCGCCCCCTGCTCAAGTTCGGAGTGACATTTCCTGAACTTGAGGAAAGTGACACGGGTGCAGTGGAGGCCACCGGGCCACCCATGGGAGCACTAAGCTCCCAAGGGAGGGTCTTCATGGACCTGTCCACAGAGGGATTCTGATGAGGCGGGGGTCTCCAGAGCCCTGGATGAGACCCAGTGGCGGGGGCGCTGCAGTAGGCTGAGACGAGGGCTGGTTATGGCTGTGCTCAGCAGCCGTGGGGGTCCTTGGAGGATGTGGACAATGATGGGCAGGGTGTCTGTGACATCTGGGTCCACCCTGGTCAGTTCCCTGACATGCCCCTCCACCACTGCCACTGTCCCCATGGTGTCAAACCCACGGTGCCACCCCCACCGTGCCACCCCCACTGGCTTTTGCAGCCTTCATCCAGCCCTGCTTCATCCTATGGGTGGGGGACGGGGCAGGGACAGCCCCTGGGCTCCATGGGGAAGAGACAGCTCTCAGACAAGCAGGGCCCCCCTACTAGTCAGAAAGCCCTTGCTCCATCACGCCCCTGGTCCATTCCACGCCCCGCCACGGGCCCTGCTCACTCCTCCCCCCATCAGCCACCCAAGCCTGGTCTCTAGTGTCTCCCTCCACTGGGTCTTGCCCTGTCCACAAATGTGATCCAGTCTCCAGCTGGGCTGCTCCACGTGTGGCCACGGCCTGGCATCACTGTCCACTGCCATCTCTCCCACTGCTGCCCGCCTAGCCTGGCTGCCCTGGAACAGCTGCCCACTCGCTCATGTGACACTGGCGTCCTCCTCAGTGGGTCCCTGTTCGAATAAACAACTTCACCCTGTGACCCGGGGCAGTTACCCCTACAGCGGAGGGTGTCTGCCAGCCCCTCCGCAGCGCTGTCCCAAGTCAGCTACTCCCAGCCCCACCCCCACAGAGGCTGCCTAATGTGTGCCCAGGACAGAGGGGCTCCGGAGGGGCTCAGTGAGCTGCTAGACCCACCAAAGTCCGAAGGTTGTGAGTCCCAGGCTGGGACCCCCATTCCTGTTAGATAGGCAGAATGCTCCCTGCCTGCCCAACCCTGGGTGGCAACACAACCCATGAGTCCCAAGTCCACACACATCCACTGCTGCCCCCTACTCACAGGGCACAGCAGGCCTGCGGCTACCCCCTTCCTCCCAGGGCTCTGACCCCCATCAGGGCTTCCACCAAGGGGTCCCTGCAGGAGAGGGGTATGACAGCCCTGCCATCTCCTTGCAGCAGCAGTGACCCAGCAGCTGTGCCAGGGCCTGGGGACATACGTGGCTGAGAACTAGACAGAGTCCCAGGTCCCCAGGGGCTGCTGTAGAGGGGAGACAGAGACCACCAGGAAAGATCTCCATTCTGATGGGCTCGCTTTCGGTGGCAGGTGTGGTGAGCAGGATAAGCACCGTGCTGTCCCCCACAGCCCACAGCACCGCCACCTCTGACCTGGTGTCTGTCCCAGATGCACCAGCACCCGGTCCCTCCCCCGCACACGCTGGCCCGCTGGCCCCCTGGCCCTGTCTTGTGTCCTGTTTCTAAGGTCACCCTCCTCTTGTGAACGACCTGCCACCAGAATGTCCCCTAGTGCTCAGCGTACAGAAGAGTCACAGTAAGGGTTTCCCGAATAAATGACCCTCTGAATGAAAGATTGAGCAGGTGGCTTTGGAGCTGAGACCTCCCATGGGTGTAAAAAGAGACAGGTGAAGTACCAAGGGGAACCTCAAGCAGAGGGAACAGCCCGTGCAAAGGCCCTGAGGTGGGGATGGGCTGGGCCCTTTGAGGGGCAGAGGTGGTAGGAGCAGGCTCGGGGCGGGGGGCAGGCAGAGGTGGGCAGAGCCAGACCAGTGGGGCAGGGGCTGTGCCAGGGGCTCCTGCAGAGGGGGAGCAGAGGGACTCCTGCTTCCAGCGGCATTCTGGCACCCTCTTTCTGACACAGCCAGCTCAGCCTGCACGATGGGCACCAGAAACAGACCCTCCAAAACAAACACACTGCACCAGAAGTCATGTCGGGCACACAGAAATGACTTTACTTTCAGACAGGGTGCTGATCAGCTGAGTGTTGATGGCACGTGGAACATCTCAGATCCTGGCCCTAACCTTTCCCTCGATCCCTGTCAGAGCTGGTGGTCGCAAGTGTGAAGTCTGCTCCGGCAGAGTCCACAGGTGCCTTCTCTCCCCTTCCCATGCTGCCTGCAGCCCAGTCTGGGTCAGCCCAGCATCCAGATCAGGAGGGGAAGGTGGGTGCCTCAGCCAGTGGGCGGGACATGCTCTGGATGGCCCACTGCAGGATGCCGTCAAAGGAGTGCTGCGAAAGCAGAGAGCGGGCTCAGGGCCTGGCTGGAGCCTCAGCAGGCAGGTGTGCCTGCCTGGCCCACAACCCGTCCGCCCTGGCCTTCAGGGCCAACTGAGTCATCAACATCTGACTCAGCTGTCCTACTCAGAGGTGAGGACGTTGAGGCCTGAGCCCCCAGCATACACGTCCACTCCTCCGAGCATCCCTTATGCCTGGGCATGGCCACCACGGCTGTTCAGCTCCTTGTGGTTTCTTCCCGGGTGACCAGCACAGCCAGCTCCTTCCCTCCCTCCACCCAGCTCTTTGCAGGGCCTGCCTGGTGCTCCAGCAGGACTGGGGGAGCCACGGGAACGCCCAATATTCCAACAGAACAAGGTGATCTGCTCCAGAAGGGCCTGTGCATCTGCCCTCTCTGTTTTCTTATATCAGCACCTCGGGTCACCCCGGCCTCCTGGGGCCCTGGGCTCTCTTAAGACACCTGTAGTGTCTGGGACCTGCCCGTGCCCAGCCCATCACATAAGGCAGGGCCTCCATGGTCAGCTGGGATCCCCAAGTGCCACACCAGGGTCCTGAAGAGGACACACGCTGGCCACCTGAGGCCTGGGGGTGGCTGGAGAAATTTGACCTTTCCTAAAAGCCACCTTTTCTTCCCAGTTATTCTAGCTGCTCATCATCGGGTAGAGAAGCCTGCGTTGAGAGCAGTGAGGGAGGGATCCACAGGGTCCAGAGTGCCCAGCCCCCACCCGCACCTGGGGAAAGTGTCAGCCTCCATGTCAGGCTTCAGCGGCCCTGGTGCCAGATTCTGCACCGCCAGTCCTTCAGGGTCCTGGGCCTGGGACCTCCAGGGAGGCTGGGAAGGGGACAGCTCGGGGCCCCCTCTGGCTTGTTTGTGCACGGAGGGGCCAGCGCTATCTGGCAATGGGGGCCCGTGCAATGCCATGGGCCTGGAACAGGGGTGCTGACTGCTTCAGAGGCCGTGGAGGAAGGGGAGGAGGGGAGGAGGAGGGGGCTGGGTGACATGTTACCTCACTCAGGAGGGACTCCAGGTCATCCCTGTGTAGAACCGGCTCATGACCAGCAGAATCGTCCCCCGCCTGGATCCCAGAAAGATAGGAGGTCAACCCAACTTCCACACCCCTGCTGGGGTCATCACCACAGAAGCAGGACTCTCTACAGAGGGGGCAGGGCTGGGGGCAGTGGCCATGCCAGGGCAGCGAGTGGTGTGTACTTCTCCAGGTGGGACCCTGGGAACTGAATTCTAACATCCAGCTCCTGGGGGCGGGGCAGAGACGGAGTGGGCATTAGTAAGATGGGGGCTGCCCACCGAGGGCCCTGCCACCCCCCTGAAGTGGCTGCCCAAGGCCCCGGGGGCCTGCCTGCCTCCACAGTTCTGGAGGAAGGAGCAGCTGGGAGGACTCCTGTCACCAATGAGAATCCTGAGGCCCAGAGAGGAAGGGTCTGATCCCAAGCCAGCGTTTCAGTGACCCAACAGTCATATGTTCCCTGCCCTGCTCCTGGGTGAGGGGCCAGAGCAAGAGATGAGGCACACTCCCCCATCACAGGTTAGGGGGGGACAGGCCATACTAAGTGGAACCATAAGACAATGCCCGGTTTGCAGCTGCAAACAGCCACTTGTTCCGGCCCCTGGAGGGGCCACCAGCCTGGTGTGGCTCAGCATGGACAGCAGACGGCTGGGGGTGAGGCGAGACTTCCAGAAGGAACGGGGCACCAGCAGGTGGGGGCCCTCTGTGCTCAGTGTCCCAGAGCCCAGTCACCCACAGAGTGTAAGGAGGAAGAGATGGAGGTGGGGCTGGGAGGTGGGATGGACCATGGACAGGGGTAGGACATCACCACCCGGGGACCCCCAAGCGTTCTTCCTGGGCAGGGATGGGGTTAGGAAGTCCCTGCTGGGGGCTGGAGGCTTCTGAACAGGAGAAACTTGTGGTGGGGGTGGGGGTGGGGGGTGGGGGGCGATGAGCTCAGGGAAGCTGGGGGTAGGGTGCTGGGGGTTAGCGGAGCCCTGAGCCTGGGTTAATCGTGAGCCAGGCCTGCAACCAACCAATGACTTCACAGCCACTGTTGCTTAGGAGGGTTTCCTTTTTTTTTTTTTTTAAGTATTTATTTGGCTGTGTTAGGTCTTAGTTTCCACATCCAGTCCCCTGACCAGGGATCAAACTCTGGCCCCCTGCATTGGGAGGACAGCATCTTAGCCACTGGACCACCAGGGAAGTCCCAGGAGGGTTTCCTTTTTAGGTAGATTTAAGTTAAACAAGAATAGATTTAAACAAAAATATCATACATACATAACCGTCAGGTGGTCTGGTGCTCACTGCGAAGCTGGCCCCCGGGCTTCCCCTGGCGATGTGCCCACCACCCCCAACCCCCAGCGTCCCTCCCCTCACCTGCGCCCCAGGGCCGACGGCGCCGGCGGTGAGCTTGGGGGTCGCGGGAGCCGGGCGGGCGGGGCTCGCGGCAGGCGCCCCCTCCCCAGGGGCCGGGGCGGTGTCTCCTGAGCAGGCTCTGCAGCGCAGGGCGGCCCTAGCGAGCGGAGGAGAGGCTTCGGGCTGCCCGGTTGGGGCCAGGCTGGGAGTGCCCTCTGGGGACCCAGGTCTCGAAGAGTCTTGGTGGGGGGTGCCGGCCCTCCCCCTCCCCCTCCCGAGCCCCGCACTCACCCAGGCCGAGTGGCGCAGCCGGGGAAGTGGCAGCGCCAGTGGAAGGCGGCCGCGCAGTGTGCACACCGCAGCGCGTCCGCGCCGTCCCCGCACACCCCGCAGCGCGCGCCGGGCACCGGGCCCTGTGGACCGACAGACCACGGCGGGGTTGACCGAGGGCCCGGGCGAGGCAGGGGTTGGGTAGGGAGGATGGGGAAGTGGCGGTGGCCTGAGCTTCTCGAGTTCAGGACCGCCCGGACCCCGCCGGGGCTGAACGGCTGGGAGGGGCGCACGGGGTAGGGGAGCGGGTCCGAGATCCAGACCAGGAGAGGTCAAGGGCACTCCAGCACCTTTGGGCTGCGGCTTGGAGAAACCAGGTGCCCCATCTCCATCCTCCTTGGTGGGCCCAGGCCCCCTCCAGGGCTGGTCAAGAGGTCCCCGGAGGCCGGGCTCCAGAGGATGCAGGAGGGACTGGGAGACCTGGGACTACCAGGCCCCAGGTCCCAGGTAGACTGCGAACTACCTGCTTTATTGTTCTGCCCTGGTGGGGTGGATGGGCGTTGGGGGTGCGGGGGGCGGGGGGGGGGGGCGGATGGCGCTCGGTTTCAAGAGCAAGGAGAGAATGGTCACCCTGGCTGGAATCCCTCCAGGAGCCCCCTTTCCCCCACCCTCTCCAAAGAGCCCCCACCTTGTTCTGGGTAATCTCACAGCCCCCACAACCTCTGCACCTCCCTTCAGCCTCCTCCCATCTGCCCTCCCCATGGCCGCCCTGGCTGCTCCTGAAAGCTCCACACCCACCCTTGTCTGACTTCTACCTCCTTAACCCCCCCTGCCCGCGACTGTCCTATTTCAGGTTCACCTGGCTGCCCCAATGGACCCTGGGCTCCCTGACCCCAGCACCCCCTCACCTGCTGCCCCTCAGGGCCCACGCACAGTAGGGGGCGCAGGGCAGAGGGGTCGAGCACGGGCAGGGGAGCTACAGAGGGCGGGGCCAGCAGGTGCTTGTAGGTGACCGCAGCGTCCGTCCCAGGGGGCAGCCCCGTGGGCAGTGCCCTCGCCTCTTCCCCTGACCTCAGACCCAGGAAGGCCTGGAAGCAGAGGGTCAGCTCTCAGAGGGGCTGCAGGGGGCTTGCCTAGAACCATCCCAGGGTTCATGAGCATGGGGAGCCTGGGGCCCATACTGGGTGGGAAAAGTCGAGGCACAGTTCCTGGGTCTGTGGCCCCTGGCCCTCTCCCCACCAGAAGGCAGTGCCCCGTGGCCCTCGGAGGCAGTCAGAGTAAACACTCTGGGGTGCATGTCATGTCCTTCATGCCTTTGTGGCGACAGAACACTTACTCCGTTTTGGAGAATGTTATCTGTGATCAAGGTGTGTCCCCTGTGTCTGCTGGCAGCTGAGGGCCCAGAATCAGCGTACTGAGCAACCAGTCCTCATAAGGGCCACTTCCCAGTGGGCTGCACCCCCATGGCTCCACAGGAAGGATAAAGTCAGACTGATGGGGCTGGGCCAGGGTAGAGGTGCATGGCTTTATGGCTGGGGCAGGTCCGACCCATAATAGTGGCCAGGAGGCAGGGAGCAAGTAGACAGAGGGGCCAGGAATAGTCTGGGCATACCGGGGTCTCTGCGGGCAGCTCCTGGGGCCGGGATTGCTCTGCCCGGGGCAGGTCCCGCTGGGCTGTTGTTCCCTGGACGCAGTTGGAGCACCTCCAGGTCCCACTGGTCACCGGCCGGGGACATGTGGGGCAGGACAGAGGGGACAGTAGATTCCCATACTGGCAGCACAGGGGAGGCCTGAGAGCTCCTCCAGGTCACCCACCCTCATGGTCCCCAGAGGGGGAACCCTGGGTGGAGACCAGGGGAAGGGTCTGCCCACTCGTCAGCAGGAAAGCCTGGGGGGCCAGGATCACTAGCCCTGGTGGGATGGCCTTCACCAGCATGGCATGTCCCCTGAGTGCTTCTCGGATGAGCCCCGAGAATTCCTGACACCTGGGAACCAGCAGTGGCCTGTGCCTGCGTTTGGCTCCCATGGACCCTGCCTTGCAGGCATGACCTCCGAGGCTGGTGTAGTTACACACTTGGGACCCTCCCCCAATTCCTTGGGGGGATGGTGCCCAGCAGAAAGGGAGCCGGTCAGGGGCAGGAAGGAAGAGAATGGAAGGGCAGTGTTGAGCGGAGCCGAGGGATGACCCCGGCCAGAGATGTGACCTGGTCAAGGTCGTGCGATGAGTGGGGCAGGGCCGGGTGGAGAATGCCAACCCCATGGTCCTCCCCACAGACCAGGCTGCCCTGACCTATGCGAGCTGGTGGCAGAGGGAAGCGCCAGGCAGAGGATGGGGAACCCCCTGGCCCTTGGGGAGCAGCTCTATGGCCTCCGTACTTTCCAACCTGACTTGGAGTCAGACTCTGCTTAGGGTTCGGGGTCAGCTGCTCAGGGGAGCTGACCTCCTTGCCTTGGGTCTCAGGGCCCCATAGGCCAGACTGGAGGGACAGTATGGCCAGGCGGGGAGGTGGGGTGGGAAGATCCCAGGCCCCAGACCCACCACCCAGAGACCTGAACCAAGGCCCCTCCCAGGCTGGCCTCACCATCCACTGGTCGAGCGATAGGACTTCTGGGCAGGGGGGGAGGGGGAAGGGGGGCAGAGGCTCACCTGGGGATCTCGCTGAGCGGCGGGGTCAGGCAGGCCAGGTGGAAGGCACGGGGGCAGCCATCACAACAGAGCAGCTCCCCGCCATCCCGGCAGGCCGCACACTCGTCCTCATTCTTCTGACAAGAGACACGTGTGTCTGGAAGACCCAGGATGGGGCGGCCCTCCCAGAGACCCCCACCCCCACAGTAGTCCCCCAGGGGCACCCAAGTCCCCTGGCCCACTCCCAACTGAAATCCTGCCCTGATTGCCTGCTCCCTGGGGCGCCCCACAACCCCACCATCTCTGAGACTCTAGCCCCCAACACCCTCTCTTGGGAAGAAAGAACAGTCTTTAAGAAAGTCTGGCTTCCCATGGGTGCCTGTGCTCCAGGGCCCTGAGGCTGCAGGCCCATCCCCATGCAGCCCCTTCCTCACAGGGCAGTGGAGGGCAGGCCCAGCCATGTTCCCCTTGGCCCTGGGCACCCGCTGTCCCCTCTGCCCAAGGCTTGCTGGCACCCTTGGCTGGACGAACCCACCGTGCCTCCTTGGACATCATCTCCTAAGTCCCCCTCCCCTGCCCTGGGACGACAGGGCTGGACTGATGTGCACAGCGATGAGCACACTGACCATAGTAATACCCCACCCCAGACCCCGCCAGCCTCGGAGCTCCTGGGAGCACCTGATGGAGGTGTCGGGTTCTAGAGCTGGTTCCACTTTGTTCAGAACCAGTGCGAGGAACCCAAGAGCTTCTGTGGCTTCCAGCAGGGGCCACCGTCCCACCTAAGGGCCCAACTACGAGCGCGGGACAGTGGGCACCTGGGCCCAGGAGGACTCACTTGCTCTGACTTATGTGACATTTTACAGTTGTGTATTATCAGGGAAAAAAAAAAAATTAAAATCAAGAACTCCACACTGAGAGCAGAAGTTTGGCTCTCATGCCCCAGTCCCTGGACGAGTGACAGAAACCCCCCTCCCTTCTCAGATCCTGGAATGCTCCGGGCTCTACCTGGTGCAGCTGGGGCTCGCTGGGGAGGGCAGGAGGGGCTGGGGCCCTGTCCCGTGGGCTAGCCCTGGAGTCACCTCCACCCTGTGGGGAGATGTGGGCGGGTCAGCAACAGGACAGAGGAGGCAGGAGGGGCCGACCCCAGCCCCCAGCAGAGTCCTGACCCAAGGTGACGCCACTGTCCCTCGAGTGCTGGGGGAGGGGACTGAAGGCCAGGCTTCCCTAGGGGTGGTCCCCGCAGTGCTTACAGGGGCAGGGGCCTGGGTCCCCTTGGCTCTGACCAGGGTCTTCAGGCTGCTGCTGCGGGTCTTGTTCTTTCCCCCAGTGGGGTCTTCAAACTTGTTGGGCGTGTAAAACTCCCCCCCAACCTGGATGCACTTCTTGGAGCCACCTGGGGGGAGATGGGGGGGCCTGGCAGGGAGGCTCTACATGTGCTGTTCCTCCCCCAACCCCACCCCCAGTCAGCTCTGGGGCCAGGGTCCTGGGCACAGCTGGGGTTCTCCGCTGGGGGAAGGAAGCGTGTCTCCCAAATTCACATCCACTTGGAACCTCACAAGCAACCTTATCTGGAAGTCGGGTCTTTGTAGATGTTAAGATGGGCTCACACTGGACCCTACGTCCAAGGACAGGGTCCTTCTGAGAAGAGAAGGCAGAGACACAGGGAGGAGGCAGAGGCTGGAGTGATGACACCACAAGCCAGGGCACAGGGTTGGGGCGGCCACTCCAGGAGCTGCGGAGCTGGGAAGATCTGCCGTAGAGCCTTGTGAGGGTGCAAGAGTGGTCCTGCTCGCACGGCGGTTTTGGAGTTGCTTGAAGCCACCCCGTTTGTGGCAATTTGTCACAACAGCCCTAGGAGTCTACTGCAGGGACCATCCCTGGAGCCTGGTGAGACTGGAGCCTGCATCAGCTCCCAGGGTCCTCGCGTGCCCCGTGGGTGCCCAGCACAGGGAGTGGAGGAAGGAGCTGATGCAGTGGTGTGTCGGGCAGGGCAGGGGTTGCGCTCGTTCCCCTTAGAGTCCAAGAGTCCCCCCTGCCCAGACCATCCCCTCCAGAGATGGCAGACCCACTGGGGGAGCAGGGCATGCCAGCTGCCTTGCCCATGTCCCAGCTGCTCCAGAGCCTCCAGGGAGCTTCGTGGGGACGTGGATGCACTGGCAGCCTCTCCCTGTGCCGTCTACCTGACTCAAACACTTGCTGGATAAGGATCCCCTCCACGGCCCCGCGGGCTCCTGGGACGTCCCCAGAGGACACAGCCATGGCTCTCTGGACCGAAGTGGACATGGTCTGAATTCCTAGGAAAGCGAGCATCAAAGTGGGCGGGAGTGGGGGGACAGTCATCAGTTGGGTGATGACCCCTGAGCACAGGCAGTGGGGAGCCAGAGGGGTCTGGGCAACAGAAAACTTCCTTCTTCCCACCCAGGGCAGGCCAGACTCAGACAGACAGACAGCCTGCCTGTCACTGCAGAGATGGCCATGATGTGTGTGTATGTACGTCTATGTGGTATGGCCTGGTGTATGCTGTGAGCTGGCTGAAGACAGCGGGCAGGAATGAACAGGGACCCTGGGACATGACCCTGGACAGTGCTGGGAGGGGGAAGGGTCCCCAGGGCCTGCCCACAGGTTGGCACCAGCTGGCCACGAGAGGTCTCTAGGGTCCCAGGTTGTGTCCAGCCGAGGGACAAGGAGGATTCTCTGGAGGAAGCAGAGTCCAAGCTGTCCCTGACAGTCGGGGCATTCGGATGGGCACAGGTGGGGTGACTCCAGGCCAGCATGGTCCCAGCTCCCAGGATGGCCCCTGACCTCAGGACCTTGGGCCTGGCTTACCGTTGCCCAGCGGGAGGCGCTGTGGTTCTGCATTGCTCTCAGGCTTCTTGGCGGGCTTGGCCTTGGTTTGGGAGCCTGTGTTGGCTGGGTGAGGGGAGAACCGACAGCCTGGCCCTCTTTCCTCTGCTAGGCCAAGGCTGAGGGGCAGGTGGGAGAGCCCCAGCAGGGGACTCCCAGACTCTGGTGGATCCCCTTGCTTTACCCAGCTCTGGTGTCCACATCAGGAAAAAGGAAGAACACCTGTCTGCCTACCCAGGGGGGTCGGGGGCAGCATGGACTGCCAGGCTCACCCATGTCCCTGGAGAGACCTCTGCCAGGCTGGTCAAGTAGGAGGGACAGATGCTCCCGGAGCTGGTTGGGAGGGGGTGGTCAGGGAGGGGTGCGGTCTGGGGTGGGGGTGTGGAGCTCCCCAGGGGATCTGTGACCCCACCAGCTTCTCAAATGGGGTACCTGGACTGGAGGTGCCCCTTGGGGACGGGGCTGCTGGTGGAGCAGTCCGCGGGTCCTCGAGTGCCTTCCTCTTGGTGGGGGGCCTGGGCAGCAGCACAGTGGCCTTGGGACCAGCCGGGGGCCTCCTCCCCTTCCGGGGCTGGCTGAGGTCCACATCTGCGGGGCACACGCAGGGCCAAGGGCCGAGCTCAAGCCCAGAACTGATGCCTCATTCGGGGAAGTGAGGCCTGACCCTTGGTCTCTTAGAATCCAAGACGGTCTAGGCAACATCAGGGGCTCCCTAAACACCCCATCCCTCCCCTCTTACAGTCCATTTGGGGCCCAGAAGCCGACTCCAGCTGCCCCAGCCCCTCTGAAGGAGGCTGAGCCGGCCAGGACCCCAGCCCCCAGCGCCCCCCACCTTTGGGGAAGGTGTCCAGGATGGGCTGCAGCCGGGCGTATCTCTCCAGGTTGTAGTCCTTGAAAAGAACCCTCCAGAAGTCCAGGATGGCGCCGGCGTCCTGGGTCAGGAGCCACGAGAGGAGCGCGTGGAAGGCCTGTGGACAGCCCTCCTTCTCCTTCAGGCGCAGAGTCTCCTGGAGCAAAGGTGGGAGTGGGGGCCCTGCCCTGCGCGTCCAGGCCCCACTTCCTGCCACCTCCACCGCGGGTCGGAGGGCGAATGCTGACCCCGAGGAAGGCAGCTGTGTCCATCCCCTAGGCGTGGGCAGGTGTGGGGATGGCGTGGGGGTGCTGGGGTGACGTTGGGGGCCACCTGGGCTTCATCTTATGGGACTGTGCTCAGTTTAAAGGCGCCTGGGGGAGGGCAGGGAGGGTGCTGGGGGCGCAGTAACTTGTCCTGGAGACCACGCCCTCCGCTGGTGGGTGGGGCGTGGTCAGGCTGCGGCTTAGGAGTTGGGACCCTTTGGCTCTGCGGCTTCGGGGAGCAGAGGGGCGTTGAGGGCGGAGAGTGGGGCAGGGCGGGAGAGGTCTCTCTGGAACGCATCTTCCGAGACCCTGCCGGCTCCAGGGACCGGCGTTGGGGCAAGTCTCCCGCGCGTAGCGGCTCTGGGTCGCGGCCCACCTGGAACTTGTCCTCGGGGACCACGTCGTGGTCGGCCAGCGCGTGCAGCAGCGGGAAGGCGCTGTCCACGGCCACCGCGATCTCCGTGCGGTGCAGCCTCAGCAGGCGGCGCAGCGCCGCGTCCCCACCGGCCCGGGCCTCGCCCGCCATCGCGGGGTCCGGGGACGCGGAGCTGGGGGCCCCCTCTCCCCGCCTGGGGTCTTGGGGCCTCAGGGCGCCGCTGGCCTTGTGGGGTGTCCGGGCCGTGTCTGCCTCCTGGTCCTTGCGCTCCGCCTGCGCCGGGGACACCTGGGCGGGCTCACCTGCTCAGGGAGAGGGAGTCCTGACAGCTTCCTCCGGCCTCCTCGGGGCCGGAGTCTGTTATACCTGCGTCTCCTGGGAGAGAGCAAGGGCCGCTCCGCCAATCAGGGCCCACGCAGCTTCCTCAGGGGCCAGAAACTTCCCCGTGACTGAGTTCCCCAAGGTCCCAGCCACCTGCCAGCGCCCTTGAACACCTCCGGCATGCTGTTGACTTTTCTTTCCGTTGTAAAGAAGCGTCCAGACTCAATTCCCAAAACGTGCTTCCGGCCAGCATCCCATGGGGCACTGTTCTGATGGGGGAAAGCAGTGCTGGGTGTCCTCCAGCAGCTGCCAGGGGCCAGCGCAGGAAGCCTCCAGGGAGCTGAGCCGGGGCAGGGAGTGGGCACTGCTGCCTCCGCAGCTGCTGCTCAGAATCCCTAGTCTGGGGCTGTAGGAGGGGTCCAATGACGGGTGCCATCTGATAAGGGGTGCCCTGGGATATGACTTAGTGTATCAGTGAGTTCAGTGCTGGGCATCACCTGGAGGCTGGGTGATGCAGGGCAAGTGTCTCTCCTTCTCTCATCTTTGAAATGGACACTTTCCACTGGGAGTCCCCAGGGTCAATCCATCCTCTACCTCCTCTGGGTGTGTTGGGAAGTAAAGCTTCTAGGAAGGTGACTAACCCCATGGACAGACATGTCTGAGCATTAGCCATGGGAGCCCCTGTCTGCTGGCTCACAGTTGAGGGAGGGGCACCCCAGGGGTCTTCCTAGGGTTGGGGACAGAAGCTTCTGGGGGAAGTGAGGAAGGCTCCCTGGAGGATCGTAGCAGGGGTCCCTGGTCCATGAGATGGGAACAGCATACCAGCAATGGGTGGGCAGGGGCAGAGGACCAGGGTGTCCACGGACCCTGAGCCCATGTGGCCCAGGTAGCATAGTCTGGGTGGGGGGCAGGGACATGTGACATGGTGGGAAGGCCCATCCATGTGGTCAGGCTGCAGAGCCCAGGAGGCTTGTGGAGGAAGGCATCTGGCCAAGTTGTGTTAGGGAGAAGAGCTGGACACCTGGGGACAGGTGAGTGGGGGGAAGCCTGGGGTCAGGGCCAGCACTGGGCTGGGACCTGCCACATGGGTCAGAGGGGAGAGTCATGACCAATTGGCTGGTGGTGTCCCCAAGACTTCTCACGTGTGTCAGCCTTCATGTTTTACACTGAGGTGAGGGTTCAGGGTGGGGGGATTGTGGGGCCCCTTCCTCCTGATGCAGGAGCCCTGCCTTGGTGTTCCCACCTCCAGGTCCTGGGCCCTGGGCTGCTCCAAGCCTGCGGAGGGGGTGTCAGAGGTGAGCTCCAACAGCCTGGGATCAGGCGCAGGAGGCCATGGTGAGGGCGGAGACTGTTGTCATCTCAGGGGCCAGAACTTGAGGGTGGCTCTCTTGGGCTAGCTGTCCTGTAGAATGTTCTGGAAACTGACCTGGGAGCAGGGCCCTGGTGCTGCCTACCTCAGGGGCACTGAGCCCAGTGGCTGCTGTGGGTGCGGACATGGAGGTGTGGGGCTTGGGTTCCCAGTCCTAAGTTGCCCCCAAATTCACACACAGAGGCCCTGGGATGCCAGGGACCCATGTTTGTGGCTTTGGGGTGATCGGCCCAGAGGGCCTCCCCTTTCAGTATCATGGTCTTCCATCATCACTTTGCACCTGGTGGATTTTCTCCTTGGGGGGCTGAGTGGTCATCGGGGGACACCTTAGCCACAAGCCAACTGTTCAAGGGAAATTTACAAACTGCCAAGAAGACCAAAGTCTTCACTTCACTTTTTAAAGCCCCAACACCCTTGCAGGTGGCTCTGCGTCGTCAGGCTGGCCTGGCAGCTTTGGGTGTTGCCTGGCCACTGCCTTGGAGATTAGCACACGGGCTCCTGTAGAGTTTTGGACTTTCCACTGCGCAGGGAGTTTCCACAGCAGCCCCTTACCTGCCAGCAACCCAGAGCGACCTGGAGGCGGCCTGCGCAACCACAGAAGGGCCCAGTGAGGGCCTGTCCTGCCTTCAGCCAGGTCACTGCCCCGGAGGCCTGAGCCTCAGCTCCTCCTCCAGGCAGCGCCCCAGCAACTTGCCTGCCCCCTGGTAGCGCATCTCTGAGGCTCTGTCCTCACCTGTGAGGGACCAAGCTCAGGAGCTCTTCCTACATCTGGGTGATGCTACATAATAGACACCCCAGTGCCACCGTGCACCAGCCCTGATCTGAGTACCTGGCACCTGCCCTCACCTAGGAGAAGGCAATGGCACCCCACTCCAGTACTCTTGCCTGGAAAATCCCATGGACAGCGGAGCCTGGTAAGCTGCAGTCCATGGGGTCGCTAAGAGTCGGACACGACTGAGTGACTTCCCTTTCACTTTTCACATTCACACATTGGAGAAGGAAATGGCAACCCACTCCAATGTTCTTGCCTGGAGAATCTCAGGGACAGGGGAACCTGATGGGCTTCCATCTATGGGGTCGTACAGAGTCGGAGACAACTGAAGCAATTTAGCAGCAGCAGCAGCCCTCACCTAATCTCAGAACTGCTCTGTTCAATCAGCATTGTTATCAGTCCCCATTCCATAGACTGGGAGAATGAGGCACAGAGAAGTTAACTAGCTGTGTGCTCAGTCATGTTCACCTCTGTGACCCTGTGGATGGTAGCCCACCAGGGTCTTTGTCCATGGAATTCTCCAGGCAAGAATACTGGAGTGGGCTGCCATGCCCTCCTCCAGGGGATCCTCCCGACCCAGGGATTGATCCCAGGGAATTTGACCAAAGTCATACAACTAGTAGATGGCCTTGGGTGGATGGTGTCCAGCACTCAGGACTCAGCACTCAGGACACTTGTTGGGTGCCCAGGTCATGCCAGGCCCTCCCAGTGCCCAAGGAGGAGGAAGTGCTCCCTATATGACATGCCCAGAAGTCAGGGAGAAGGAGGTCCCATTGGTGGTATGGGGACAGGAGGGGCTCCTGCCCCTTGGCTGCTTGGCCTTGGCCCCTCAAGCAAGCCTGGACACTGCAATCTTCTCCTCTTGTCCCAGACAGAAGCTTCAGTCTGTGTGTGTGTTAGTCACTCAGTCATGTCTGACTCTTTGAGACCCCATGGAATGTAGCCTACCAGGCTCCTTGGTCCATGAGATTTTCCAGGCAAGAATACTAGAGTTGGTTGCCATTTCCTTCTCCAGGCGATCTTCCCAACCTAGGGATCGAACCTGGGTCTCCTGCATTACAGGCAGATTCTTTACCATCTGAGCCACCAGAGAAGTCTGTGTGGCTCCCTCAAAAGGGATGGGGTCCCAGAGGTCAGGAATCCTGAGCCCGGATGATCTCAGGGGCCTCAGAATGCCAGCCCAGGCTCAGCTGGAGGATCAGTGCAGGGGGGGCCCTGGGCCTGCTCCCTGAGGACTTCCTGGGTGGTGGGTCTCCTGCTGACTCTCTACCAGGACTTTAGCACCTTCTTGTCCTCCAGCTAGCTGTGTGACCTTGTCTGGGCCTGTCTTCCTGAGAAAAGCTGTTCAACAGTGTTACTCGTTACAAAAATGCATATTAAAGCCAAGTGAGATACCACTTCACCTCCACAAGGATGGCTAGTATCAAAAACAGACAATAGCAAATGTTAGAGAAGATGTGGAGAAACTGGAGCCCTCACACATTCACGGTGGGAGTGTAAAATGGTGCAGCCACTCTGGAAGTACCTTTGGCTTCTCCTTAACGAGTCCAGGGCTTCCCCAGTGGCTCAGATGGTAAAGAATCTGCAATGCGTGAGGCCTGGATTCGCTCCCTGGATCGGGAAGGTCCCCTAGAGAAGGAAATGGCTACCTACTCCAGTATTCTTGCCTGGAGAATTCTGTGGACAGAGGAGCCTGGTGGGCTACAGTCCTTGGAGTTGCAAAGAGTTGGACGTGACTGAGTAACTAATGCTTTCACTTTCTAATGAGTTCAACATAGCACTACTGTATGACCCAGAAATTCCACTCCTAGGTGTACACCCAAAAGAGTAAAAAACAGATACTCAAACAAAATGTTGTACCCAAATGTTTATAATAGCACTATCCACAACAGCCAAAGTACGGAAACAACCCAGATGTCCATCTACAGAAGGATGGATAAAGTAGGGTTCATTCATACAATAAAATATTACTCAGTTGCAACATGTGTGAACTTTGAGAACGCCACACTAAGTGAAAGAAGCCAGACGGAGGAGGCACCTGGTGTGTGACTTCACACACGTGAAATACCCAGAAGAGGCAAATGCATAGAGACAGAAAGCAGATTTGCAGGGGGTGAGAGCGGGTAGTGAAAGGTTCCTGCTGAACCTCAAAAAGACGCCAGGATTCTTTGCCTCCAGAGGAGAAGAATTCAATCCGGGGCCAGAGATGAAGCTTGATCGCTCAGAGCTTTCGTGTAATAAGGTTAGTAAAGTATAAACGAGATAGAGAAATCTTCTGACATAGGCATCAGAAGGGGGCAGAAAGAGTACCTCCTTGCTAGTGTTAGCAATGGAGTTATATACTCTCCAGTGAACCCAAAGAATGTCTGGAGGCTGTAAAGACCTCACCAGACCTACTCCCATAATTTACATTTTAAGATAACAGAATTAGCCAGAAGGTTTAATCCAGAGACTGTCTTCAGGCAGGATATATAATCCTTGTAAAGACCAGACCTGCTCCCATAAATTACATTTTAAGATAACAGGATTAGCCAAAAAAGGTTTAATCCAGAGACTGTCCTCAGGCAGGATACATTATTGTTCTATAATCTTAAGGAATGTAGAGGAAAAAAAAGCTTGTCCTTTCTTCCTCCTTGAGAATTCCAGATCCCTCTCTCCTTGAGGACCCCTAAACTTCTTATCAACCTACCTACGAAATGACTTTCTTAGTAGGAAGGAAGACTAAAGCTTAATAATATGCAGTTTCTATTTTGGGTGATTAAAAAGTTCAGGAAATACACAATGGTGATGATTAATACAACACTGTGATATATTATGGAGAAGCTCTATACAGTCAGCAAAAACAAGACCGGGAGCTGACTGTGGCTCAGATCATGAACTCCTTATTGCCAAATTCAGACTGAAATTGAAGAAAGGAAAACCACTAGACCATTCAGGTATGACCTAAATCAAACCCCTAACGATTATACAGGGGAAGTGACAAATAGATTCAAGGCATTAGATCTGATAGACAGAGTGCCTGAACAACTATGGATGGAGGTTCATAACATTGTACAGGAAGCCATGATCAAAACCATCCCCAAGAAAAAGAAACACAAAAAAAAAACAGAATGATAGTCTGAGGAGGACTTACAAATAGCTGAGAAAAGAAGAGAAGCAAAAGGCAAAAGGAAAGATATATCCATCTGAATTCACAGTTCCAAAGAATAGCAAGGAGAAATAGGAAAGCCTTCCTCAGTGATCAGTGCAAAGAAATAGAGGGAAGCAACAGAATGGGAAAGACTAGAGATCTCTTCAAGAAAATTAGAGATACCAAGGGAACATTTCATGCAAAGATGGGCTTGATAAAGGACAGAAATGGTATGGACCTAACAGAAGCAGAAGATATAAAGAAGAGTTGGCAAGAATACACAGAAGAACTATACAAAAGCCATACATTCTGGAATGTGAAGTCAAGTGGGCCTTAGAAAGCATCACTACGAACAAAGCTAGCGGAGGTGATGGAATTCCAGTTGAGCTATTTCAAATCCTGAAAGATGATGCTGTGAAAGCGCTGCATTCAATATGCCAGCACATTTGGAAAACTCAGCAGTGTCCACAGGACTGGAAAAGGTCAGTTTTCATTCCAATCTCAAAGAAAGGCAATGCCAAAGAATGTTCAAACTACCGCACAGTTGCACTCATCTCACACACTAGTAAAGTAATGCTCAGAATTCTCCAAGCCAGGCTTCAGCAATGAACCATGAACTTCCAGATGTTCAAGCTGGTTTTAGAAAAGGCAGAGGAACCAGAGATCAAATTGCCAACATCTGCTGGATCATCGAAAAAGCAAGAGAGTTCCAGAAAAACATCTATTTCTGCTTTATTGACTATAACAAGCCTTTGACTGTGTGGATCACAATAAACTGTGGAAAATTCTGAAAAAGATGGGAATGCCAGACCACCTGACCTGCCTCTTGAGAAATCTATATGCAGGTCAGGAAGCAACAGTTAGAACTGGGCATGGAACAACAGACTGGTTCCAAATAGGAAAAGGAGTACGTCAAGGCTGTATATTGTCACCCTGCTTATTTAAATTATATGCAGAGTACATCATGAGAAATGCTGGGCTGCAAGAAGCACAAGCTGGAATCAAGATTGCCAGGAGAAATATCAATAACCTCAGATATGCAGATGACACCACCCTTATGGCAGAAAGTGAAGAGGAACTAAAAAGCCTCTTGATGAAAGTAAAAGAGGAGAGTGAAAAAGTTGGCTTAAAGCTCAACATTCAGAAAACTAAGATCATGGCATCTGGTCCCATCACTTCATGGGGAAACAGTGGAAACAGTGTCAGACTTTTTTTTGGGGGGGTGGGGGGCTCCAAAATCACTGCCGATGGTGACTGCAGCCATGAAATTAAAAGATGCTTACTCCTTGGAAGGAAAGTTATGACCAACCTAAATAGCATATTCAAAAGCAGAGACATTACTTTGCCAACAAAGGTCCGTCTAGTCAAGGCTATGGTTTTTCCTGTGGTCATGTATGGATGTGAGAGTTGGACTGTGAAGAAAGCTGAGTGCCAAAGAATTGATGCTTTTGAACTGTGGTGTTGGAGAAGCCTCTTGAGAGTCCCTTGGACTGCAAGGAGATCCAACCAGTCCATCCCAAAGGAGACCAGTCCTGGGTATTCATTGGAAGGACTGATGCTAAAGCTGAAACTCGAATACTTTGGCCACCTCATGCAACGAGTTGACACATTGGAAAAGACTCTGATGCTGGGAGGGATTGGGGGCAGGAGAAGGGGACGACAGAGGATGAGATGGCTGGATGGCATCACTGACTCGATGCACATGAGTTTGGGTGAACTCTGAGAGTTGGTGATGGACAGGGAGGCCTGGCGTGCTGCAATTCATGGGGTCACAAAGTCGGACACGACTGAGTGACTAAACTGAACTGAACTGTGATGTATTAATTGCTCCTGAATTTTAAACTCTCAAGTGGTTATGTATATTTTAGCAAAATAAAAATTATTTAATTTTTAAAAAATCAATTGGGCATATTTGTGTGGACCTATTTCTGGGTTCTGTATTCTGTCCCATTCATCTCTATGTCTGTCCATCCATCCGTACCCCAAGTAGTTGACTACTGTAGGTCCTTTAGAAGAAGGCGCCGAAGAATTGATGCTTTTGAACTGTGGTGTTGGAAAAGACTCTTGAGAGTCCCTTGGACTGCAAGGAGATCCAACCAGTCCATTCTGAAGGAGATCAGCCCTGGGATTTCTTTGGAAGGAATGATGCTAAAGCTGAAACTCCAGTATTTTGGCCACCTCATGCAAAGAGTTGACTCATTGAAGAAGACTCTGATGCTGGGAGGGATTGGGGGCAGGAGGAGAAGGGGATGACAGAGGATGAGATGGCTGGATGGCATCACTGACTCGATGGACGTGAGTCTGAGTGAACTCTGGGGGTTGGTGATGGACAGGGAGGCCTGGCGTGCTGCGATTCATGGGGTCGCAAAGAGTCGGACACGACTGAGCGACTGAACTGAACTGAAAGTACAGGGAGGGAACACAGCTCCACCCATAGATAGAAAATTGGATTAAAGATTTACTGAGCATGGCCCAGCCCATCAGAACAAGACCTAGATTCCCCCACAGCCAGTTCCTCCCATCAGGAAGCTTCCACAAGCCTCTTATGCTTATCCATCAGAGGGCATACAGAATGAAAACCACAGTCACAGAAAACTAATCAAACTAATCACATGGATAACAGCCTTGTCTAACTCAATCAAACTATGAGCCATACCGTATAGGGCCACCTGAGATGAATGGGTCATGGTGGAGAGTTCTGACAAAATGTGGTCCACTGGAGAAGGGAATGGCAAACCACTTCAGCTTTCTTGCTTGAGAACCCCATGTACAATATGAAAAGGGAAAAAGATACGACACTGAAAGATGAACTCCCCAGGTTGGTAGGTGCCCAATATGCTACTGGAGAAGAGTGGAGAAATAACTCCAGAAAGAATGAAGAGGCTGACCCAAAGCAAAAACAATGCCCAGTTGTGGATGTGACTGGTGATGGAAGTAAAGTCTGATGCTGTAAAGAGCAATATTGCATAGGAACCTGGAATGTTAGGTCCATGAATCAAGGTAAATTAAAAGTGGTTAAGCAGGAGATGGCAAGAGTGAACATTGACATTTTAGGAATCAGTGAACTAAAATGCACCAGAATGGGCAAATTTAATTCAGATGACCATTACATCTACTACTGTGGGCAAGAATCCCTTAGAAGAAATGGAGTAGCCCTCATAGTCAACGAAAAAGTCCAAAATGCATATTTTGGTGCAACTTCAAAAATGATAGAATGATTTCTGTTCTTTTCCAAACCATTCACTACCACAGTAATCCAAGTCTATGACCCAACCACTAATGCTGAAGTTGAACGGTTCTATGAAGACCTACAAGACCTACTAGCTCAGTTCAGCTCAGTTGTTCAGTCATGCCTGACTCTTCTAGACCTTCTGTAAGTAACACCAAAAAAAGATGTCCTTTTCATCATATGGGACTGGAATGCAAATGTAGAAAGTCAAGAGATACCTGGAGTAACAGGCAACTTTGGCTTTGGAGTACAAAATGAAGCAGGGCAAAGGCTAACAGAGTTTTGCCAAGAGAATACACTGATCATAGCAAACACTCTCTTCCAACAACAAAGAGACAAATCTACACATGGACATCACCAGATGGTCAATACTAAAATCAGACTGATTATATTCTTTGCAGCCGAAGATGGAGAAGCTCTACACAGTCAGCAGAAACAAGACCAGGAGCTGACCTGTGGCTCTGATCATGAACTCCTTGTTGCCAAATTCAGACTTAAATTGAAGAAAGTAAGGAAAACCACTAGACCATTCAGGTATGACCTAAATCAAACCCCTAACGATTATACAGGGGAAGTGACAAATAGATTCAGGGCATTAGATCTGATAGACAGAGTGCCTGAAGAACTATGGATGGAGGTTCATAACATTGTACAGGAGGCCATGATCAAAACCATCCCCAAGAAAAAGAAACACACAAAAAACAAAATGGTAGTCTGAGGAGGACTTACAAATAGCTGAGAAAAGAAGAGAAGCAAAAGGCAAAAGGAAAGATATATCCATCTGAATTCAGAGTTCCAAAGAATAGCAAGGAGAGATAGGAAAGCCTTCCTCAGTGATCAGTGCAAAGAAATAGAGGGAAGCAACAGAATGGGAAAGACTAGAGATCTCTTCAAGAAAATTAGAGATACCAAGGGAACATTTAAATATGGGCACAATAAAGGACAGAAATGGCATGGATCTAACAGAAGCAGAACGATATTAAGAAGAGGTGGCAAGAACACACAGAAGAACAATACAAAAAAGATCTCCATGACTCAGATAACCATGATGGTGTGATCACTCACCTAGAGCTAGACATCCTTGAGTGGCCTTAGGAAGCATCATTATGAACAAAGTTAGTGAAGATGATGGAATTCCAGTTGAGCTATTTCAAATCCTAAAAGATGATGCTGTGAAAGTGTTGCACTCAATATGCCAGCAAATTTGGAAAACTCAACAGTGGCCACAGGACTAGGATAAGTCAGTTTTCATTCCAATCCCAAAGAAAGGCAATGCCAAAGAATGTTCAAACTACCACACAATTGCACTCATCTCACATGCTAGCAAGGTAATGCTGAAAATTCTCCAAGCTAGGCTTCAGCAGTAAGTGAACTGAAAACTTCCATCTGGAAGTTTTAGAAAAGTCAGAGGAACCAGAGACAAAATTGCCAACATCCATTGGATCATAGAAAAAGCAGAATTCCAGAAAAATATCTACTTCTGCTTCATTGACTATGCTAAAGCCTTTGACTATGTGGATCACAACAAACTGTGGAAAATTCTTCAAGAGATGGGAATACCAGACCACCTTACCTGCCTCCTGAGAAATCTATATGCAGGTCAAGAAGTAGCAGTTAGAACTGGACATGGAACAATAGACTGGTTCCAAATTGGGAAAGGAGTACGTCAAGGCTGTATATTGTCACCCTGTTTATTTAACTTCTATGCAGAGTACATCATGTGAAATGCTGGGCTGGATGAAGCACAAGCTGGAATCAAGATTGCCAGGAGATATATCAATAACCTCAGATATGCAGATGATGCCACCCTTATGGCAGAAAAACAAAGAGTAACTGAAGAGCCTCTTGATGAAAGTGAAAGAGGAGAGTGGAAAACCTGGCTTAAAATTCAACATTCAAAAAACATGGCATTCAATCCCATCACTTCATGGTAAATAGATGGGGAAACAATGGAAAGAGGACAGACTTTATTTCCTTGGTTTCCAAAATCATTGCAGATGGTGACTGCAGCCATGAAATTAAAAGATGTTTGCTTCTTGGAAGAAAAGCTATGACCAACCTAGACAGCATATTAAAAAGCAGAGACATTACTTTGCCAGCAAAGGTCCATCTAGTCAAAGCTATGGTTTTTCCAGTAGTCATGTATGTATGTGAGAGTTGGACTATAAAGAAAGCTGAGCGCCAAAGAATGGATGATTTTGAGCTGTGATGTTGGAGAAGACTCTTGAGAGTCCCTTGGACTGCACGGAGATCCAACCAGTCAATCCTAAAGGGAGTCAGTCCTGAATATTCATTGGAAGGACTGATGCTGAAGCTGAAGCTCCAATGATGTGAAGAACTGACTCATTGGAAAAGACCCTGATGCTGGGAAAGATTGAATGCAGGAGGAGAAGGGGACGACAGAGGACGAGATAGTTGGATGGCATCACCGACTCGATGGACATGAGTTTGAGCAAGCTCTGGGAGTTGGTGATGGACAGGGAAGCCTGGCGTGCTGCAGTCCATGGGGTCACAGAGTTGGACACTACTGAGTGACTGAAGTGAACTGACTGTAACTATTAATATACGATAAATCTTGAAAGCCAGTAGACCAACTCCTCCGATTTATTCTTTTTCCAAAATAGTTTTAGCTATTCTCTAGTTTCTTTGATTTTCCATGTAAGTTTTAGAATAATTTTGTCTCCGTCTACCAAATTCTTGCTGGGATGTTGGTAGAAATTACAATTTGGGGGAAACTGATATACTTATTGAGTCTTCCAATTCATGTATGCCTATTTCTCCATTTATTCAGGACTTCATTAATTTCTTTCATCAGTGTTTTGTAGTTTTCAAAATCTTTCAAAAAGTTGTAGTTTCAAAAAGTTCTATACCTGTTTTGTCATATTTACACCTAAGATTTAATTTTTTTACGCAAGCATACATAGTTTAGTGCTTTTAATTTTAGTTTTGGTGTTTCTATATTCATTGTTAGTATTTAGAAATACCAGTGATTTTTTTTTTTTCTGCATGTTCATCTCATGTCCTACAGGCTTGCTGGATTCATTTGTTCTAGGAGTGTTTTGTTTTGTCGCTGAATCTTTGAGATTTTCTATGAAGAAAACTGTGTCATCTGTAAACAGGAACCATTTGATGTCTTCCTTCCCAGGCTGTATGCCTTTTGTTCCCCCCTCCTTTTTTTTGTCTCACTGCCCAGGCCAGAACTTCCAGCACGATGCTGAATAAAAATCAGGAGAGTAGATGTCTTTGCCTCGTTCCCAACCCTAGAGGGAAAGCTGTAGGTTATTTATGATGTTCTTTATCATGTTCACGAAGTCCCTTCCATTCCTGTTTATGAGAATTTGTTTTTTTTTTTTTTATCATGAGTGGGTATTAAGTTTTGTTAAATGCTTTTTTGGCACTGATTGATATGACCAGATGATTTTTCATCATTCAGTTCAGTTCAGTTCAGTCGCTCAGTCGTGTCCGACTCTTTGCAATCCCATGAATCGCAGCACACCAGGCCTCCCTGTCCATCACCAACTCCCGGAGTTCCTCAGACTCACGTCCATCGAGTCAGTGATGCCATCCAACCATCTCATCCTCTGTCATCCCCTTCTCCTCCTGTCCCCAATCCCCCCCAGCATCAGAGTCTTTTCCAATGAGTCAACTCTTCACATGAGGTGGCCAAAGTACTGGAGTTTCAGCTTTAGCATCATTCCTTCCAAAGAAATCCCAGGGCTGATCTCCTTCATAATGGACTGGTTGGATTTCCTTGCAGTCCAAGGGACTCTCAAGAGTCTTCTCCAACACCACAGTTCAAAAACATCAATTCTTCAGCGTTCAGCCTTCTTCACAGTCCAACTCTCACATCCATACATGACCACAGGAAAAATCATAGCCTTGACTAGACGAACCTTTGTTGGCAAAGTAATGTCTCTGCTTTTGAATATGCTATCTAGGTTGGTCATGACTTTCCTTCCAAGGAGTAAGTGTCTTTTAACTTCATGGCTGCAGTCACCATCTGAAGTGGTTTATTAGCCTGTTAATATGGCAAATTACATGGATTGATGTTTTTGAATTTTGAACCACCCTTGAATCCCTGGGATAGACTCCACTTGGCCACAGTACATCTTATTGAATCTAATTTTCCAAAATTTTGTTAAGGATTTTTGTATTTATATTCACAAGTATTAATATATTGACCTATAGTTTTCTTTTTGTGACTGGTTTTGGCATTAGGATGATGTTAACTTCATACAATGAATCAGGGAATATTCCATCCTTGTTTTTCTGGAAGAGATATGTAGAATTAGTGTTAATACTTTTTAAACTGTTTGATAGAAACCCCAATGAAACCATCTGGGTCTAGAGATTTAGGGGAAGGGATAAATTAAGAAGTTAATCTCCTTAATAGTTACAGGCTGTTCCAATCATTTTCTACAGGTAAGTTGTGGCAGGTTGTGCTTTTTTAGGAATTGGTTCATTTCATGTAAGTTGTCAAATTTACGAATGCACAGTTGTTCATAATCTCCCCTCATTTCCCTTTTGATGTCCTTAGGGTCTGTAGTGACACTTTCTGTGTCAGTTTTAAGACTGGAAATTTATGCCTTCTCTATCTCTTTTTTTGGTCAGTTTTTCTGGAAGTTTGTTGGTTAAAAAAAAAAAAAAAATCCCAAAGAACAAGCTCTTCATTTCATTGCTTTTCCCTATTATTTTTCCATTTTCAACTTGATTGATTTCTGCTCTTATCTTCACCCTGCTATCCCTTCTGCTTGCTTTGGGTTCATTCTGCTCTCCTTACAGTTTCTTGAGGTGGGTGCTTAATTACATCCCTCTTTTCTTCTTCTTTTTTAAAAAATAAACATGTAGTCCAACAAAGCCAAGTTTATTGGGTCAGTGAAGCCAGGAAGGACTCTCTGAATAACTACACATCTCCTGACAATGGAGAGAAGGCACGTGACACAGCTGTTTTCAAGTTTGTGTTAGGCGCATGCTTGTCCGGCCTGTGCCCCCCTGCTCAGGTGGTGTTGCCACGACAGAAGGGTCTAGGGTTTCTTCACGTGCTCCTTTGAATAAAAGGCGTCAGCGAGAGGACAGTGGGCACACCCTACCCTGTATCCCAGGGGTGCAGGTGGGGGCAGGTGTGAGTGTGGCAGGTGAACAAGGGCCAGGCAGACATGCCCAGCTCAGCCCACGCCCACTGCAGCTGGAACACGAAGGAGCCCCGTGAGTGATGTGAATGTGACTCCTTGACCTACAGGAAGCATTTATTTAGTACCTCCTGTGTGCTAGCCAGTGTCCCAGGAGAACAAAACAGCTCATGCTCCCTGCCCAAGAAGATCCTAGTCTAGTGGGAGGAGACTGACAACCCAGAGAAGAGAAAAGAGGCCTGAGTGTGCCAGAGGGGAAAGTGCAGATGAGAAAGCAGGGCAGGAAGGAAGAGGGCAGGTAGGCTGGGGCTGGGGGTCAGGCTCTGCAGCAACAGGAGGGGAGGCAGCCTGCAAGAAGGACCCTGAACCGAGACCCTGTGGATATGCTATCTGTGGGCAGGGGCAAAGCCCTGTGGGGGTGCCAGCCTGGCGTGGAGGCCAGTGTGTCTGAGCAGCAGTGCGTGCAGGAGAGAGCAGGGGGAGAGGCAGGTGATGAGAGCCGTGGACTTAAGCCTGGGATTCTAACACCCCTCAGAGTGAAACCAGACTGGGAAGCTCAACAGGAAGTCACCCCAGTGACCGGGAGCCACGGCAGCCTGGCCCAGGTGGAGGAGGGGCTCATGGTCCCATGCTGGGTATGTCTGGGGATGGATTTGCTGAAAGTAGAAAACATTCTTATGGTTGCCAAGGGGATAAGGGGTGGAGGGATAAGTTGGGAGATTGGGATTGACAAACACACTACCATACATAAAATAGATACCTAATAAGAACCTACTGTATAGCACAAGGAACTCTACTCAATACTCTGCAATGGCCAATATGGGAAAAGAATCTAAAAAACAGTGGGTACGTGTACATGTATAACTGATTCATTTTGCTGTACACCTGAAACTAACACAACACTGTAAATCGACTATACTCCAATAAAAATTTTAAAATTAAATACAAAGAGACAGGGAGAGAGAGAAATGTTGGCTGTGGGTGTGAGATGCAGGGAGGACCCTGGCAACCAAGGGATGTGGTCATCATCAGCTGAGATGAGGGAGCCTTGAGAGGGTCAGGCTGGCGGGGGAGCCACGTGATGTAGGACTGAGCATTGGCCCATCACGGGTCACTGATGAGCTTGCTGGCATTAGAGCCATTTGAGAACTGAGGTACAGCCCAGGAGAGGAGGCTGTGAGGTACACACCCCAGGAAAGTGTAGCAGCACTGGGGGAAGCCCAAAACATGTGTACCTGGGGGGGACCCAGCCCAGAGGGGAGTCACATTGGGGAGGAGAGAGGGAGACCTGGAGCCAGCAATGGCCTTAGGTGGCCCCGGGCAGGCCTGGCTGGTAACATGGCCAGCTCACCACCCACCTCTCAGTCTGACTCAAGCCTCCAGTTCAAAGTGTGGGCCCTGGAGCATCCACATTACCTGGGACCTAGAAATGCAGAGTCCCGGGTCTGCAGAGTCAGACACCCTGAGGAGGGTCCAGCAACCTATGGTTCCACAAGGCCTTTGGGGGTGGGAGACAAGGCTGGGTGCTGAAGCTGGAGAGGGGGCTCCAAGCCTGGGAGGGAACAGCCGGGAAAGGCATCAGTGGGGACCCTCTCTCGTCCCAGTCTTAGATTTCTGGTTCTATGAAAGCCACTTTGACGTTAGGTAGAAATTCTACAGCACCCCAGCCATGACGAGATGAGCCTGCTCCTTTCACGGGTGTGCCCTGTTTTGCCTTTCATCAGTTCAGTCGCTCAGTCGTGTCCAACTCTTTGTGACCCCATGGACTGCAGCATGCCAGGCTTCCCTGTCCATCACCAACACCCGGAGCTTGCTCAAACTCATGTCCATTGAGTCAGTGATGCCATCCAACCATCTCATACTCTGTTGTCCCCTTCTCCTCCTGCCTTCAATCTTTCCCAGCATCAGGGTCTTTTCTAATGAGTCAACTCTTCGCATGAGGTGGCCAAAGTACTGGAGTTTCAGCTTTAGCATCATTCCTTCCAAAGAAATCCCAGGGCTGATCTCCTTCAGAATGGACTGGTTGGATCTCCTTGCAGTCCAAGGGACTCTCAAGAGTTTTCTCCAACTCCACAGTTCAAAACCATCCATTCTTCGGTGCTCAGCCTTCTTTATGGTCCAGCTCTCACATCCATACATGACTACTGGAAAAACCATAGTTTTGACTGGACAGACCTTTGTCAGCAAAATAAAGTCTCTGCTTTTTAATATGCTATCTAGGTTGGTCTTAGCTTTTCTTCCAAAGAACAAGTATCTTAATTTCATGGCTGCAGTTACCATCTGCAGTGATTTTGGAGCCCAAGGAAATAAAGTCTGTCACTGTTTCCATTGTTTCCCATCTATTTACCATGAAGTAATGGGCCAGATGCCATGATCTTAGTTTTTTGAATGTTGAGCTTTAAGCTAGCTTTTTCACTCTCCTCTTTCACTTCCATCAAGAGGCTCTTTAGTTTCTCTTGCTTTCTGCCATTAGAGTGGTGTCATCTGCATATCTGAGGTTATTGAGATTTCTCCCAGCAATCTTGATTCCAGCTTGTGCATCATCCAGCCTGGCGTTTCACATGAGATATAATTTCTGCTGTGATGTGCACAGATCTGAGTGCCTGTCTGAGATGGTCGCCTCACCCACCCCATGTAACTCATACCCCGTCACCAGACAGAACATGTCCATCTCCCCACAAAGCTCCCTGGTGCCACCTCCTGGAAGTAACCTCTGACCTAGTTCAGGTCACTGTGGGTTCATTGTGCCTGTTCTGGAACTTTGTAAAAAGGGAGCCATCTGGTCTGAACCCTCCATGGGTTTGACTTCTTTCACTCCAGGTACATCTGGGCTCCTCTGCGAGGCTGTGAGGACTGATACTCATTCCGGTACTGCCTGGACCCCTGAGCTAGTTCATCTGCTCACCTGTTGGAGGGCATCTGGGCTAATGTGAACCTTCTCATCCAAGCCCTTGTTGGGCCAAGGTTTTCATTTCTTGTGCATAAGTTATTGGCCAGAAGAGGAATTCCTGGGCCTTAGTGTCACTGTGAATTCAGGGACACAGTTTTCCGAAGCGACCGCACCATTTTGTGTTCCCACCAGCAACGCGTGAGGGTTCCAGTTGCTCCACGTCCTCAGAACACCTGCTGACGTCTGGTTACAACCATTTTGCTGCGTGAGTGGTGGCATCTCACTGTGGCTTTGACTCACGTTTCCCTGATGACTGATGTTCTTGTGTGCATTGGCCATCGGCATATCTTCCTGTGCCAACTATCTGTCCAAGTCTCTCACCTGTTTTAAAAAATTGGTTAGTTTGCATCATTGATTTGTGGAGAAGGCAATGGCACCCCACTCCAGTACTCTTGCCTGGAAAATCCCATGGACAGAGGAGCCTGGTAGGCTTCAGTCCATGAGGTCGCGAAGAGTCAGACATGACTGAGCGACTTCTCTTTTACTTTTCACTTTCATGCACTGGAGAAGGAAATGGCAACCCACTCCAGTGTTCTTGCCTGGAGAATCCCAGGGACGGCAGAGCCTGGTGGGCTGCCATCTATGGGGTCGCACAGAGTCGGACAAGACTGTAGTGACTTAGCAGCAGAAGCATCATTGATTTGTAATTCTTTACATACTCTAGACACAAATTTTTTTCAACTTTTTGTTTTGTATTGGGGTATAGCGGATTAACAACATTGTAATAGTTTCAGGTAAACAGGGAGGGGACTCAGCCATTCATATACATGTATCCATTCTCCCCTAAACTTCTCTCCCATCCAGGCTGCCATATGACATTGAACAGAGTTCTCTGTGCTGTGCAGTAGGCCCTTGGTGATTATCCATTTTAAATATAGCAGTGTAGACACAAATTTTTGTCAGATGTTGCCGAAGTGTTTTGCATATTTTCTCTAAGTCTGGGAGTGGCCATCTCATCTTAGATTTTAGAATCTCCTGGCCACAGGCTGCAGCCCTGCCCAGCCCTAACCAGGCCCACCCTCTGCAGGCTCAGGACCCGTTGAGTGGACAAGAGGATGAGCTCCTGCTTTCTGGGGACAAGGGAGCCAGCCAGGGAAGTGCCAATGGCCTGACACTGGGAAGAGTGTGACCCTGGAGTAACTGGATGGGGACCTGGCCCCCACAGTGCAGGAGCAGAAAGCATGAAGTGAGCTTCCAGGTCAAAGGGCCTGTAGTGAGCACCCCCACACCAGGGTCTTCAGCCTCCCCCTGTGGCCCCAAGTCCCCCAGGCAGACGCAAACCACTCTCTGGCCTCTCTGGGAGTCCGGTGGGTGGGACCCAGGCCCAAGTGGGCAGGGAAAGAGCACTGACACCAACGTTCTCTGGGGACATCCCTTCTGGAAGGTCCCCAGCAGTTCCTGTCCCCCTGAGTGTGCAGGGAACAAAGCAGAAAGGTCACCTGCTCCAGGGTCAGACGGTAGTCCCCCGCAGATTGCGTGTGAAGGTGAAGGAAGGAAAAGCCCCAAAATGTCCCTCAGTGGAAACCGGAGAGTATCAAGGCCACCCGTCTGTGGACGGCCAGACCAGGGGCAGGAGGGGTGAGTCCAGGCCCACACCGTGCTTACCATCTGCTGCAAACAGCAGTGCGGTATGTGTGGGGTGACTCAGTTATTGTGAAGCAAACAAGAGAAGGAAAAAGAAAATGTCTCCATCTGGGAGGAGCCTGAGCAGGTGTGAGCTCTGGGCAGGGGGCGGGGGGACAGCGAGAGGGACTCTGCGACTTAATCCATACACTTAAATATGGTTTGTCTGCACAGGTTTGTTTTTACATGAAAAGTAGGAAATAGAATGTCATGGGAAATATCCACAATACCAATCAGAGTATCAGATAATTGGGAATAAAGATAGTAAGAACTGTGCTGTACCCACATTTCATTTATTTGTATTATTCATTTGCTTGTATCTTTTGTATTAAGGTGTAATTGGTATATATAATATTTTTAAAAGAAGACAGAAACAGGAAGATGCACCATGTTCCTGGATTTAATATCCTAATTGCATTTTAAAAAGCAATTCTTCATATCTACAAAACAGCAGCCGACTCACAGACATCGAGAGGAGACTTGTGGTTGCCAAGGAGGAGGCGGGGTGGAAGAGGGAGGGATCGGGAGGCTGGGGTGAGCAGATGCAAACGGTCCCATATAGACTGAAGAAACAACCGGGACCTACTGTATAGCACAGGCAACTGTAGTCAATATCCTAGGATAAACCATAATGAAAAAGAATATGAAAAAGAACGTATATAGAGAAAGAATATGTATAAAGGATACATATATGGAAAAAGAAATGTATAACGGAATCACTTTGCTCTACAGCAGAAATTAACACAACATTTTAAATCAACTATACTTCAATAAAAAATTGCTTTGAAAAGTGGCCCTTAATCTCGAAAACAAATACAATTCCAATCAAATTACTAAAGGGAGTTTAGAACTTGAGTCTTCTGTTCTTTTGGCACATGAGTGAACCAGAGACAAGACACTTTTGAAGGGGATGAAGCTGCCTAGACAAAACATTAAAAAGCTGTAGAGAGGAGGACAGGAGGGCTGGTGCCGAGATGCAGATGGCTGGAGTGAATGGCAAAGCTCAGCGTGAGACCCAAACACACCTGTGAATTATGGGTGATAACTCCATTGCCAGGAACACATAGTGGGGAGGGGCAGATGGACCCCTCGATGAATCTGTCAGACCAGCTAATCAGTGCAAAACTCCTACCAAACACCAAGAAAATATCCTGAAATAAAATGCTAAAATAGAGATGAATGTTAATATTATCTAATAACGTAATAAAGATGAATGCTAACATCACTTTGGAGTGGAGAAAAACTTTTTAAGTATGCTAGGAAAAGTGAAAACCATTACAGAAAAGACAAAGATATTTGTGTGTTAAAATATTTTTAAAAATTTAAATCGATAGAGCAAGGTGAAGAAAATATTGGTGACATGTATATGAGGATTAGCTAAGAGTTAATATCTCTCATACAGAGTTCTCAGATCAGTAAGAAAAAGACAAATACTCAAGAGTTTAAAGAGAAAAGAGATTTGACCTTGAAGTTTTATTCCACAGCCCAGTAGCAATAAGGAATCAGACTCCAGCACCATTTCATTGTCTACTTTGGGACTTCTTTAAAAATTAATTTTTTTAAATTGGAGAATAATTGCTTTACAATATTGCGTTGGTCTCTGCCATACATCAACATGAATCAGTCATAGGTATACATATGTCCCCTCCCTCTTGAGCCTCCCCCACACCTCCCACCCCATCCCACCCCTCTAGCTTGTCACAGAGCACCAGGTTCGAGCTCCCTGCATCATACAGCAAATTCCCACTGGTCGTCCATTTTTCATGTGGTAAAATGTTTCAAAGCGACTATTTGAAAACTTTGAGACCTTTGGATATTGGTCTATAAAAATATATAGCCTGTGTACAGAAAATATAACTAGTGTTCTCCATGTAGTGTTTACAAAGGTACCATGAGAGGACTATCTTTGTGTAAGTGAGCTTTGAGAAACAGCAGGTTAAACCCAGTAAGCGGGCAGTCACCGTCATGTCCTCAGGGATGCCACCTTGAGTGGTTCTGGACACAGCCTTGCTCCGGAGCCTCCCCGAGGCAGGCAGTGGCTCCAGATGGGGTGCCACTGGGGAGCGGATGTGCAGGGACTGGGCATCTTAGGGCACCTGGTGCAGCAGCAGGGAAGACGTGCAGTCACAGTTTTGGCCAGGAGAGGGGGATGCCTAGTCACTTTTGGGGGTGGTGGAGGCCCTTGCTTTAGTGCTCACAGCGACTAGGACGAGGTCGCATCTTTTCCGCTCCCCTCATCAGGGCACCGATTGGTGGGCCCGAGGCTCTGCTCTGTGTGGCCGCAGGCATCCACCAGCAGCACCAGGAGTCCAAGCTGTTAGGCCGCGAACCCAACTCTAGTCAAGCTGTCCACGGGTCTCCTCTCTCTGCATATGGAAGGCATCACTAATGGCCAAGACAGGCTTCCCTGGTGGCTCAGACAGTAAACAATCTGCCTGCTATTCAGGGGATGCATGTTTGATCCCTGAGTCAGGAAGATTCCCTGAAGAAGGGAATGGCAACCTACTCCAGTATTTTTGCCTGGAGAATTCCATGGACAGAGGAGCCTGGCAGGCCACAGCCCATAGGGTCACAAAGAGTCAGACACGACTGAGTGGCTAACACTTTAATGGTTAAGACAACTGCAGGCTGGAGGGCGGAGGAGGGCTACATGGGCACATGGGCCAGAGCCTGAGCACCAGCCTCAGGCCGGCAGCCGGCCCCTTCTCCCACCTTCTAGAAGTGTGCTCATGGGCAGCCTGGGGAACGGGATGGGTCTGGGTCTGGCTGTGTGTGACCCCCTGCTTAGAACTTCACAGTTTCCATCACTGCATAAAGGTCTGAGAACCCCTGCAGGATTAAGTCCTGCCCACTTAATCCTCCACTTTCCCCAACCCTGTTTCCACAGAGACTGTTTTCTTCTCAGGACATTTAAAAACACTTATGTGTGAAGTACAAGTTAGGGAATCAGCTTCTGATATGTGACACGACTGCTCCCAGGCCATCTCCCCAGAAACCTGTCTCCCTGAGCCCATTTCCCCAGGAGTTTTGTCTAGTGAAAGCACAAAGGTCTGGAGTCAGCAAGCCCACACTGTGGTGGGGGGTCAGCTCTGGGCTCCTATCTCCTCCCCCTCATCCAGGCCCATAGTCTGGGAGAGGTGGTCTCTGCTTCTCCTCCTGAATGACCTACGAGTGGCCAGGAGCTCACAGCTGGCACCTGAGACAAAGGAGAAGCCCTGAACCCCAGTCCCCAGTGGATGCTCACGCGACTGTTGCTTCCCTGATGCAGGACAGCAGTCCTGTCAGCAGCCGCTGGTCAGCGTGCACTCCAGGAAAGGTGAGGCTACACCTCTCCCAGGCCCCCTCTCTGTTTCACGTGCCTGGAAATCCTCTCCAGATGCCTGCTGTGGGCCTTGAGCCCCTGCTGCTCTGGGGGCCTCGCAGGAGTGCAGAAGGACAACACAAGGGCAGCAGGGTGGGGTCCCTCCCTTTTCCCAGGAAACCTGGTCAGTGCCCTGTTACTGAGACAAGATCCCCCCAGGCTGTATGTCTCCCCCTCCACCCCTGCATTTGGACCAGCCTTGGGTGCAGGGCTGAGCCTGACTGGAGTCAGGTGCCATTCAGGATGCCCTTGGGCCCCAAAGCCTCTGAACTAAACTGGGAGCAAGCTGTGGGTCATCCTATCTGGCCAGCACCCAGAGGGTGACCACCAGGCCAGGCAGGACCTACCAACCAGAGGCCCACTGAGGCTCTGACGGGTAGGGGCTCCATGCAGGGGTGTCAGCAGACCCTCACTGCATCCATGCCAGCCTCACGGATATCCTAACTGGAGAAAGCAGGGTGTCAGGCAGCTTGGGCTGGGCTGGGCAAGGTTGGGGTTCACCCAGGAATCTTCAGAACCACCCCAGCAGGGCCCATCCGCTGCTGGGTGTGAGGCCATAGGGAGAGGTGCAGCTGGCATGCGGTCCTCTTGGAGATGGAGACCTGTGTTGTGTCCTGCCCTTTGCTCCCACATGCGTGATCTTCAGGCTTCCTGGGGTGTCCACAGGTGAGGACAGTGTGCCCTTGACCAGCAGAGGGGCTTGATGTGTCAGGGTCTGAGGCTGGTGGTGGCCTCAGAGACTGAGCTGGTCACCTCAGAGGCCAGCTCCTCTGAGGCCTGTTTCCAATCCACTAGGCTTCCCACTACCCCATGCTCCCCTTTGGATGGCACTGTCTCTGCCAAGCTGCCTCAGGGTGCATGGTACCCTGATACCCTGAGAGAAAAGCACTTGTACAGGAGTGTCCTGGGGCCCCACCTGTACCTGTCCACACACTCTGGGTGGAACCTTCCAGAAGCCTCTGCTCCACACTGCTAGGTCAGGTGCTCCTGCCCCCAGGATGCCTTCCCTGCTGTTCAGGTCCAACAACAAGAAGTTTGTCCCTTCTGTAGAGCTAGAATGGGTCCCTGGAACCCCCATATTCCTCTTTTGCCACAGGAACAACACAGACAGGGCAGAGTAGGGAGCAGGGGTGTGTGATCAGGTGACAGATCTACACCCCAATCCCTTCTGGCCCTTATAATCTTTTTAAATCTGATGTCCCAGTTTAAAAACTAAAATAAATAAAAGGAGGAGAAAGCAATCAAGACAGTGTACTCAGACATAGGGGAAACTATTTCATCATCATTGTCAGTTTCATTATTCTCTTCCCTCCACTAAAACACAGTCTTAATAAACTCTTTTAGAATAAATATTCTAAAATATTGAGAAATATATGCACATGAGTTGAAAGAACTAATATTATTAAAATGATAATATGACTGTGTGGATCACAATAAACCGTGGGAAATTCTGAAAGAGATGGGAATGCCAGACCACCTGACCTGCCTCTTGAGAAATTTGTATGCAGGTCAGGAAGCAACAGTTAGAACTGGACATGGAACAACAGACTGATTCCAAATAGGAAAAGGAGTACGTCAAGGCTGTATATTGTCACCCTGCTTATTTAACTTCTATGCAGAGTACATCATGAGAAACGCTGGACTGGAAGAAACACAAGCTGGAATCAAGATTGCCGGGAGAAACATCAATAACCTCAGATATGCAGATGACACCACCCTTATGGCAGAAAGTGAAGAGGAACTAAAAAGCCTCTTGATGAAAGTGAAAGTGGAGAGTGAAAAAGTTGGCTTAAAGCTCAACATTCAGAAAACAAAGATCATGGCATCCGGTCCCATCACTTCATGGGAAATAGATGGGGAAACAGTGGAAACAGTGTCAGACTTTATTTTTCTGGGCTCCAAAATCACTGCAGATGGTGACTGCAGCCATGAAATTAAAAGATGCTTACTCCTTGGAAGGAAAGTTATGACCAACCTAGATAGCATATTCAAAAGCAGAGACATTACTTTGCCAACAAAGGTCTGTCTAGTCAAGGCTATGGTTTTTCCTGTGGTCATGTATGGATGTGAGAGTTGGACTGTGAAGAAGGCTGAGCACCGAAGAATTGATGCTTTTGAACTGTGGTGTTGGAGAAGCCTCTTGAGAGTCCCTTGGACCGCAAGGAGATCCAACCAGTCCATTCTGAAGGAGATCAGCCCTGGGATTTCTTTGGAAGGAATGATGCTAAAGCTGAAACTCCAGTACTTTGACCACCTCATGTGAAGAGTTGACTCACTGGAAAAGACTCTGATGCTGGGAGGGATTGGGGGCAGGAGGAGAAGGGGACGACAGAGGATGAGATGGCTGGATGGCATCACTGACTTGATGGATGTGAGTCTGAGGAACTCCGGGAGTTGGTGATGGACAGGGAGGCCTGGTGTGCTGCGATTCATGGGGTCACAAAGAGTCGGACACGACTGAGCGACTGATCTGATCTGATCTGATTATCCAACATAATCTATAGATTTGACAAAACCACTATCAAAATTCCAATGGCATGTTTCACAGAAAGGGAAAAAAAAAATCCTGGAATTTGTGTGGAACCACAAAGACCCCAAATTGCCAAAGCAATCTTAAGAAAGAAGAACAAAGCTAGAGGTATCACACATCCTAATTTCAAACTATTTTACAAAGCTACTCTAATTAAAATGGTATGGCACTGACACGAAAACAGACACATGGCTCAATAGGACAGAATAGAAAGCCCAGAAGTAAATCCACATATATATGTACCAGTAATGTACGACAAAGAAGCCAGGAATACATAATGGGGAAAGAACACCCTCTTTAATTAACAATTCTGGGAAAACTAGACAGTCACATGCAAAAGAATGAAACTGGACCTCTGTCTTACAGCATACACGAAAATTAACTCAAAACGGATTTAAGGCTTGAACAGATAACCTGAAACCATAAGCCCCTAGAAGAGAATATAGGTGGTAAACTCCTTGACCTGGGTCTTGGCAATGGTTTTTTGGATTTGATGCCAAAAGCAAAGGCAGCGAAGGCAAAAACAAACAAATGAGACTATATTCACACTAAAAATCTTTACTACAAAAGAAACCATTAACAAAATGAAAAGGCAACATACTGAGTTAGAGAAAATATCTGACAATCATATATCTAATGAAAGCTTAATATCCAAAATATATGAAGAATTTCAATAGCAACTCAATAGCAAAACAAAAGACAATTTGATGTACAATCTAGGCAAGGAATCTAAATAGATGTTTTCCAAAGAAGATATATGAAAAAAAAAAGGGGGGGGGGGAAGAATCAGGTTTCTGATATTGTTACATACATTGGGGTGGAAGAGAGATGGTGGTGGGAATAAATAAAATTTAATGCTGAAAAAAAAAAAAGAAGATATATGGATGTTTTCTGTATGTCTTCCAACAAACAGGTACATGAAAATATGCTCTACATCACCAATCATCAGGGAAATGCAAATCAAACCCACAGCAAGTTAGCACCTCACACCTGTCAGAGTGGCTGTTATCAAAAATGCAAGAATAACAAATGCTGGCAAGGATGTGGAGAAAAGGAAACCCTTGTGCCCTGTTGTGAGAATGCAAATTGGTGCAGCTGCCATGGAAAACACTAAGGAGCTTTCTCAAAAAAATAAAAAATAGAACTACCACACAATCCAGCAAAACCGTTTCTGGGTATACATCCAACAACAATGAAAACACTGATTTGAGAAGATACCTGCACACTCATATTCATTGCAGCATTACTTACAATATCCAAGACATAAACAAAAAAGTGCCCATCAGTGGGTGAATGCATCAAGAAAACACAATGTGTATATACAATGGAGTGCTACTCTGTCATAAAACAAGAATGAAATTTTGCCATTTGTGACAACATGGATTGACCTTGAGGGCATTATGCCAAGTGAAACAAACCAGACAAAGACAGATACCATATGACCTCACTTCCATGTGGGATTAAAAACAAATAAAAAATTCAAACTCACAGATACAGAGAAGGTGGTTGCCAAAGGTGGAGACTGGATAAATGGGTCTGGGTCTCCCACATTGCAGCTTGACATTCTACCCTCTGAGCCACCAGGGAAGCCCAGATAAATGAATGAAGAGGGTCAAAAGGTATAAACTTTCAGTTAAAGAGAAATAACTCACAAATAGAGATATAAAGTATTGCATGATGACCACAGTCAATAATTTGTTGTTGTTTAGTTTCTAAGTTGTGTCTGACTGTTTGCAACCCATTGGACTGTAGCCTGCCAAGCTCCTCTGTCCATAGGATTGTCCAGGCAAGAATACTGGAGTGGGTTGTCATTTCCTTCTCAAGGGGATAGTCCCTACTCAGGGATTAAACTCTCATTTCCTGCCCTGGTAGGGGATTCTTTATCTCTGAGCCACCTGGGGAGTTTAGTCAATACAGTGTGGTTAAAAAAGAAAGTATTTTAGAATACTTTGTATCTATAGAAAATCTCTGAAGCTAGGACAGAGCTCCCACAAACCCATACCCCTGTGATTAACATCTTGCTTCAGTGTGATACAATTGTAACAATTAGTGAATCACTACTGATACAAGCACAAGCTGGAATCAAGATTGCCTGGAAAATATCAATAACCTCAGATATGCTGATGACACCACCCTTATGGCAGAAAGTGAAGAGGAACTAAAAAGCTCCTTGACGAAAGTGAAAGAGAAGACTGAAAAAGTTGGCTTGAAGCTCAACATTCAGAAAACTAAGATCATGCAATCCGGTCCCATCACTTTATGGGAAATAGATGGGGAAATAGTAGAAACAGTGTCAGACTTTATTTTTGGGGGCTCCAAAATCACTGCAGATGGTGACTGCAGCCATGAAATTAAAAGACACTTACTCCTTGGAAGGAAAGTTATGACCAACCTGGATAGCATATTGAAAAGCAGAAATATTACTTTGTCAACATAGGTCCGTCTAGTCAAGGCTATGGTTTTTCCTGTGGTCATATATGGATATGAGAGTTGGACTGAAGAAAGCTGAGCACTGAAGAATTGATGCTTTTGAACTGTGGTGTTGGAGAAGACTCTTGAGAGTCCCTTGGACTGCAAGGAGATCCAACCAGTCCATTCTAAAGGAGATCAGTCTTGGGTGTTCATTGGAAGGACTGATGCTAAAGCTGAAACTCCAATACTTGGCCACCTCATGTGAGGAGTTATCTCATTGGAAAAGACTCTGATGCTGGGAGGGATTGGGGGCAGGAGGAGAAGGGGACGACAGAGGATGAGATGGCTGGATGACATCACCGACTCGATGGATGTGAGTTTGGGTGAACTCCGGGAGTTGGTGATGGACAGGGAGGCCTGGCGTGCTGCGATTCATGGGGTCGCAAAGAGCCGGTCACAACTGAGTGACTGAACATAACTGAATTGAACAGATACAATATTCTTGAGGCTAATGAGCCATAGTTTACTAGATGTCCTTGGTTTCCTCTAAGGTCATTTTTCTGTCCCATTTAGTCTAATCGTCATGCCTCCTTAGGCTCCTCTTGGGTGTGACAGTTTCTCGGATTTTTTCTGATGAGCAACACAGTTGTGAAGAGTCCCAGGCAGGTATGTTGCTATGTTGCAGGCTGTCCCGCCCCTGGAATCTTCCGGCGCTTCTCTCATGGGTGGCGGCTGAGTCACAGGTGGGGAGGGAGCCCACAGAGGTGACACACCATCCTCCTGTCACCCTGTAGGGAGCAGTACTGTCCACTCTGCTGACCACTCTGCTGTCAACCTTGACCTTGGCAGGTTTCTCCCTGCAGAGCTACTGCCTGACATCCTGCTGAGCTTTTTAAAGTGTGTTTGTGTGTGTGTGTGTGTGTGTATGTATATATATATATATATATATATATATATATATAATTTATTTATTTATTTGGCTACACCAGGTCTTAGTTGGGGCATGTGGGATCTAGTTCCCTGACCAGGGATAGAACCTGGGTCCTTGCATTGGGAGCCTGGAATCTTAGCGACTGGACCACCAGGGAAGCACTCATTGAACTTTACACAGGTAAGTCAGGCCACCTGGACCACACCCAAGCTGAAAGGAGGGAGCTATGAGCCCTCCCCAGGCCAACTGAGCTTCCTCCCCACTAATTGCCCCTTGGCCCCTCCCACTCCCGGCCATTTATCCCACCCAGAACCTTCACCCTCACTAGGCACCACACCCCTTAGATGCCTAAACCCCACTGAATTCCCTCCTAGCCGGTCCTGCCCCCCTGCGCCCGCCCCCAGCCAAGAATCCTGAGAGCCCTAAGCCCCGCCCCTGAGTCCCCCACCCCCGCACTCAGGCCCCATCACTGAGCCTCCTCACTCCGCCCCCCTGAACCCTCCTCTCCCACACGGGTCTTCTCATCCCTCCTCACTGTAAGGACTCTCCTCCCCCTCCCCCTCCCCCTCCCAGGACTCCCTAATCCCCCACCCAGCAGGAGAACCCCCACAGGAGCCCTCCACCCTTCCACCCAACACCCAGTGGCACTGAGGGGTCCCCGCCCTCCCCTGCCCTCATCCCTACGTCATCTTGCGCGCCCCCACCCCAGGAGTCCAGCACCCTGGTTTCCTGCTATTCTGGAAGAAGTCCCTTCCCAGATTCCATGGCTCGCTCCTCCCCCGGGACCCTGAACCTGGACACCATGGATGGCTCAGACCCTGACCCAGCCCTGCCGCCGGATAGGGAGCAATGGCCCCCGCCCTGTGAAATCAGTGAGGCCCTTTCTTTTTCTCAGGAGCCCCCCGGCCTTCAAGAGTTCTTGGGAGAGACCAAGGCTGGATGGGGTCTGGGAGACCCTGGGGCAGCAGGAACATGGGGTGGCTGAGGGGCCCACAGCTGGGGGGATGCAGACGGAGGAGGTGCCATGGAGGACCTAGGGCCCTGTGAGACCCAAGTGGCCCACCTGATGGGCAACCCCTGAACTCCCCCTCGAGGCTGGCACTCACCACCGATATTCTTGCCCCTCGACACCATCCCTGCTCTGGGTTGGGAGGGGTGAGTGTCACTGTGGGAGGTGGGTAGGGGCTGAACAAGGATTCCAGGATTCCAAGGCTCTGAGACGGAGGCTGATGGGGCACCTTCTCACTCTCCGCTGTCTGTCCTATCTCCTGGTTTGGTGTCCCCTTGTCTGCTACCCTAGTCCTGGACCCGGAGGCGGAGCACAGTCTGGACATCATCCTAGTGGGTTCCAGCGAACTGTCATCCCCACCATCTCCCGGGCCCCGCAGAGGTGAGGGTTCATTTGAGTACTGGGCCCATCACTTGGGATGCCCACTTCAAGCCTGAACACTGTCCAGGGTTCCCGGCTTCTGGAATAATCACGCCTCACTCAGGAGCAGGAGGGCCCCACTCCAAGCCTCCCCCACCCCAGCGATCAGCTTGGATGTTTAAATGTCAGTGTGAAAGGTGGAGGAGGGAGGGTGGTGCTGGCCCTCTGGGTCCTGCAACTTCAAAAGATCGACTTTGAGGCTCATCTCTTGACCTGTTTGATGTAGGAGACAGGCTGAGGCAGGGACTACGTCTTTTCTTTTCCAGATTTTATTGCCTATGAAGTCAAGGTCAACCAGCGAGACATAGAAGGTGAGCATCACACCCTGCCCAGGCGAAGGGGTGTGAGCCTGCTCAAGAAGGTTGTCCATCCCTGGAGGAGGGCAGTCGACATGGCTGGTGCCCAGCTTGTATCCCCTCCACCCACCCTAAAGACCCTGACCCATCATTGAAGGTGTCTTTTAGTATAATCATGCATAAAGTGCCACAGCCACTGCAATCTAATTTTGGGGCATTTTCATCACCTGCACAACAAACTGGTACCCACAGTAACTCCTTCCTTATCCCTCCCCTCTTTCAACTCTAGGCAACCACGAATCTACTTTTTTTCTCTATGGGTTTGCCTAGCCTGGATCCCCTGCATTTACACATGGATTTTTGGATCAGGCTAGCAATTTCTGCAAAAAAAAAAAAAAAAAAAGAAAGAAAGAAAAAAAAAAAATCCCAGCTGGAATTTTGAGAGAGATCTGTAGACCAATCTGGGGAGGCTTGCCATTTTAATGGGCTTCCCTGGTAGCTCAGTGGTAAAGAATCTGCCCGCTAATGCAGGAGATGTGGGTTTGATCTGTGGGTTGGGAAGATCCCCTGGAGAAGGAAATGGAAACCCACTCCAGTATTCTTGCCTGGGAAATCCCATGGACAGAGGAGCCTGGTGGGCTACAGTCTGTGGGGTCTCAAAGAGTCAGACACAACTGAGTGACTGAGGACACACAGCATTTTAACACTCATTAGTCTTCTGATCCACAAACATGGGATGCCCTCCCATCTGAACTTTCTTTCAAGAGCAGTTTGTGGCTTTCAGTGTAAAGGTCTTGCACTTTTTCTGTTGTTGCTAAGTCTGTTGCTCTGTCTGGCGGTGCCGTGACACACGTTGACTGTGGGTTTCTGCCTCAGATGTGTGTATATGCTGTGGAAGTCTCCAGGTGCACACACAGCACCCTCTGTTTGAGGGGGGGATGTGTGCTCCATGCAAGGTAAGCAGGGAGGTGAGGGTGGCTTTGTGGCAGCCTCAGGGCGGAGTGGGCAGCCTGGCTTTGCCCTTGTCAAGGACAAGTTCCTGGAGTGCCTCTTCCTGTACGACGATGACGGGTACCAGTCTTACTGCTCCATCTGCTGCGCCGGGGAGACACTGCTCATCTGCGAGAATCCCGACTGCACCCGGTGAGGCCAGGGGTGCAGGGGATCCAGAGTCATGAAGGACTGCTGCCCATAAACCTGGGGAACACCCGTCCTTCTGGGCTCTGCATCCAGGAGTGCAAGGGACTTTCCTACCCCACCTCCCCAAAGGATGACTTTCTCCAAAGCTTTCAATTTCCATCTCAAATGTTTCATTTGCTGAAGAGCCTTGACCTATGGGAGGGGCTTCCCAGGTGGCACTAGTAGTAAAGAGCCTGCCTGCCTGTGAAAGAGAAGTAAGAGATGCTGGTTCGATCCCTGGGTGGGGAAGAGCCCCTGGAGAAGGGCATGGCAACCCACTCCAGTATACTTGCCTGCAGAATCCCACACACAGAAGAGCCTGGCAGGCTATGATCTGTGGGGTCACAAACAGTCGGACACGATTGAAGTGACTTAGCATGCATGTACGCTTGACCTATGGGAGGGGGGTCTCAAAAGCTGTGTGCTTGTGATTTTTCTTTCTGTTTTTATTGCCAAGGCATAGCTGCTCCCTCGATGGTTAAGTAGGACAGGACCCTCACGGGGCCAGAGTCAGGCAGGTGCCTTCGCTCTCCCCTGCTGTGTGCCCACCTGAGCTTTACTTGCAGTCCCTCCCTGCAGCCCTTCTGGGCCATCCTTGTACCCACAGCTCCCACCCCAGACCTGCCCCCCTGTCCCCTCAGTGGGTGCTCCTGTGCTTGAGTTCATAGGGAGATCTCACCTGCTTTCTTAGTTGCTAAAGTTTGGAGGAGGAGAACAGCTGGCGTAGGGGAGTCTTGAAAATCCGCCATTGTCCACAGGTCCCCCTGTCCTCCGCAGATGACGGGGGCCCTGTGGCTCTAGGTCCCTGAGAGGGACTGACCCCCTCCCTCAGCCACAGTCTTGCCTCCCCACCCTGCTGTCTTTGTCTTTCCACCTGTCTTTTCACTCACTCCAGAACAAGGAGCAGGCTCTCTGCTGCCTACTGGGCCACCGGGGTTTCACCTGGAGATGAGGCAGTGTCATTTCTGCCGCTGTGGTTTTCTGTTTGACTCCAGATGCTACTGTTTCGAGTGCGTTGACACCCTGGTTGGCCCCGGGACCTCGGGGAAGGTTCACGCCATGAGCAACTGGGTCTGCTTCCTTTGTCTGCCCTTCCCCCGGAGCGGGCTACTGCAGAGGAGGAGGAAGTGGCGGACGTGGCTGAAGGCCTTCTATGACCGGGAGGCGGTGAGTGGCAGCTGGGGCTGGAGGATAGAACGGGCGAACGGCCAGCCCTAACTTGGCTCATTTCCTCCGGCGACTGGTTGCAAAATGCCCATCCACTCTGCTTATGTGATGAAGTTAAAGGCTTTTGAGCAAATGCACTTTTTTCACCTTCCTCTTTGATAGCAGTGTCCACTAGGTGTCTGTCTTCCACAAATCCCTTTAGCGCAGCAGATTGGTTTCTCCCAAGCCTGGGAACCAGGCATTTGTAGGAGGTAGGAGAGTGCCCAGCAAACGTGGGCCTCTGAGCTCAGCAAGTGGGAGCAAATGCCTGGGCAGGATCTCCAAGTCCAGCCCGGACAGCTGGCACAGACATGGGTCCTCTCTGGAATCAAGGCCGGGGCCATGAGCTAGGCAGGAGTGTGGGCTCATCGCAGTAGTTTGAGGTCTGTTCCTGAAAGATACACCCGAGTCCTAACCTCCGGTACCTGTGAATGTGACCTATTTTGGAAATAAGGTCTTTGCAGACGCAGTTTAGAGAAGGATCTTGAGGTGAGGTCATCCTGGATTGGGGTGACATGAAATGTAGTGATTGGTGTCATCTACCAGGAAGGAGTAGGATAGAGACACATGCAGAGGGGGTGGGGGCTGAGTGACGGGGCAGGCTGGGCACTGACCGGGGCGGCCTGGAGCCTCAGGTTCCTTCTCTGCTGTTCAAGGCTGGCCGGTTCTGGGGAGTCGCTGCACACCTGGCATTGCTGGGCCAACCATGGGGGCACGTGGTGGCCCCACCGCCCTGCACTCCCTGACACTGGATGGAGCAGGTGCCTTCAAGGTGCTTTTCTAAACTAGGCACCTGCCCTCCCCATAGAGCCTTCTTCAGGTCTATCTTGTGGCAGAAGCCACCCATCTCTGTGTAAAAGACCCCAAGCCAGCAAACTGCAGGAGGGGTTTCTCATCCAAGGGGGAAGGGGTAGATACTCTGAACCACTGTTACTGCCCCAGGGGAGCAGGGAGAAGGAGGCATGGCTCCTGCAGCTGCCACAGGGAACCAGGACGTGCGTCCCCAAGTGTCTGTCAGGGCTGTGCCTGCACGGGATATGCCCTGCCCTCCCCACGCCCCCAGGAAGCCCAGGACCACCTGCCCTCTCCCATTGTTTCACTTTTTGCCCACCTTGGGCACCGTCCACCTGCTCCAGTCCTGGGCTCAGGGTCTCCTGGGACCCCCACCCTCCACTGCTTGCAGGCAGCACCCCTGCTCAGGCCTGGTCATCCATCCACAGCTCGATGTCATGCTCATAGGAGGCCAAGAAGCCTCCCGGAGGTCAGGGGCTCGGGAGTGCTTGTTTCCTGGATAGATCCACCGCATCTCTGCCAGCTGGTGCCCTGCATGGGAGGGTGGGTGTTACTGGACACCTTCTCGGCTCCTGTCCTCAGCCTGACCTCTTTACGCGGAGACATGGGTGCTGGCTCAGGCCTGGCCTGGGAGAGGCCCTGCGCTGGTAGCCTTCTCGGGTGGTGCCGGGTGACTTGGGGCCTGGGTTCAGAGCCTGCAGAAGGGACAGAGAGGGATCCAGTGTCTCCCATGGCCATGGGCGTTCAGAGCGCCCCAGGTCAGAAACTCTTCCCAAGAAATACAGGGAAGTGGTTTCTCTAGGGACAGAGTTATCTCCTTTCACAAGCAGTGAAGTCCCGAGCATCTGCCTTCCCTTTGCTGGAGATGCAGTTGGCGGGGGAGGGCAAGAGCCTTGGTCTGGGGGATGGGCCGGGTCTTCATGAAGGCCTGGGGGGTCAGTGCGGTCAAGGAGTGGCCAGCCCCCTCCAGGTGTGCAAGGCCAGAAAGAACTTGTCTTGACACTCATGGGCTCTATGATTAGGTAGTCATCAGAATGTTCTGGGTTTTTTTTTTAATAAATAGGAGAGTCCCCTTGAGATGTACAAAACTGTGCCTGTGTGGAAGAGAGAGCCCATCCGGGTGCTATCCCTTTTTGGGGACATCAAGAAAGGTGGGTGCAGTGACACCTGAGGATTCATGCTATAAGAGGGGTCTGCTTGGAGCGACCCCTCCAAGGGGACCCACAGGGGACCCAGGGTGTGTGCAATGAGGGCGGGGGTGCAAAGGTCCCCAGCATCACACTCACTGCATGTCTGGGACTGGGGGCCGTTTCCAGGAGGCAAGGGGTGTGCTGTGCAGGAGCACCTGGGGCTCCTTCCTTCAGCTGGGCTGCTTTGGAAAGAAAATTCGCATAGCAAGACGGTGGGTGTGAAATGCCACAGTGAGGGCCATAGGGCCAGCTCTCTGCTAGGACAGCCCTGCCCAGAGCCACTGAGCCTCACACACCTCCACACACCTGGCCCCCTTACCTGCCCCACCCCTTGCTGGACCCTCTGCACCCTCAATCTTTACCCGGACGCCCCCATCACCCAGGCAGTCACATGCTGCATTCTAGCCTTGCCTGGGTGTCCTGCCCCTGCAGACCCCAAGCAGACCCCCACCTGCCGGTACCTTTGGAAATCCTGTGGACTCTTGTGGGCTCAGCAGATGTAACAGGAATCAGTGAAAATACATCTGTTAGTCTCTGGCCAAGTGGAATGGGGCCATCTGCCCTGCTCCTGGCGCTCGCCGAGTGCCTGGTAGTATGATCACAGTGGCCCCGTGCTCATCTGTGTTAAGAATCTGGGGGCCGAGACACACAGAGCATAGCATCCCCTGAAGGAACCCAGGAGTCACTGCCCACGGCCACTCAGCCTTCCAGGCCCTGCCCAGACAGTGCGTTATTAATTCGCAAGGTCCTTTCTGGGCTCACCTTCCAGTGCCTCGGCTGCACGCTCTCCTGCAGCCCAGCCCTGTCTCCCAGCCTGACCGGGTGACGTCAGCATGCATCGCCACCGCCCCGTGGTTCCCTAACCCAGAGAGTGGCACTGCAGCCCGTAGCGCTGGTTATGCAACACGTGGCTTGACTTTGTGAAATCAGTGCTTAGTCACCCCGTCACGTCGCTGGAAAGATAAAGTCTGCTCACCATATGATAGCCGTACTTTCTGATCAGCCGTTGGCCTTTGATTCCACGTTGGGTCAAAACCCAACGCCAGCCCTCTGTGTCCTCTTGGCTCCCCACCCAGAGCTGACGAGTCTGGGCTTTTTGGAAGATGGTTCTAAGCCGGGAAGATTGAAACATTTGGATGACGTCACCAACATAGTGAGGAGGGACGTAAGTACTGCCGGCTCCTCCAGGTCCCCAGTGAGGGCAGACTCAGCTCCTCCAGGCCCCTGGTGAGAGCAGACTGGGGGGAAGGGGACAGGGGACCAGGCAGAAAGAGGGGGAGGGGTAGCCCCCTGCAGGACTGACCTCGGGGGGGTCTCATGGGGATTGTCCCCACAACAGGGGAGATGAGAGAGGCAGCTTTGTGGCCCCCACGCTGCCTGTTCCTGCTGTCTTGAATGTGGCCTGGGAGGGAGCGCCTAAAAGTGACTCAGCCAGCTCGGTCAAGAGCGTCCTGGGGTGGGAAAGGGATGGGAAGCCTCCTCCGGGGGCCTCTGCAGGAGGATCTGGGCCCTCGCCCGAGGCCCACAGAGCCCCTCACATCGGGATTAAAGCCCACTGTCCCTAGAGCCCAGCCACCCCAGGCACAGGGCCTGAGGGGCCGGAGCGCTGGCCGTTGCAGGCGGCAGCAAGGAAACAGCCAGCGTAGGGAGTCCACTCTGCCCCCAGGGTGCCAGTCAGAGCCTTACAGCTCTACTCCCCCCCATCTTGGTCTGACCCAAGGGTGTGTCCAGGGGCCAGCCCTCCTCTCTGGCTGAGCCTGGGGACTCCCCCACCACCGGTCCATCCCCCTGGGGTCTGCCCTGCCTTGATGCCCAGAACAGGGTCTTCTCGCCCCACCGGCCCCATCAGATGTCCCACCAGGGAGCATTTCTGGAGCATTCTGGTCACACTCATCCTAGGCTCCCCAGGCGGGGTCCTCCCTTAAAGGGCAGGATGGTCCAGGCGGGGCTGGACAGTGATACGAGGCCTCCCCCCTCAAGCTGCAGAGCTGCAGGACAGAGCAGACGTGGAGGGGCTCTTGCTGGTGTGTGGAGGGTCTAGATCCCTCCCATGATGAGCTCTGAGTCTCGGTGGTGACAGTGACGGCCATGCGTGTCGTCATCGCTCCCATGTCTGCACGGCGGCATCCGGCTGTCCGTGTCTGTGGGTCTCAGGGGATTCAGAGTGCTCGCTGGCGGATTCTTGGGGAGAACAAGGAAGACCTTGCTTCCTTCACGGCATTTCCTGGGTCGTCACAGCAGCCGCCAGCCTGCAGACCCCGGCCCCCCAGCTCAAGCTCGCCTCCTCTAGCCCCCTTGCCTCCTCCCCATCCAGACACCCCTCTGTACTCATCCCAGTCTGCAGCCTGCAGTAGAGCCCTGGATAGAGCCCCTGCTATAGAGCACCAGGAGCGCACCTAGTCAGGGGCAGGGGCAGAGGCAGAGCTGGCTGCAAGAGGGCATGTGAGGCCGCGAGGTGGGGAGCTGGTGTCTGGTACGGGCTTCTGTCCACTGGTTTGGTGAGGGTCCAGGGAAGCCAAGTCTGCTCTGGACGGGTTGCTGTCACAGAACCAGGCATCCAGTGTTTGAACCAGGCATCCAGTGTTTGGGTCTCATTTATTTTGTTTTTAAGAATAACTTGGGCCAGTATCTCTAACCGGGGCCCTTGGTCACGTGGGAGGGGCACTTGAGCCCCTGGTGGTGAAAGCACGTCCTCCACTCAGGAGGAGTTGGGGGGCCTTGGGGTGGGGGTGTTGCTGCAGCGGCAGAAGCAGCTCATGCTCCCACTGTCCGTTGACCCATCAGGGGCTCGATGTGTATTTTCCAGCAACACAGGAAATACGCATGAATCTGGGGGCCCAGGTGTCAACCTCCCGGGAGGGTCTTTGAGGGCACAAAGGAATCATGGTGCTCAGATTCCCAGGGCCGCCTCCTCCAGATGGAGGAAGTGAGTTCTCCACACCCCCTGACTTACAGAGGTGGGTCTGACCCAGTGGGTTTCACTGCCCCACCACCCCTTCCATGAGGGTCAGCCTGAATCACATGATTAGACAAACGAGGTGCCCAACCCAGGGGACCACTTTGCCCTCCTGAGCCGCCCCTGTCCTCCTGCAGATAGATGAGTGGGGCCCCTTCGACCTCACCTATGGCTCCACGCCCGCCCTGGGCCACCCCTGCGACCACCCCCCGGGTAAGAAACTGCCATCTGCTAAAACTCCAGGGTCTCTTGTCCCCCACCCCCTCCCACACACCCCACCCAGCACTCTTCAGGGAGGGCAGGAATTGCAAATTGTCTGCAACTTAAAAAAAAAAGAAACAGCTTTGCTGGGGCATCAGAGACAGGTATCAGTGTCCGTATTCAGTGAGCACGTCCTGGTGGGTCTTGTGCGCCCTGTGAGGCCATCACCACAACCACAGCACGAGCGGGTCTGTCACCCCAGGGCGGCCTGGCGCCCCTCCCACCCCATCTGCTCGGCTGCATGTCCCTCAGGGGCGGCACCCAGACCCTCGCACCTGTGCTGTCTTGGTGTCAGGCACATCTGGGCCCTCCAGGCTGCTGGGGGGCAGGCGGCTGCAAGGCAGCTGAGGTCTCCCCTCCCCACTCCCACCGGAGCCCCGCACTCCTGTCCCGGGCCCCTCCCAGTGGGTGGAAGCCAGACTCACCTGCCCGCCCCCTCCACAGGGTGGTACGTGTACCAGTTCCACCGCATCCTGCAGTATGCGAGGCCCCTGCCTGGCAGCCCCCAGCCCTTCTTCTGGATGTTCGTGGACAACCTGGTGCTGACGGAGGAGGACCTGGACGTAGCCACTCGATTCCTGGAGGTACGTGCAGGTCGGGGCCTCTGCAGGGGACACTAAGGTCCCTTGGTGGGGGCACCACTTAGGTCCCGGCCCTGAGGACTGGTTTCTCAGAATTCACGGAGCCCACGAGGGCTGTCGTACCACTAAGCCCCAATGGTGCTTTCTCAATGCTTTGCTCTGGATTCAGGAAGTTGCCACTGGGGGCCATGTCTTTCTCCCCCCACCCAGCTCCATCTGCACACATGCACGCACACACCCGTGCACACACTCACACTCACACCCATCCTGGGGAACCAACAGCCTTGCTCTTTCTGTCCTCAGGCCCAAGTCCTGGCCTTTAGGCCACTTCTGGACTCAGTGACCTTCTGTCCAGGCCTGACCCGGCCCATCCTTCTCAGCTCATTTCACCCCCCACACAGGGCAGCCCCAGGCCAGGCTGGGTGTCCCCTCATCTTAGGACGTGCCCCTGCTGTGTTCCGGTGTTTATAAATTGACAGCAAATGTCTCCTGGCCGCCCGCTCCCACCACTCCCACTGCATTTGTCTTTAGGTCCCTTGTCACCTCCAGGACATCTCCACAAACTTGCAAATCTGCCCACAGGCTTTTCTCACTCACCTGTTACCCTGGAAATCCTTCTGTTGGGAAAGCGCCTTTCTCCTTCTTTGTTTTAATTTACGTGTTTTTGTTTTGTTCTATTTGTATGGACATAAAAAATTGCCTTCAACCTGTTTCCATGAACACACAGTTGGGTGGTTTCTAATCTCTCGCTCCTAAAAACATTGCTACGAGGCAGGGATGTGAGGGGGGACGTCAGTGGGGGTGGATTCCGGAAGAGAGGTTGCAGGGTCCATGTGCTGTTTTCAGAGATGCTGCCCCCCACCCCCAGGATGTCTGCATAGCCCCTCTGACGGCAGAGCTGCTCTTTCCCCTGCCTGCCCACAGGGTGTCCCCAGCTCTCTGCCTTCCTTCCTTGGCTCCAAGTGTCCTGCTCTTCTTTCCTCCTACGCAGTTGGGATTTTTCCATTCTGTATCTTACTGGTTTTGATTTGTATTCAAGAAACTATCGATCTATCTAGATTGATCTAGCTCCTGTCACCTTATTGGACTACTTTGTGGATGACGGTGGTTTGCAGTTGATTCAGGTAGACTTCCTAGGTGTTTGAGCAGATTTCTGCAAGCGGTGACAGTTTTTTGTTTCCGATTCTGTACCTCAAATTTCGCTGTTCTTGCATTTCTCTGGTTTCACGCTGGATCACAGTAGTGGCAGGACATGCCTGCCTGGCTCCTAACTTTCACTGAAATGTTCCCAGTGTTTCTCTCCTAGGCTGATGCTGATTTTGAGGTCACAGTTGATAAATTTCACTATCTTAAGGAAATTTCTAGTCATTTCCCTTGATTTCTATGTTTTTGATCCATTTTAATTAAGAATAATTGTTGGATTCTGTCAAATGTTCTTTTTTATGTTCATGGAGATAATTGAATTTATTCTTTAGATCTGTTGTGAAAGTGTTAGTCTCTCAGTTGTGTCCAACTCTTTGGACCGTAGCCTGCCAGGCTCCTCTGCCCATGGGATTTTCCAGGCAAGCATACTAGAGTGGGTTGCTATTTCCTTTTCCAGGGGCTCTTCCAGACCCAGGGATCAAACCTGGGTCTCTCAAATTGCAGGCAGATTCTTTACAGTCTGAGCCACCAGGGAAGCCCTTTATACAGTACAGTATGCTAATAGATTTTCTAGTGGTCATCTGTCCTTGCATTCCTGAACTCACCCACTTAGTCATGTGTGCGGCTCTTTTGACGGATTGCTGAATTCTGGTGAACAGCATTTCATGTAGGATTTTTGCTTTGACAAGTGCAAGAGAGGTGTGTGAGGTTTTTATTGGCTTTGTGCTATTTTTATTGGTTTGGATGCCAATGTTAAGCTTGCTTTGTACAAATATTTAAATATTTGACAACGGTGAAATTGTCTGGATTGGTCATTGTCAACCAGGTTTTAAACAGGAGCAATTCTTCTGTAGAAACTAATCTGTTAAGATTTTCAATCTTTTCTGAGATCACTTTGGTAAGTTATGTTTTCCCAGAATGCCATCCATTTAAGTAAAGTTTAAAATCATTTTCATAGAGTTGAGCCAAGTGTCCTCATGATTCTCTTACTTTCTTCCGCCATCTGTGGTTATTTCTCCTTTTTAGGGAACCTTGAATTTAAAAATACTGGCATGGTACCACATACGAGCAGTGAGGACCAGGCTTGTAAGGTTCCTTGATTATTGACGAGTCTATGAATATGTGATCCTGAGTCCAGCCAAAGCCAGTCTCCAAACCTGGGCAGCAGCTGCCAGCAGACGTGGGGGACAGCAAAGATGCTGGCTCTTGACCGTTTTGGGAGCACATTTGGTCGCTCGGAATCAGTCCCGAATCGAAAGTAGGCAGGAGAGAGAACTCACCGTGTGTCCTGTGACTGCTCCCACTTTGCTGTAGATCCACATTTCTGCTGATGGCAGGGAACAACTAGACGTGCCAGACACAGGACTGCCTGTCTCTACCCTGTACCTGCCGGTACATCCCGCTGTGAGCTCTCCTCCCCGCCAGGGGTGTGGACACGGGAGAGGCTGACATGTCCAGAAAGGTTCTGCCACCCCGACTGAGTCTGAGGAGGTGGAGTCCAGGCCGCCAGGGTGCATGTTGGGGATTGGATGGTCTCTCAGTCCCGTTTCTCCTGCCATGGCTCCCCCAGCCCCTCTTCCCCTGACCTTTTGAGGGAGATTGGCCCCAGGATCCAGGTGCTCCCTTGGATCACGAGGCATCAACCTTTTTGGAAGTCTGCTGTCTGCCCGCAAAGCTTCTTATCTGCCGGAGATGACACAGCTCTTGGCTCAGAGATCAAGGAATTCTTTGTCCTTCACGGAATCCACCTCTGCTGTGGAGCAGACGGGGAGTCCCTGGGCATGTGACCTTTGGAAATGAAAAATCTGCCGGTTAAAAGGTCTAAAATAGTAACTCAGTTTTATCCTTATAAGGTGATTTATAAGAAAACAGACGTGCCATGTGAACAGTGTCGACTGGGAGACAGCTTCCATCCAGGAGGGCTGAGACTGTGCTCTGGGTGCAGACAGGGCGCCCGTGGTGGCTGAGGCCTGTGGGTGCCCCCAGGTCACAGCTTGTGTTCCCATCCCTCAGATTGACCCGGTGACCATCCAGGATGTCCGTGGCAGAACTGTCCAGAATGCCGTGCATGTGTGGAGCAACATCCCTGCTGTGAAGAGGTACTCCCTGTGCACGTGAGGTCCCTGGAGGCCTGGAAGCACACCGGCTGTGGGCACATCACCAGGGAACCCAGGGCAGCTGAGGGAGCCGTGCCCAGGCAGCCTCTGTGGCCAGCTTGGGGCACCCCACAAATTCTGGACAAGCTCAAGGGCAGCAGCCCCCCTTTCCACTTCAGGGACCTCCTCCCCGCTTTCACACTGGTCCTTTCTGAGCAATTCACCTCTGGACGAACTCCTGGACGTGAGCCACCCGGCTTGTGTGCCCCAGTCCCCTGTCCCCAAGCTCCGGGCACCTGCCTCACCCTGCACACCCCCAAACCCATGTGAACACACCCAGTCTCTCATAAGCTCACACTCATCACACACACACAGAGCACACACTCACACAGGCCCACATCCTCACTCATGTTTCGCCATGCACTTTTGGGCCACACTGAGCTGCTTCTAGCCCCTCAGACAGGTCTGCTTAGGGCCTTCACACACAAGCACATGCACACACACGCACACACACATGTGCTCATGAAGACACACACAGCCCCCTCTCTGCTCCCGGAACATCCTCAGGACTGTTGATCCCCAGGAATAGCCCCTCGCTGTCCCTGCACACCCCTAGCCCTGGCCCAGCCACCCCACTGCTCCAGCGACACCGTCCTCCCCTCCTGACCCTGCCGCATGCCCTCCCCGGGCCTTAAAGGAGAAGGCCGCCTCCTCCCCCAAACCTCATGCATCTGGCCTTTGCCCTTGTCTTGCCTGCATCTTCCAGGGCAGTAAGTCATGTGCCCTCCTCTTGACAGTTTCTGGAAACTTCTCTTTGCCACCTCCCATGCCAGCCTTCTCTCTGCTCACATTGCGGTGCCCACCAGGCCCCCACCCAGGACTGTAGTGGGGGGAGGTGGGCAGCAAGGTGGAGCAGGTTCCTGAAACACTGTCTTTTTGAAGACTTGAGGGTCACCCAGCCTCGTCTACGGCATCTCCCCCCACTTCTGGCCCCTGGAGGGAGGTGGTGGGGCCTGGGGGCACACCTGGGCCCCAGAAACACAGCGGGTGCTTCCCCTCAGACCCATGTTGCCTCAGTATGAGCGAGACCTGCCTCACTGGATGTAGGGAGCGTTCTGCCCAGGTGACGGGCAGCTGCCTCTGGACAGCCCCAGACTCCCTTGGACGGTGGAGCTGCAGATGGAGAGGGCTAGCTGGGGTGGCCTTCACCCCCAAAGTAAGCTGGGAAATGTTCCCCAAGTCCAGTGAGGTGCCCAGCACCACGTCCAGGAGCCTTGAGTCCTTGGGTTGCATCACATGGTGAGCGGGGTCCCTGTTGAGTGGCCTCTGGCCAGGCGGTCCAGGGCCTGCAGGTGGCCACGGTCAGCTCGGGTGCAGTCGGACCCACAGGGAGGCCACAGAATGCTGCTGGACCAGCCTTGCCCCCGATCCACCCCCCCCCCCCGCCTCTGTGGGTCTGCTCCGTGGTGGCCTCTCCACACGCAAACTGGGACTTGGTGAGCTGGGCCAGTAGTCTGTCCTTGGGAACCATCTCCAGGGATGGCTCCTCCCTGGGGGAAGTGGGAGGTGTGGGGGCCATTGTCCCGTACTCCCCAGGACACACCTGTCACCACCTCCCCCCACTGGGTGAGACACTCACACAGGGTGGGGGCTCTTATAAGCGTGTTTATCTCAGAGACCTTGGGGAGCCTGGCGAGGCTGTACCCCTGGCTTCCAGGGTGTCTGTGGGTTCCTGGGGTGGGCACCGAGCCCCTTTCTCCTTCACAGCAGGCACTCGGCTCTGGTGTCCCAGGAGGAACTCTCCCTACTGGCTCAGGACAGGCAGCGAGTGAAGTCCCCTGCCCAGGACCCGGCCACACTGGTGAAGAATTGCTTTCTCCCCCTGAGAGAGTATTTCAAGTATTTTTCAACAGAACTCACTTCCTCTTTATGAATGAGTCATATACCGTGAAAAAAAAGAAAAAAAGACATTTCCTAGAACAAAGGCAACTTTCCTTACATTGTCTCTATTTTCCTTTTCAAATTATTATTTTATTTGCTTAACTTTGGATTTCCCATGGTTGCTAAAGACCCACCATCACCCTTTGGATCTGGTGGTTCTGCCCCCACTGTGACCTTTGGTGGGAGGAGGTGAAGCCCAGGGTCTAACGGTGGACGAGACCCAGATGTTGTCATGCACCTTGTGCTGCCGGAAGCATTTCTGTCCAGTTGAGAAGTTACAAATATATTTATTATGATCATTACAGGTCCTTTTCTGGTGTTTTTGTGTGTGGTGCTAGGTGCTAAGTCGCTCAGGGGAGCACCTGCCAGGCTCCCCTGTCCATGGGCTTCTCCAGGCAAGAATACTGGAGCAGGTTGCCATGTCCTTCTTCAAGAGATCTTCCCAACCCAGGGATCAAACCCACGTCTCTTATGTCTCCTGCATTGGCAGGTGGGTTTTTTACCACTAGGGCTACCTTATCCTGTAGGACATGGGACGTGTGTGTAAGAGGAGCAGGACACGTGGCTATAAGCCCCCGCTGCACCTGTGTTATTCTTACACGTAGCCAATGCCTTCATAACTGCTGTGTGCTGTGATGGTTAAAACCACCCATCCTGGTGAGAGGCACATGAAACATCCCAAACCTTTGCAAAGCATGGAATATCTGCTTGGTCAGCAAAGGGAGGACAGGCTGAAGGGAAGGAGTGGAGGCCGAGGCCAGGTCCACTCATGAAGCGTGTGACCTCTGTCCTCCTTAACCCAGAGGGACTTGCTTGTGGAGGCAGGGTCCCCGTCTGCCCTGGGCTCTGGTGAGGACTTTGCAGCCCTGACACAGCTGGCTCCAAACCACATGTGATAAACCCACAAGGGATCTTTCCAGACTAACCAGAAAACCCCGCAAAGGGACCTAGACTCAGATAAGCATGCAGGTTCCGCTTGTCCTGGGCGTCACCCTGTGACTGGGGGCGTGCTCGGGATCAGCTGGTGCTGATCAGCTTGGGATCAAGCTGGTGGTTTTTGGAAGAAAGGGGGAGGGTTAAACCTGAACTTCTGAAGGGTGTTTTTAAAATATTTTGAAATAGAATGGAAGTTGTGATGGTTAATTTCAGTGTTGACTTGGCTACAGTACCCAGACATTTGTTCAGATGTTAACCTGGAGGTTTCTGTGAAAGGATTTCTGGGTAGGTTGGCAAACCGGTGGACTTTGAGTAAAGCAGACAACCCTTCACAAGGCAGGTGGGCGCTGTGGTCTGAATGTCTGTGACCCATAATTCACCTGTTGATCCTAACCCAAGTTGGCCTCCAAGGTGATGGTGTTAGGAGGTGGGGCCTTTGAGAGGTGACCCTAAGATGGGATTAGTGAAGTGAAGTTGCTCAGTGATGTACAACTCTTTGAGACCCTATGGACTGCAGCTTGCCAGGCTCCTCCATCCATGGGATTTTCCAGGCAAGAAAACTAGATTGAGTTGCCATTTCCTTCTCCAGGGGATCTTCCTGACCCAGGGATCCAACTCAGGTCTCTTGCATTGCAAGCAGACTCTTCTCAGTCTGAGCTACCAGGGAATCCCCCAAGATGGGGTTAGTGCCCTTACAAAAGAGGTCCCAGGGAGCTCTCTCACCCACCCCTGCCTGTGTGACCAAGAAGTGTGTGACCAGGGAAAGGGCCCTCACCTGACCCTGCAGGCACCTGATCCACCACTTCCAGCCCCAGCACTCCGAGCAGGATGTTTCTGTTGTTTGCAAGCTGCCCAGTATGTGGGATTTCACCATAGTGGCCCCATCATACTGGGACAGGGGGCGACTCCTGAGCCATCAAAGGCCTAACCTCCCCTGAGCAAAAAGGCTGGCCAGCTCACCCTGCAGATTCAGGGTTCATCAGCCCTTCATAATTACAGGAGCCAATTCCTTGAAATCAATTTTCTCTCTCTCTCTCTACACACACACACACACACACACACACACACACACACAGCCCTAGCTGATACAGATATCCTCATCTTCATGAAGACCTTTTCTCCAAGCTGGCAGGAGGACAATCCTGAACTCTGATGTCACAGGTCTCCTGTCCAGGGGCTAAAGATTTGTAATGGAACTAAGGTCATGCAGCCCCAGAAAACACGCAAGGCCAGTGGGGACAGGAGCCTCGAGCACAGGTGAGACCTTTGGGGAGGCCAAGCTCTGGGTCCAGGCCAGGACAGGTCTGGTGACAGCTGTTTGCCAGCAGGCTGACTCCAGCTACTTCCACCCAAGGCAGCCGCTGCTGAGAGAGCTGACCTGCTGGTGTCTGCTCTCCTTCGCCTGCTGCCAGGCAGGGGCCCAGAGCCTCTCAAAGCAGCTTTACATCTTTGGCTTTTTCTCAAACACCTTGAAATTCGAAAAATATTTAATCCCAACTACAGGGGCCCCTTGTGACCCCCCTGTGGTCAGCTGAACAATGACCCCCAAAAGATGTTCCTGTCCTAAAGCCCAGAACCTGTGAATATCAACTTATATGGCAAAAGGGGACTTGGCTGAGGTGAGGAGGTAGAGACAGGGAGATTAGGCTGAATTTTGTGTGATCCCGAAGGTCCTGGTCAGGGGAGGCAGAGGAGACCTGATCCCGTTCAGAGGACAAGTGCATGGCCCCGGGGGCAGAGCGAGCTTAAAGCCTAATGGGCCTGGAGCCCCTCAAGGATGGCTGGTTCAGGCAACCAGCCCCCAGAACTGGATAGGAGGCTGCATTTCTGTTGTTTTATGCCCCCACTTGGTGGAAGTGGGGTCCTGCTTCCGAATCTGCCCCCAGAGCCTTGGATCCTCAGATCCTTCTTGGTTCCTATGCATAGACAACCTTCTGAGGGCTTCTCTCTCCAACCCCTGACTCCCACCCCGATTGCCTGAGAAGCAGTCACAGTGAAGGGAAGAGAGGAGAACCTTGCCTCACCCACATGAAGCCTCCCGAGGGCCATTTGTGTGTATCCACTTGCCTTGAAACCCTCCGTGAGTAACCCACGTGGGGGTCTTGCTGTGTATGCTCTATATGTATTCATTCACGATGACCTCACATCAAGGCTATTCCCACCTCACAAATGGGAATCACAGGCACAGCAGGGTTAAGTAACTTGCTGAACATCACTCTGCTCCTGAGGAGCACTTGCCAGTCTGAGGTTCCTGGGACTGGTCTTCTGCCCACTCCAGGGGTGCCCCTGCCCCACTGCCCTGAGAAGCGTGGGTGCCCCCTTCCAACCTGGCGGCACTCCTTACCCTTGTCTGCCTGCTCAACCAACAGCTCGTTCCTTGGGCCTGGGGTCCCCACACTCTGGTGGGCCTGGCAGCAACACTTGGTCTTCTGGGGTCTGGCATGGAGGGCTGCCAGAGCCTGGCACCAGTGCCCAGCAGCTGCCAACTCGAGGGTGTCAGCCCCTTGAAGCCCACCGCGTTTCCTTCTCCGCAGCCCTGGGGCAGTAACTGGGAGGCACTGAAGGCTGCGCTCCAGACACCGACTGGGCACCTTCGCTTCCCGGGTCCACGTGAGCCGGCACCCTCCGAGGGAGACTTTAACCGAGGGGGGCTCGACCTGGTACTCTCCAACAATCTGAGGTTGCAGTGGGGTCCACCGCTCCCGCTCCCGCTCCCTGCGGGTAGAGGCGGCATCCTACTGGGAGCCAGGTAGGGTGGGGAGAACCCAGCCGTCAGCCAGTCAGTGCAGCGCAGCCCTCCGCCTGTCCAATCAGAGAGAACCCCGGGGCTGGCGGGGCTGGACCCGGGAAGGTGAGAAGCAGCGCGGCGCAGACGGTCCCTTGTCTCTTCCTCCTCACCCGTGACGCTGGTGATGCTGGGGCTGGCTCTCCGCAAACGCTGTCCTCCTTTACCAGCTGTTGAGGCAGAGGATCAAAGGCCACCGATATCATGCCCCTTCCAGCCCCACTAGGCCTGATGCGGTGCTCACTCCCATCATCAAGTGTCCCCACTAAGTGTGTTCTAGATGCAGCGCTGGTTTTCTGGCTCTGACAATGGGAAGCGTCCTGAGTCCCCGTTTCTGATTTGATTCATGCCCACGGCCAGCTCTCCTGGCCAAATCTTACCTTTCCTCCTGGCTCCCATTTCCAGCCCCTTCAGGACGTCCCCCACCCAGGTTCAGACTGTCTGTGCCCTCACTGGACACCTGACCAGGAGCCCTGACCAGGACCCCTGTCCCTTCTTTGCTCCTGACCACAGAAAAGCGAGGGTAAATCCTCCTTTGCCTCTTTAAATCCTCCACCCCAGTCTCCCAGCCTGACCTGGGAGGAGTGAAGCCCCTGGGCTTTAGGCCTGCAGGCCTCTCTCCCTGGCCACCTGCAACCCCACCCTCTCATCCCACCTCCCAGCCCATCTCTTTTACTTCTTTGTCTTGTTTGTTCTTGTCTCCAGAGACGTGATGGTTTCCACCAGGCGGAGATTCTCTTGTTTTAAGCTGTTATCATTAGTGCTCACACAGGCCATGGTGGGTGGGCACTAAACTTTGGTTGAAAGAGTGATAGCGTGCAGGAGATGGCTGGGGCCAGGGGAGCCCCCTTGGTTCTGCCCTCACCTTACACCCTCCTTCTCCTACCCCCCTCCAAAGGCAAGTCTCAGCATCTCCATCAGCCAGGGCAGCAGCACACACTCCTCCTGCCTGCTCCACCCAAGACATGACCCTCCGGACCTGAGGCAGGTGCCTAGGAGCTCAGGTCCTTCCAGGGATGCCCAGCAGAGAGGGCACTTGTTCCCTCGTGGCTCCATCCCCTCACCTCATTGGCACCTACTTGCCATGTGTGGAAGGAGGGAGGGGGAGCACTGACTCAGCTGGGACTCCCGGAGAGAGGCCAAGTTGATTGGGAGGGGTGAAGAAGGAATAAACAGAGTGTTTGTCCTTAGCGTGGGGTTCTGGGGCTCCCCCAGTGTTACCAGACCAGAAAACAAGAGCATCAAGTCCCACAGGCTTGGAGGAGCAAAAACTGAACAACTTTCCACAAGGTGGGCTTCTCAGAGCCTTTAATTCAGACTTAAATTGTAAAAGTAGGGAAAACCACTAAACCATTCAGGTATGACCTAAATCAAACCCCTTACAATTATACAGTGGAAATGACAAATAATTCAAGGGATTAGATCTGCTATATAGAGTGCCTGAAGAACTATGAATGGAGGTTCATAACATTGTATAGGAATCCAAGATGAAAACCATCCCCAAGAAAAAAAAATGCAAAAAGGTAAAATGGCTGTCTGAGGAGGTCTTATAAATAGCTGAGAAAAGAAGAGAAGTGAAAGGCAACAAGGAGAGATAAGAAACCCTTTCTAAATGATCAATGCAAAGAAATAGAGGAAAGCAATAGAATGGGAAAGACTAGAGATCTCTTCAAGAAAATTAAAGATAGCAAGGAAACATTTCATGCTAAGATGGGCTTAATAAAGAACAGAAATGGTATGAACCTAACAGAAGCAGAAGATATTAAGAAGAGGTGGCAAGATATTAAGAAGAACAATACAAGAAAGATATTAATGACCCAAATAACCACCATCAATCACCTAGAACCAGACATCCTGGAGTGTGAAGTCAAGTGGGCCTTGGGAAGCATCACTATGAACAAAGCTAGTGGAGGTGATGGAATTCCAGCTGAGCTATTTCAAATCCTAAAAGTTGATGCTGTGAAAGTGCTGCACTCAATATGCCAGCAAACTTGGAAAACTCAGCAGTGGCCACAGGACTGGAAAAGGTCAGTTTTCATTCCAATCCCAAAGAAAGGCAATGCCAAAGAATGTTCGAACTACCACACAATTGCACTCATCTCACATGCTAGCAAAGCAATGCTCAAAATTCTCCAAGCCAGGCTTCAGCAGTACATGAACTGAGACTTCCAGATGTTCAAGCTGGATTTAGAAAAAGCAGAGGAACCAGAGTTCAAATTGCCAACATCCATAGAAGCAAGAGAATTCCAGAAAAACATCTGTTTCTGCTTCATTGACTATGCTAAATAAAACCTTTGACTGTGTGTATCACAAAAAACTGTGGAAAATTCTTCAAGAGATTGGAATACCATACTACCTTACCTGCCTCCTGAGAAATTTGTATGCAGGTCAAGAAGCAAAAGTTAGAACTGGACATGGAACAACAGACTGGTTCCAAATTGAGAAAGGAGTATGACAAGACTGTATATTGTCACCCTGCTTATTTGACTTCTATGCAGAGTACATCATGTGAAATACCAAGCTGAATAGCACACAAGTTGGAATCAAGATTTCTGGGGGAAATATCAATAACCTCAGATATACAGATGACACCACCTTTACAGCAGAAAGTGAAAAGGAACTAAAGAGCCTCTTGATGAAAGTGAGAGCTGGCTGAAAACTCAACATTCAAAAAACTAAGATCATGGCATCTGGTCCCATCACTTCATGGCAAATATGGGGAAACAGTGAGAGACCTTATTTCCCTGGGCTCCAAAATCACTGCAGATGGTGACTGCAGCCATGAAATTAAAAGATGCTTGCTTCTTTTAAAGTAAAGTAAAGATTATTCCCTCAAGAAAGGAAAATAAAAGTACTGGGATGTCACAGCTACCAAAAGCTATGACAAACCTAGACAGCATATTAAAAGCAGAGACATTACTTTACAGACAAAGGTCTGTATAGTCAAAGCTATGGTTTTTCCAGTAGTCGTGTATGGATGTGAGAGTTGGACCATAAAGAAAGCTGAGTGCTGAAGAATTGATGCTTTTGAACTGTGGAGTTGAAGAAGACTCTTGAGAATCCCTTGGGCAGCAAGTGGATAAAACCAGTCAATTCTAAAGGAAATCAGTCCTGAATATTCATTGGAAGGACAGATGGTGAAGCTGAAGCTCCAATACTTTGACCACCTGATGGGAAGCGCTGACTCATTAGAAAAGACCCCGATGCTGGGAAAGATTGAAGGCAGGAGGAGAAGGGGACGACAAATGATGAGATGGTTGGATGCCATCACCAACTCGATGGACATGAGTTTGAGCAAGCTCCAGGGGTTGGTGATGGACAGGTAAGCCTGGTGTGCTACAGTCATGGGATCGCAAAGGGTCGGACAAGACTGAGCGACTGAACTGAACTGAGTGCTGCGGCAGGAGGCCCAGGATGGAGGAAGGACAGAGGAGCCAGACTTGGCGGCGGGGCAGGGGGTGACCTAGGCCTGGACTGGAAGACGGGGCCTGCCTGCCTACCTTCCGCCTTCCGGCCACTCATTCATTCGTTCCTGAACAGTCGTGGAGTTCTCAGGTCACCTAGCCCTGGAGGAACTGACTGAGTTCCGAGAGGGGGAAGGAGGGCGGGAGACTGACACCCAGCCCGCCCAGCCAGGCTCTCTGGGCGCAGGGGTGGGGCGGCCGGCGTGCGCCGGCGGAAGCTGGGCGCTTGGGGGCGCGGACGTTCTGTGCGACTTTGGGGGACAGCATTTAGCCTCCCTTCAGCCAGGTAAGTACTCCCGCAGCGGCCTTCGCCGCCCTCCTCCATGGGGCCTTCCCTGTCCTCAACTTGCCGGGCCTGGAGCCTCCGGCCTGCTACCCTTGGGGCCAGACTTGCACCCTTGCCTGGGAAGGGCTTAACTTTAGTGAGTCAGTGTCCACGCTTCGGTTCCCACAGCTCCCGGCCGAGGCAGTGGGAGGGGCCGGGGGCGAGGCCAGGGGCGGGGCCAGGCCGATCTCCGCCCGGCTCTCAGCCCATGACCCGCTCAGGGCCCAGAGCCTCCGAGGCGCGGCGGGAGCTCGGCTGGTGTTGGCCGGCCGCTCCGAGGGCTCCCGCGGCCCGAGGTCGCCCGTGCTCGGAGTTCTCCCGCCGCCCGAGACCTCCCTCTGGCTGCGGTCTCTAGCGCCCCGAGATCTCCGGGGCGGGCCGGGGTCTCCGCCTCCACCATGCGGCCGAGGAGGTGAGTGTGTGCGCGGCCGCGTCCTGTAGGTTCGCGGGACGGAGCGGAGGCGCGGCGCGGAGGCGCGGCGCCGGGAAGCGAAGTTATCTCCGGGGACCAGTCGCCTGGCGGGGCAGCGGAGGCGGGGCGGCCTCGGGCTGGGCCGCGGCAGGTGCGGTTACGTGCGGGCGGGAGGGCGGCGAAGGACCGTGGCCTTGCGCGGGTGTGTGCTCGGGCCGGGTCCCAGCCGAGGGAGGGAGAGCGGAGAGCTGAGAAGACGCAGCGACCCACGCTCACTTCCCCCCTTGCCCTCCCCTGTCCCAGCGGTTACCCAGAGGAAAAGAAGGGCGTGACTGCGCTGTGCCCAAGTCGCTCATTTACTTCCAATGCGGGCTGGTGCCCACCGCCCCCGAAGCCTGGATTGCCCCCACTATCCGCCCCCTGCTCCCAACTCCCCCTCCACTTTTGGCCAAAACGCTGCCTTCAGGGAAGTCTTAGGGTAGGCAGCCTGTGCCCCACTTGATGAGATGGTGCGGTACCCCATCCCCAGGTGTCCCATCACACAACCCAGAAGCCCCCCCTCCTTCCCCCCTCCTTCCACCCCCTTCCCCCCTCCGTCCCGTCGGTCCCACCACTTAGTCTCCCTAGTTAGAAATGCAGGTAAAGATTATTCCGTCAAGAAAGGAAAATAAAAGTACTGGGATGTCACAGCCACCAGCCACCCTGCCCCTGAGTGTGCACTTTCTCCTATCTGACCCAGGGAGCTGTGGGCTGGGGCAGGGGCAGGGAGGCCACGGGTGAGGCGGGGGGTGGAGGGGGGTGGGGGTCACAGCTGGGGCATTCAGGGCGCAGAGGCTCCCAGACCGAAGGTGCCGGGAGCCTGGGAGCGCTGAGACACATCTGCTGGCCCCCAGGGCTGAGCTGCCCACAGGCTGGGTGGAGCCACCAGCTCTGGTTCCAGAATGACTTGTGTTCCTTCAGAAGGTTGTCCTGGGGCTGCTCTGACCTTGCCTTGAGGCAAGCATCTTACATCCTGTCTTTCAAATTTCAAATGCCGGGAAAGTGTTTTTTTTCTGATTTTATACAGTTTCTTGGACCCCATCCATGCGAAGCCACACTACCAAGGGTCTGGTGACCCCTCTCAATACCCTTTATCTCACTCTCAAAATTGCTGTGAGGGGCATTCTGTTAACACAGAGCTGGTCCCTGGCAGGGGCTTGCTGTGCTGGGCAGGGAGGTTGCGGTCCTGGCTCCTCTCCCTGAGTTCCTGGCTGCCCCAGGGACCCTGGGCTGATGGGCTGGCTGGTTGTGGATGTATTCCCATTTGGATGATGTGTGTAACCGGCTCTTGCCTAGTCTGGAAGAAGCGGGACTCACCTGGCTTTCTGGTTGTTTCTTCCCAGTCCTGGACTGTTCCTGCTGCTGCTGTGGGTCCTGCAAGCTGGTAAGTGCAGGAGGTGCTCTTGGGGAGGCTTCCAAGCCCTTCAGTGCTGAGCAGTAGGACCCAGGGCGGAGGCAGGTGTCAGTGGGGCCCTCCTCACAGGCCTGCCTGCTTTTCCAGGGGTCCTTATGACAAAGTTGGGCCCCCAAGCCTGAGGTAACGTGTGGGACTGACAGCCACTAAAGGGAGCGCTCCACCAGCCCCCAAGGTTTTGTTTTGTTTCATGTTTGGGGCAAGCACAGTGCAGTTCCCCCCAAGTGTTTCAGAACCTCCACTTCCCAGAGGAGCCAGCAGCTGGGCTTCCTGTTTCTTGCAGCCCCTGTGCTCCCCAAAGCCACCAGCATCCAGGAGAGCATGAAATGGGGTGCGGCACCACAGTGGAGATGGAGGCCTTGTCCGGCCCTCCAGCCCGCAGAGGAACGGGCCAGGGCGCGTGGCCACTCTCCCTGCTGGCATTCCGATGGCTGGAACACCCCAGAGCCTCGCTGGGCCTGCACTGATGCAGTGCAAGCAGTATCACAGTGATACTGAGAAGCTTATGCTTCCTTTGAAAACATCTAAATTTTTTTTTAATCTTTTTATTTTGAATTTGTTATTAAAATCCCAAGAAGTAGCAGAAACTGTGAGGAGCAGTCCCAGTGCCCCAGGGCCTGATCCTCCCAAGGCTGGTCTCCCGCTTGATCACAGGAAACCAGCCCTGGCCCTCCACTGGAGCAGCTCACCGCCAGGGTCTGAATGTTTACAATACTTTGGGTTCCCTCTGTGCTTCTTATTAACACATTCCTTTCCTACTGACATGAGTCACAATTGGAGTTTGAGTCTTGCAACTCAGCAGCTCCCCCCTCCGCCCCCCATAGGGTGATGTCAAAGTTGGGGGTCAGGTGCAGAAGATGACTTCTGTTCTCTGTGGGTGGTTGCAGAGAGTCAAGAAGAAGTCCGAGCGATGGTGGGCAGCGATGTCCAGCTCCGCTGCATTTACCCTGAAAGAAACAGCTTCGATTTAAACGACCTTTACGTTTACTGGCAAATCAGCATGGTGGGCAAAGGGAACGTGGACTCCGTGGTGACCTACCACCTGTCCGGAAACAGCTCTGCCAGCCACGGTGACAACCACTACAAGGACCGGGCTCGGCTGTCCTTGGACAGCATGAAGCGGGGCGACTTCTCTCTGCACCTGCGCAACGTCACCCCCCAGGATGAGCAGAAGTTCAACTGCCTGGTGTTTCGGAAGTCCTTGGAATTAAAAAAGATTTTGGAAGTTGCGGTCACGCTGCATGTGGCAGGTAAGACGGAGGAAACGGCCAAGCTGATTTCATCCCAGCCTTATGTCCAGGAAGAAGTGTCAGTAAGTGACAGCCGTTTCCTGTGGCTCTTTCACCTGTGTGTTCCCTTAAAGAAAACCCCGATCCCTCTGTGGTCTGGTGTTTAACTGTGTGTACAAGCTAAGGGGAGCAAAGATCATTCAACTCCTGAGACTGTTTTCCAGTATCCGAGGCTGCCTGCTTCCATATGGGAGCTCCCCATCTTGCTGTCTTTGCTTTGAACTCTCCAGCTCAACCCAGTCTAGACTCTTTTACATAATTCACTTATTTTATTTTTGGCTGCAGTAGGTCTTCATTGCTGCACGCGAGCTTTCTGTAGTTGTGGCAAACAGAGGGTCCTCTCTAGTTGTGCTGTGCGGCCTCTCATTGTGGCGGCTTCTCTTGTTGTGGAGCACGGGTTCCAGGGCATGTGGGCCCAGTAGCCGCAGCTCAGTGATGGGCTCAGTAGTTGAGGCTCCAAGCTCAACAGCACAGGCTTAGTAGTTGCGGTCCACAGGCTAAGTTGCTGTGCAGCATGTGGGATCCTCCCTGATCAGGGATCAAACCTGCGTCTCCTGGAATGGCAGGCAGATTCTTTACCACTAAGCCACCAAGGAAACCTCTCAAACTAGGTTTTTTGATGAAATAAGAAAGCAGTGCTGTAAGGTACTAAATGAGGTCAGGAGAGTCAGAAAATGAAAGCGTCTCCAGCAGGCTGCTCGGGGCACCCTTCAGTGGACACGGGGGATCACCAGCTGTCCGTGTCACTAGACTCAAGTGAGGCCAGCCCCATTGAGGCAGGAAGTGGGCACTGCTCACTGCTCACCAGACTCAGTAGCCTCCTTATTGACCTGGGGGGTGGCTTTTGGGCAGAACGGAGCCTGTGCTGCTGACGAGACCACAGTTTTGGTCCTGCCCCCGCTCCAGCATCACGAGCTCAATGGCTGCCTCCCCCCTGCCCTGGCCCTTGGCATGTGTCCCTCCTTTTCTGACCTTCAGGACCTGGCACCCCTCAGCCCATTTCTCTCCCTGCAGCAAACTACAGCATGCCCGTGGTCAGTGGCCCGTCCCAGGACGAGGAGCTCACCTTCACGTGCACGTCCACCAACGGCTACCCGCGGCCAAATGTGTACTGGATCAACAAGACGGACAACAGCGTGCTGGACGGCGCCCTGCAGAACAACACGGTGTTCCTGAATGCGCGGGGCCTGTATGATGTGGTCAGCGTCCTGAGAATCGGGCGAACCCCCCATGTCAACGTGGGCTGCTGCATTGAGAATGTGCTGCTACACCAGAACCTGACGAGCGGCCAGACAGGTGAGGTCCCAGGGGACCCCACGGGGCTGCATGCTGACCCCAACCCAAGGCCGGGCCGGGGGTGACTGGGCAGGAGACAAAGCCCCTATGAGGAGACTGGGCAGCGGCGTCAGAGGCGGGGCAGGGAGGGGAGGTGAGAGTGTCACCATGCTGAGGGCAGGAGCTGGCTGGTGCTCGGGGGGGGGTCAGTTTTGGTGACCCATTTCACAGATGGGGGACTGAGGCTCTGAAAATCTCAGAAGCCACAGAATGAGGCAGCAGCAGCACTGGGATGAAGCCCCATCCAGCATGGCCCCCTTCCACACTCTTTGGACATGTGCCCCCTAAGAAGCCAGAACAACTCCACCAGCAGGTCCAGCTGAGCCCAGCCACTGCCCAAGGCCCGCCGTAAAAGGGTGCAGGCAGGTGACTCCTTTTTGAAGCCATAGGCTGTCTTGGTCTGTGAGTCCCTGTTAGCAGGGTTGAGACGCTGGGGAAGGAAGGCAGGAGCTGGGGCATGGGGTCCAGGCCTGCCTGGTACCGAGAGCATCCTGGCTGCCGGGAGTGTCTGGCCCGAGCATTCTCCTGGAATACGGGTGCAGCCCTGTGGCTCAGCAGTCACGGTCCTCTGGCTGCACTAAAGGCCTCCTCTGACTCTGCGTCCCAGCAAGATAGTCAGAGGCAGGGGAGGGGGGATGGGAGGAGAGCAGGAGGGTCTCCTGGGGTTGTGGTCTCAGCCTGGCTGCTCTGGGGAACAACTGGGAACCCCTGTGCCCCCTCATCACGTGCCCACACTCTCTGAATCAGCACCTCTGGAATGTGTTGAAAAGCTTCCAGGGGGTTCTAAGGCACATGGGGGGCCTCGCCACTGTCTGGTTTGTAGCTTCTCCAGGTTTGGGAAACATGGGGCACTTGTCACAAGCCGCCCGGGGAGGGTGTTGCCTGTCTGCCCCTGAGAACCGCTCCCTAAGAGGCACCATGGTGGGGCACTGGGACAGGGGGCTGGCCCCCTCGTGCACTTCCAACAGATTCGGGGTGGTGCAGCCGCCCTGGAAAACAATCTGCTGGTTCCTTAAAAAACTAAACACAAGATCAGCAGTGACCCAGCAGGTCCACACACCTGGGTGTGTGGCCAAGGGCTCTGGAAGTGAGACTCAGACAAATACTTGTACGTGAATGTTCATAGCAGCTTATTCACAGTAACCAAAACGTGGGGATGCCCAAGAGTCCATAGGTGGACAGAGGGGTGAGCACAGAGTGTCCATCCACAAGGTATAGCGTTACTCAGCCACGAAAAGGAGTGAAGCTCTGAGCATGCTGCAGCGCGGATGAGCCATGCAAATGATGTTCAGTGGGAGAAGCCAGACAGAACAGTCCTCATAGCATATGACTCCACTGTACAAAATGTCCGGAATAGGTAAACCCAAACAGACAGGATGTAGATTAGAGTTTGCCGGGGGCCGGGGGAGGGAAGGGCTTCCCAGGTGATGCAGTGGTAATGCAGGAGACCCAAAAGACTTGGATTCCATCCCTGGGTTGGGAAGATCCTCTGGAGAAGGGAATGGCAACCCACTCCAGTATTGTTGCCTGGAGAATTTCATGTACAGAGGAGCTTGCAGGCTATAGTCCACAGGTTTGCAAAAAGTCAGACACAACCTAGTGACTGAACATGCACGCATGCCCGGGGGAGGGGGTGGGGAGTGACTGCTGGTGGGCAGAGGGTTTCCCTTTGTGGCATGAAAAGTTCTGGAATCAGATAACAGTCATGGCTGCATGAACTTGTAAATTAGTAAAGGCCACTGAATGGTTATAAAATGGTTAATTTTGTTATGTGAATTTCACCATTTTTTTTTTTAAGCCAGCAATTAAGCTAGAAAGAATTAAAGTTTAAAAAGCCAGGAAGACTTATGCTTCCTTCCACGCCATCCCCAGGTGTGAACCTCTAGGAAGCACTGGGGTTACAGGTCTCACTGGTGGGCTGAGGAGAAGGGGCATCCCAAGAAGAGAGGAAGGCTTACCTGAAAGAGGAAATCTTTGTCTCCGTCAGCTTTATAACTTAAAAACCACCAAGTGCCTCTAGGAAGTCTTGTTGGATCAGTGCTTCTCTTAGCGCCCAGTCCTTCAGGATGAAAAAACCCCCTTTTCCTCCCTGTCTGTAAGCCCTGCGTGATTTTCCTCTCCTGCAGAAACGTTCACGGGAACCAAGGACAGCATCACAGAGGACCCAGTCGATGGCAGCCACAGCGGGAAACACCAGCCGGTTCTTAGCGTCCTTGCCGTGCTGGCCGTGATCGTGCTCCTGGCTCTCGCCATAGGCTGGCTGTGCAGGAGCAGGTGTCCACCCAAAAGGTACACAGGTATGGGGACACCTGTGCTGTGGACAGTACACTGTTGTGTTGTTGGGGTGTGGGGCCGCCTTTCCCAAGATGTTTACAAGCTCCGAGAGGTGTCGCTTTCATGGGACACGCAGTTTAACCACACTAACGAGAGTGAGCGTAGTAGCCACAGCACGCTCCTGGGTGTGATCTCAGCCTCCGAGATCCTGACACTGCCCGCCCCCGAAGGGAAGGCCAGTCTCCTGGGTTTGGGGGAGGATGGAGGACTCTACTAATGTGGAAGTCAGGTCGCAGTGCCCCTGTGGAGGCTGAGCTGCCTTCCAGTCCCTTCAAGGCCTTCTGTCCAGTTCTGGCCAAACTCAGACAGATACAGGAAGTCTGGGGTTTGGCTACGTGAAACGAAGCAGGGCTCACAGTGGGAGTGGGAAAGCCAAGAGTGTGGGCCCTGGAAGCACCCAGGGGTCAGCGAGAGGGGCTGATGGCTGGCCTGGGCCCAGCACAGTCTCCCCAGGTCAGCCTGGAGGTGGAGGTCAGCGGGCATCCCCAGAGGTCCTATTAACAGAGTCAGGACCCGCTGAGACCCCCCAGAGAGTGAGGAAGGGGAGCGCGGTTGGACTCAGGATCCAACTCATGGTGGGAGGCCCTGACGAGAGGGGTTTCCACCTGTGGCCCTGGGGTGTCCCCCTGGCTGCCAGCTTCCACCTCCTAGAGATGTCGCCTGGTGCCCTGGAACCCAGGCTGTGAAAGCCCTCAAGCCTCTCCAGGTGCTTCCCACCTGACCTCCTATAAAGTCTCGTCCTGGGACTCAGGGTGGCCTGCGAAGCCCCTCACCCGAGCAGGAAGCCAGAGGAGGGTTGAGTGGGGGCGGGGAAGGGTACTGAGCATGGGGCCCTTGGGGTCTTCAGAGAGGCCTTGCTTCACTACCCCACCCTGAGCATTTATGCTTAATTCCCGCAGGTGCCCAGGTTGCAAGGCCAGAGCTAGCGCTCGCAGGTGAGTTTGCCGGGAGGGAAGGAGACGCGTGGAGGAAGCTTGGGTCACTCAGGCAGGGTGGCTGGGTGCTTGGCTCTCTGCACGAGCGTGGCTCAATGCCCAGGGAGTAGGTGCTTTCAGTGCACAGCTGGTGAAACCCCAAGTGGAGGCCTTCCCTCTTGGCGTGCTGCCCTGTCCTCTGCTGACTCTGGGACTTTCCAAACGTTTGCAGGAGCAGAGAGCCTGGAGCATGATGCCCCTGCTCCACACCCTGTCTCCGTTCCCCTGGTCTCCGTCCATCACAGCCCTCAGGGTGGGGCTCTCCAGCAAGTCCAGACCCTTTGTGCAGACGAGCACCTCACAGTTCCCACGCAAACGTCACGTGGCTCCTGCCCCGCTCTGGGAAAGTATCACACACAGGGCCTTGGGTTTCGGTTTCCCACTGACAGGTGCCTCGGGCTGCCAGGGCCTTTGGGGTCCCGCCAGCCAGCTCCATGCCTGAAGCCAGTGGCCTCACCTCTCTGAACCCCATTCCCCCCCAAACGCCCTTGAGAAGGGTTGTCAGGGGAGGGTGAGCACGACCCACACGACGTGCCTGCCCACCTGTTCATCCAGGTGATTCCCGGCCCGCGGCTGCCTGGTGCCGCAGCAGATGCACTCCCGAGGCCTGTCCCCGAGGCCCATCCTGGAGGATGCGGGACACAGCTTGCTGAGGAATCCGGGCCCGCAGACCTGAGAGTCCAGTGTGCACTGCCTGCAGCCGTTCTCAACCCTGCTTTCATTGTGCTGGGCCCTGAGAAGACTAGTCTCTGCCACCGAAATGAGAATGAGTGGACTCCAGGCTCACGCCCTCTCCCCTCTTTCCTTCCAAGAGCACGTGTGATGAGGGACCCCCCAGGACGAGGCCAGGGCTCCCAGGAGATGCCGCCAGCTGGGACGTCGGATGGCAGCTCAAGAACTGACTCGGACAGGCCGGGCAGAGTGGACCATCTCTGCCAGAAGCTCGGGACTGCATGGACACTGGCCTCCTGGCATCCAGGGGACATGAAAGGCACCCTTGGAAGGACCACGCTGATCCCGGGAGCATGTGCCAGCTGCTGCCCTGATCCCAATGAACCTTTCAAAAGTTTGGCATGGTGGCTCCCCAGGGCTACACGTGCCCTCAAGTAGGTGGGCCCCCTACCTTTGCCACCAAACACAGAACAAGAGAAGGGCCATGACAGCTCCTTCCTGCCCCCAGCCCTGGACCGGACTCGCTGTGGGATGAACTCCTGAAGCTGAAGGAAGAATGTCTGGTCCAGGAAGAGGTGTGTGGGAGCCCTCTCTTCCAGATGACCCGTGCTGGGCAGTGGTCGCTCCAGACTCAACGGCCACTCCCTGGGTCTGCGTGTGAGGCTCCCACCCCACTTCCAGCCCAATGGCCCCGTGTCTATGTGCGTGTCCTGAAGCACAAAACAGGAAACACTGGAAAGCCCCCCTGAATTCACGTCTCTCCAGGATGCTGACTGGGAGGAAAACCCAACCTTCTTTGTTTTGGTCAGAAGCTAGTTTTCCCTCCTCAAAAGCACGTGGAATTTTAGGAGAAGCTCTGTGCTGGGCGGAGCAGCTGGACAGGGCAGCCAAGGGCTTGGACTCTACTGCAGAGGACACGTGGGCAGGTCTGGGACAAGCATTTCCAGTGGACACCATGTGGACAGGTGAGCGTCATGGTCCTTCACAGTGGGGCCATGAGTGGACAGAGGGTGACCTCCTGGCCACGGCAGCTTTTCTTCAAACACAGCAGACATTCCCTCAAATCTCGCTGGGCAGCCCCTGCCAGCCTCTCACCATTGCCTGTGCCCCCACCTGCCTCCCCTGAGAAACTGCAGGGTCATGGCAGCAACCTTGCCTCACCCAGGGGGTCCCTGGAGCCCACCAGGCCCGCTGAGTGACTGGAGTGGAGCCATGGCCAAGTCCAGGAGCAGGTGGCCCGATGCCCTGCCCCCGCCCAGGTGGTTTTCATATTAATTCCGGGACTGCATCCAGCAGTTCAGTGTTCCCAGCAGGTTCTGTGACGGAGTCTGCCAGGTTGCCTGGTGGGCGCCTCCCCCGCGCCACAGGAAACAGGCCTGTCGCCCTGTGGTCATTCAGCACCCACGGGCATGTGAGACCTGCACCTCCTAGACTCAGACTCGCAGCAAACTCAACAAGGCGGCTTGGTGTGGATTCTAAGCCAATAGTGTTTCAAGAATCCTGTGTGTGTTTGTACCAAAAGCCCTCACATGGCCTGTACGTGAGTGTGATGTGGGATCCACACAGACTTTTAACATGAAAGCATTAGAAGGCATGTGTGGTTCCTCAGAGAATGACAGAAAGGTGACTCACGGCATCTCGAGCGAGAAGCCCAAGTGGCAGGTAGGGCCGGGCAGGTAGGAGCAGCCAAGTGGATACGGGCAGGTGGGCGTGGCCCGCCCACAGTGACTCTGCTGTGACGCCAGGACAGGTACCCAGGAGCGCTGCTCCATCACCCTGCCGGAGGCCCGGCCTGCAGACCCTGAGCAGCCCCTGGCTGGGGGGGTGGGGAGAGGGCATCTCAGCCTGGCAGGATGGCGCAACTGCAGGGAGACCGAGCCTGGTTCCAGGTTTCCAATCAGAAACAGTTTCATTCTTGGGGAAGCGGCAGGGCTGGCTCTGGCTCAGGCCCCCCTTGACACCCTGGCCCGGGAGGGCCCCTAGGGACTCTCTCCCACTTGCTTGTGGGCTCTGCCTTGGCCCTGGCCTTCCCGAAGCTGAGGCCACGCCCTCCAGGCTCCGTGCCAAAGTCGTCATCTTCCTGCTGGGCTCCGACCCACCCTCCTGGCTGCCTCCGGGCCTCTGGGGCCACAGCAGTGCCGACTCTGTCCAGCTCGCACAGGTCACCCCCGGCCAGTTCACGCTGGGGCCTCTGCTTGCGTCTCAAGCTGTATTATGGATAGCATGTGAGTGCTGAGTTTTGACATTTTTGGAAGCCTGGTTCCAGAGAATATAAGCTATTGGCATGCCTGGGTCCAGACACTTTGGTCAGCATGCGGACCAACTCAGTCCACTTGGCCAGTCCTGATTGTGGTGGGGGACCCAGCTCCTGCCCTTCCAGGGTGGCCCCATCTCCTGGGGGACATGGGTCAGTGTGGAGGCATTTGGTCACTCTTGGGGGTTCCTACTGATGGTGGGGGTTACTTCTCAACGTCCCACACAGATGGGGTCCTGCCCAGAGGTCAGTAGCCAAGACCGAGGATCCCCATGTCACCTTTCCTCGCAGGGCAGGACAGCAGAGCTGCTGTTGGGGTCCCCATGTGCATGGGGTACAGGAGAGGTGACTGACGGTTCACCGGGGAACATTCCAGCTCAGAGGCTGGGCACAAGTCCAGGGTGCTGGCATTGCCGTGGGTGGAGGCCACAGGCTGCAGGAGTCTGGTCTCTGGGAGCCTATGGCCCCAGTAAACACCTGTCAGGGAGGTGGAGCCCGCTGGTACGGGGAGGCTCGTTGAGAGGGCAGAGGGCAGAAGGGAAGCTGTGTGACCAGCACACAGTTTCCTTTCCCACAAGGCAGGCAGCTGGAGCCTGGTTCTGCCTCCCCGGGCCCTGCAGCTTGGACGCTCTCCGTGACTGCAGCTCCCACCCTGGGGAGGGCAGCCGTGGCATTGGAGACCCTCAGGAGAGGGCCAGCCTGCTCTGCCGGTGCCCGTGAGGCCCGGGCGCTGTGACACTGGCTGCTGGTTGGGCCGGAAGCTGGCAGGCGGCTCAGGACAATGCCCGCGCTCAACAGGCGTATCCTGTCTGCATCTCCTTCCAGGCCCCGGCTTCTCAGAAAGAGGCCGTTTCCAGTCAGAAGGCACTCACCTGGGACCATTCCGTCCTTGGTGACTGGCGCCCCATCCCCACGCTGGCCCAGCCCAAAGATAGTACCCCCCAACGTGGCCTGCCCTGTGTTCCCCACCCTCATCAGGCCCACCGGCCACCGCTAACCGTCTGCTGCATTCCTGAATGTTCTCCAGCCCTGACTCAGCACCCGCCCCCGCCACAATCCCCAGCTGCCCAGGGCTCCTTCCTGATTCCTGAGTCCCATGGGGAGAGCCTCCTTCATTACTAGTAAACACGGCATACTTTCCTCGAATCCGTGTTGATTCTGCCGTCATCAGGGAGAAGTGAGAAACTGGGCTTTTGTCACAGGGGCAGGGTAGGGCAGCTCCAGGGCGGTGAGGGTGTGGGGAAGGCTGGACCTTGTCCAGGGGCTTTAATGTTAGGAATTCAGGGGCTTGTGTCAGTGACCCCCGGGCTCAGCCTGAGCTCCCGGGAGGGGGCTTCTGCCACTGCTGCTGTTGGGAGGGCACAGTGCACACTTCCTGGGGGGTGGGGGCTTGGGTCCCCATGAGACCCCCATGAACAGGCCCCAACGCCCAGGAGCTGTGCAGGCCCTGGCCAGCCACCCTGTGTCAGGAACAGAACCATGGCCACACCACCTTCCAAGTCTCCTAAGGACTTGGATAGATCTGGGTCTTGGTGGTGTGACCCTAAGGGCAGGGTGTGCCCCAGGCAGGAACTCGCCAGGATCCTCCTCTCCTCCTCTGCCGCCCACCCTCCTCACCGTGCTCCAGTCCCCACGCCCTCACAGTGTCCTGGAGCCTGAGCTCACCCCGCCCCCGCCCCCTGAGGGCGATTCATCCCCAGGTTGCATGTGCCGAGGCTGCTGGGAGTGGGCCGACCAGGAAGGGGGGCACTGCCACACCGGGGCCCAGGCTGGGGGAGGGAGTGGTCTCCCCAAGGCAGGGGGCTGCAATCAGAGAGGCAGGGGAGGACCCCGGGCATAGCCGGTCCACGGAAGGAGAGGGTCTGGAGGGAGCGGCTGTGGTTCAGGTGCCCCGTGCACTTCCCCACAGTCTCCCAGCAGATCCAGGGCAGGACCCCTCACCCAAACCCAGAAAGTGACACCGCAGTTTGGCTAAAATGCAGCCTGAGAGGGCTGCTGGGCCCAGACCCAGGGGCCCCGACAGGCAGGACCTCTGTGCGGGGTCTGCCTCCTCTGGGGCAAGGGTGGTTGGACTCACCCAAGCTGTGAGGCTGCGAGCTCCTGGGAGGGGCCCCAGGCATCTCGAACAGCAAATGTCCGCTCTCTCTGGGTCTAGAGGCCAGAGTCCAAGGTGAAGGTGTGGACAGGACTGGTTCCCTGACCTCTCTGTGTCTCCTGCAGCTTCCGGAGCCTGCAGGTGACCCCGGCACAGCCCACAGCCCTGTCTCTGGCGCTCTCCTCTCCTTACATGGACATGGGTCACTGCATTAAGGGCCACCCTACCCAGGGTGACCCCATCTTCACTAGTGACATCAGCTGAGACCATTTCCCAGTGAGGTTCCCTGACATGAATTTGGGGGACCCTGTGCGACTCCAGGGAAGATCCCCTGGGGGAGGGCACAGCAACCTTCTCCAATATTCTTGCCTGGAATGTCCCATGGACAGAGGAGCCTGACGGACTACAGTCCATGGGGTCACAGAGCCAGACACCACTGAGGCAACTGCTCATTTCCAAGCAACTCATTACAGCTCTCAGGAGGAGGAGGGAGAAAGATGGAGCAATGGGAAGGGGACCCCAGGGGGGTTGGGAGAGGGCAGAGACTGAGCAGAGGGGAGGGCTGAGGTCCAACCCAGTGGCCACCGCCCTTTCCCCCTGTGATGACCGCACCCAGTATGGCCCTCTTCACGCCTCCCCTGCAAGGAGCACCTGCAGGAGCTGGGCCCAGTGGGTGAACACCGGCCCCCACTCTTGTGCCGATCAGAGTTCTGTCCCTGCAGGAGTGCCTCGTGGGTGCCACAAGGGGGGCCCGCAAGTCGCTCTGCAGGGCGCTATCTCTGGTTCCCCGTGTCCTCCTCACCGAGATCCCCATCCTGGCCGGTGTCCAGCTCTGAACCTCAGGTCAGCCTGCAGTCAGCACTGAGCCCATAGGGCAGCTAAAGAGGCTGTGCAGCCTGGGGAGGGACAGGCCCCCACCTTGTTCTGAGCCTTCCCTGGGACCCATGCCCCCTGCCCACAGGGTCAGAGCCTTTTGGAGGTGTGGGCAGCACCCCTCCCGGAGTACGTGCACTCAGACATGGCCTGCTACAAGGGATGCTGGGAATCAGAGTCTTGGGTCTCAGGAGGCCATGCACACTGGGCCAAGGCTGGAAGCCAAGCTGGCAAAGGGGTCCTTGGAAGAAGAAGCAGCTGACCCTGGAGGAGGGACAGGACAGACGCAGCTGTGGCCAAGGCTGCAGGGGAGGGGCTGTGAGAGCGACGGGGCTCAGGCTCAGGAGGACGAGGTCCAGCAGATTCCATTTATCCCTGAATGCCAGGCACCACCTCCTCATTGTCTCCCACCCCTCCCCACTTGGCCAGGCCCAGGGTCACTGCAGACCGCCCACCCTACAAGGCCTGGTGGGGAGGCCAGCCCCTACGCTGACTTAGGTGGAAATGCCAGCATTGGAATTTTCACTCCAGATGCCAAATCCAAGAGGCTTCACAGCCACACTTCAGTTTTTTAAGGTAAAAATTACTTAAAAAATAAAAACCAAAACCACTTCCTAAAAAACAGGAGTGGATGGGAAATGCCAAGCCTGGACTCTAACCAAGTTCAGTTGCTCACTCGTGTCTGATTCTCTGCGACCCCATGGACTGCAGCACACCAGGGTTCCCTGTCCATCACCAACTCCTGGAGCTAGGGTTTTTCAGCTTGTTCCTTGGAAGAAAAGCTATGACCAACCTAGACAGCATATTAAAAAGCAAAGACATTACTTTGCCAACAAAGATCTGTCTAGTCAAAGCTATGGTTTTTCCAGTGGTCATGTATGGATGTGAGAGTTGGGCTATAAAGAAAGCTGAGCACCGAAGAATTGATACTTTTTGAACTGTGGTGTTGGAGAAGACTCTTGAGAGTTGCTTGGACTGCAAGGAGATCCAACCAGTCCATCCTAAAGGAAATCAGTCCTGAATATTCATTGGAAGGACTCTAACCAAATGTTCACTCAATTGCGAGTGAAGCATGGCAGGCTTGGGGGTGGGGTGGCAGGAGGCACAGCTAGCGTCCAGGAGAGGCCGGCCTCGCAGAGCACACGGGGGCTGGTGTGTCCAGACCTGGACGACATGGAAGACCCCCCACCCTCACCAACGGCTCGAGGGCCGCTCCCGCAGGACTGGGACAGCCAGGCATGACGCAGGACAGAGCACCGCATGGCCAGCGCACAGGAAGGCACAGGTCCCGACGGCTCAGCCGCCCGGGCGCCTCGCACCTGAGTCGCCAGGGACTTTCCACCTCTGCCCTCAACCGCTGGACACGCAGGGCTGTGTGCATGGAGGCGTGAAGCACCTGACCCGCAGAGCCGTTTTCCGTTTACACCCGTGTCTGCGAGCATCCTCTTAGAACCTTCTACTTTAGTTAACCGATTGGGTTCCCTGTTTATCTTCCAATGAAACCTCCACATTAGAAAATGAAACTTTGTTCCTGGGAGTCTAAGCAGACCGCCCCCCCCCCCAACCCCTGCCCTGCCCCATTTGGGAAGGAAGAGGCTTCATGTCACCATGGATTTCATGGATAGATCCCCAGGGCTTGAGGCAGGTGGGAAAAGTCACTGAAGGGGATTAAGGGGTTGGGCTGGCCAGGGTCAGGGGTTGATGACGGGAAAACCTGAAGTTTAGCTTTGGAGGACAATAAAATCTCCCCAGCTTTCAAGGGCTATTTATAAACCTTTATTTAATGATGGGATAAACCCGGGAATCCCTCACCTTCTATAACAGAATAAAGCCAAAAGTAGAACTGTGACAAAGGGCACGAAAAAAGCTGTCAACTACAAAAACCCAGGTCTGGAAAGGGCTCCTGGCTGTAGATGAGAGGCCCACGGTCGGGGGCACCCCACAGCCAGAGGGAAGCCCAAGGGCAGAAGGACACCCAAGGTCAGAGGGGACCCGCCAGGCACTGAGGACGGGGTGACTCTGGACACAGAATCAGAATGAGTGACTGTGACTTCAGCAGGACATTCCTGGAAGGACTCTGTGGAGCAGCTGCTCACCGGTGCCCTGGCCTGGCAGTGCATTTGCCGCTGTTTTTCTCAGGGACAGTGGTCCTGTCCATGGGGGGAGTGGGTACCATGAGGGTGTCTGCTCCGGGCAGGGCCTGGGCTCTGCGGTTGACTGGTGGGGGGTCACGAGGGTGGCTCTGCACCCACTTTAACCATCGGGCACACCTGCAGGAGCCAGAGGCGTCCCTGATGATCACGGGCCCACAGGCTGGGAGAATCGCAGTAAAGCTCAGCTGGGGTAGAGGCGAAGCAAAGAATTCGCTTAAGATCACCTCCCAAACTTCCTGTCTGCCTTCAGGGCCTGAAAAAGGAAGTGAAACTTTTGTCGTCAAGAAGCCAAGTCAGAAAGAAGCCTCTTACGCTTGCAGGGCTCCCGAAGCAAGCCTGGCACTCCTCCCAGAGCCAGGACGGTGGGCCTGGCTCCCCCCAGGTGTGAGGGCCTCTAGGAGGCCACGGTGCTGGCCTGGGGCTGAGATGGGTTGGCCAGGCCCCTCCACAGGGGATGGCGCCGTGCTCTGCCTCACCCCCACATCCTCCCCACCCCATCCTCCCCCGCACCCACCACCCCCGCCCATGGCTCTGTGAGGACCAAGGAGAGAGGGCTTGCAATGTTTGGGGAAGGGACAGGATGCGGTTAGGATGCTAGATCTGCTTTTGTGATTGTCGGGGTGGCCTGCCTATGGGGGACAGGATTGTCAGATGCTGGAGCGGGGGAGAAGGAGCCTGTCCGTCCCAGGGCCCAGCTGTCCGTGGGATGGGCTGTGACAGCCCCCAGCCTGGGGGAGGGACCTCCAGGCCCAGCCACAGAGGCAGATCCTCTGGTCAGAGCTGGGGGTGGCCTGTCTGCCAGGTAGGCTCAGTCACACAGGTGTGGCTCAGTGCTGCCTAAATCCCATGCCCAGACCTGCCAGTTCCAGCTCCAAGCTGCCTAGCTCCCCCTTGACGTCGCTCCTGGGGGCTTCCTAGGGAGGGTGCAAGGTGTCTGATGAGGAGGTGGACCATGAGATTGGGGGAAGGGGTGGCTCGTTCTTCCCAGATCCCCACTGAGGTCCATCAGAGGAGGTGGATCTGGCCCAAGGGACTGCCCATCAGGACATGCACCCTGGAATGCTCCAGGGTCCACCCCTCAAGCCTCAAGGTCCTGGGAGCCCTGGGCATGTTTGCAGGGGTGGGTCACTGATCAACTCAGATGTGTGTCCCTAGGCAGGTAGGTCAGGGAGGCACGTATAGGTATGAAAGAGACACAGAGATGAAGGTGTAGAGGGAAACGACAGTGGACAGAAGGGGTGATTAGATGCATATGCAGACTAGGTCTATCCATTTTTAGCAGGGGGAGCTGTGCCGCAGAGCCTGCAGGATCTTGGTCCTCAGACCAGGGATCAAGCCCATTCCCTGCAGTGGAAGTCCTAACCTCTGGACAGCCAGGGAATTCCCTACACACGTTTAAATTGTTTGTGTCAAATTCCAAAACCCCTGCAGTTTTTTTCAGAAACAATTCCAGACTAGTTGGACTCCCTCCACTAGACTCTCGAGCTGACCTCCTGGTCTCACCACGTAAAGAAGAGATCGAGGTGGTACCCAGGTGGCTCAGTGGTAAAGAATCTGCCTGCCAATGCAGGAGATCGGGCTCCTTTGCTCAGACAAGAGCACACAGGAGGGGCCCCAGGCTGTGGGACCGTGCAGAAGGAGCTCTTCCCTCCCCGTGGGTTCAGCCCATAGGGGTGAGGGTGGGCGTGGGCAGGAGAGCAGAAGGTCAGGCTGCTGCCCCAGCTCCCTCCTGAGAGGGCAGGCTGCCTGGGGTCCAGACCTCCATGAGGGCGGTGGCCACTCTGCAGGTGCGCACCCGCTGGGCAGAGCCGGTCACGCTCTGTCACCTGTGTACACCACCCCCGGCCTGTGTCTTCCTAAAGCCACGCCGTGACTCGCGAGCATTTGCATGGCCGGAAGTCACTGCTTCCTAACAACATCGTCACGCGGTGGGACACGCGTGATTGCCACTTCCCGGGGGGAGGGGCTGACCATGACCCACTGCCCATCTCAGCGCAGACGGCAGAGTCTTCCAAGGCCAGATTCCAGCCTCCTCCTGCTGTGCCCAAGATGCCCCTGCCCCACCACCTGGGCTTCCGGGTGTCCCCCAGCGCTTAGATCTCGGGTGCACACCCCGGGTTCCGTTAGGGCTTGTCTGGGAGTGTTCAGCAAAGTTCCAAAGTGGGCCAATTGCACTGGAGGGCCTGGGCTGGGAATCCTGCAGTTGGTGTCTGGGGAGTCCGGCCCCTGGGATGGGGGAACAGGGCTGGTCACGGCCACGGCTGCAGAACAAGCTCATGTCTCCTGATTTTACAGAAAGAAGACAAAGCCCAGGGGGTTATGACCAAGGCGGTGACTGAGTTGGGCCCAGGACCATGGCTGCCCGCGGTCCAGACAGGCAAGGCACTTGGGATACAAAGACGAAGGCGGGCTCACCCACAAGCCAAGGCTGCATACTTGAACCTGTATGTGCCTTCCTCCTGAAGCTGGACCCTCTGGGCAGTGGACCCCAGGCAGTGGGAAACAGCCACTGAATATTCAGGAAATTTGCAGCCCGTCTCACAGGGCTGGCAACTTGCGCACACGGGAAGGCTTGGTTGGGGTAGGTTCCCTCTTCTCTGGTGCCTGCTGTATGCTCAGGACCCTCCCCAAATGATCCGGGTCCTTGCATTTTTTGTCCTAACATCCTACCCAGTGAAGTTCTGCTCTGTCCGAAAAAATCCCCAGTACAAGCCGGCCAAGGGCACTTTCCCTAAGTAACAGTCCTGGGCAAGGAGCCCATCATTTACTCCCCAAATCTGGGAACAGAAGTCGGTGTCTTTTCTTTGTTAATGACTGTTGAGTGACTGCTTGTCACAGGACCCCGTCTGAACACAGACCCTTGCTCACAGCCTCTCCCCGGGAAGTCCCCAGAGATGGCGTTCTTTGCTCAAGAAATAGTCCTCAGCCCCTGGACATCACTTTCGTGGCTTGTTATGCAGCAGCTCCTTTCGATAAAGGGAATTTCCATCTGTTCGTTAAAAACACTTTTTTTAACGGCCTCTATTTTTAACACTGAGGTTTCTCAGCTGAGGTCCCATGTCTGTCTGGTGGGGTCTGCAATCCCAGACATTTCCCTTCTCGGGTAGCTGGTTCCCTGCAGCGCTGTGCACGCCAGGCAGGCACTGGTTCTGTTCACTTACTTGTCCATCCAGCGGTCACTGATTCCTCCCCCACCCCCGCCCCTACCCCAGGAGGGGTGTGCTCACGGAGAGCCAGGTGTGGGTTGGGAACTGGCAGGCATCAGGTCACAGGTGAGATGCACAGAAGTCAGGTGAGCACGATGACATGGAGAAGGCAGGGCTCCTGGGGGAATAAGAGGAGGGGGATCGGGGGACCCTGTCTTCACGTTCTGCAGAGGTTTCAGAGGGGTTGACATGTGTCCAAACCTATCCTCTGTCTCCATCACTCATTCACTCATTCTGGGCCCCCTGACACTCAGGTCCCCCACCGAGGAGCAGTGACCCCCTGAGAGGTGACAGTTATCAATCATCTAAAGGGGTGACCCAGGCTGATGGAGAAACCAGGGATGTTCTTCCCATGGTGGTTGGCGAGGCCTGTGGAGAGGGGGCTTTGGAGAGGTAGGCAGCAGCCCTGGGGCTGCTCTTGCCCAAGGGTTAGCAGGGGCCCCACTGACCCCTTCCCCAAGATAAAGGATGTTGGGTCTTGTCTGGAGGCTGGTGAGTTTCTTTTGAGGAATTGGTTCGTGCTGATGGGGATGCTCAGTCATGGATGTGGAGAACACTCCTGCCCCCTACCTCGTGCTCCCAATGGCGAACACTCCTGCCCCCCTCTCCACGCTCCCAGTTCCTGTCCTGTTTCTGAATCCTCAGCCCACCACCCACGGAGGGCTGTTCCTGCCATAGGGACAGGCAGGGACATGCAGGTTCCTGTGTCATCCAGTCACCAGACTGGAAACATCACGTTGCCCGACCATCCCCACTGAGTGTTGTTGCCCTACCCCAGCATGATCTGTCTGCAGGGGCTCCAAATCTTGGGAATTCTGGCACTAGTGGGTGGGGCGAGGGCTGCATAAGTATCCCGAGGGTGCTGCAGGGCGAGCAGGGTGCCCGCCCTCTCCTGACACCCTGGCCCACCGCTGGAAGGGTCTCAGATCTCAGGTCCCTAGCCCTGGAGAGGCCTGCCCGCTGCCTCTGAGAGGGTTAGGGTTAACCTGGTTAATGATGCTGGCGGGGGCAGGCTGTTAGCACAGCTCTGAGTCAGTGATGGGGGTGGAGGGAGGAGGGAGCTCTGAGCCTCTCCAGGCTGCTCAGGAGCTTGGGGAACCTTCTTCCAGACTCTGCTCCCAGGGGGTGACTCATGACATGGCTGATGCCCCTGTGCTTCAGAAACAGAAAAGCCTGGAAATGACCCAACAGTGTGCCCCTGGCTTTCAGAAGTCCCAGTGGCCACCTCAGATGTCCATGTGAAAGCAGTGTGGTCCTTCTCCGCAGTTCTTATCCCCCTTAGGGCCCTGTTCTGTGGCCCTGACCCCCACACCCAGACCCTGCTCTGTGGTCCTGACATCCCCCCAGGGCCTGGCTCACTCTGTGGTCCTGACCCTAGCCACAGGGCCCTGCTCCATAGTGATGGACAGCCTAGACCTTTACCCTCTGATCTGGAGGCCCATGAGAAAGCAAGATTCAGAATAAGGAGCCCAGGATGACCCCTTCAGAACAGTTCTCCCGTGGGCCCAGGGGATTTGCACCCATGGGAGCAGATAGGAGGGACGTGTGGATAAACGCCCTTGAGGGACATGGTCCAGGTCAGACCCTGAGCCCGGGCCTTCATCCCTGCCTCCCAGGCCCAGCTTCACACGTCTTCCAGCCACACAGCTATGAGTATGCCTGCTAAGTCCCTTCAGTTGTGTCCAACTCTTTTTCGACCCCATGAACTGTAATTCACCAGACCCTCCTGTCCATGGGATTCTCCAGGCAAGAATGCTGAAGTGGGTTGCCATGCCTTCCTCCAGGGGATCTTCCCAACCCAGGGAATGAACCCAAGTTTCCTGCGTCTCCTGCACTGCAGGTGAATTCTTTACCACTGAACCACCTATGTTATGAGCCCCCATCCCAAACCTGCAGGGCTCCGTCCCCCTGCACACTCAGCTCCTAGGCCCCATCTCCCATCAGGGCCTTCCCCACGGCTCCAGAGGGGTCTGACATGACGGGAGGAAGAACAGCCATTTGGGCCCCGTGGTCACCCAGGCCTGGTGCCCCTGCAGAGCTCTGACCGATCTGGGCTGTACCCAATGACAGGGGAGCTGACGCCTTTGCCCTCTGTGGTCTCCTTGGAGGCTATGCATCCCAGGAGGGAGGGCAGGAGGCCCCCAGAGGGGCTGGGAGCTGTGTCTGCAGGGAAGGAGGAGGCACACTCGGATAGCGGGCCCACAGTGAGGGTTGCAAAGAGAGAACAGTGGGGCCCTGGAGGGGACATGCTACTGGGCCATCACGGCACAGACTGGGCAACAGACACAAGACAGACCCAGTCTGAGGAATTCAGCAAGCTCTTGTCCTGAGCAGGCCTCACACTCTGCAGCCTGGACCTCTGGGGCCTTGTCACTCTGTCCTGGGCCTTGCAGGGTGCCGAGGGGCATCCTGACCCTGTGCATAGCTCACCAGCAATGGCGGCCTGGCAGTGACATCCCAAAATGTCTGCAGACATTGCAGGTCAAAGTCACACCAGGGGAGAACTCTGGTATCTACAGACAGAGCCAGATCCCCCAACAACGACCATGTCTGAGCCGCCTGCCCCCAAGGGTCGGAGTCAGGGGTCGGGCCCCTGGTGGGGGTGATGCTGGTTGCTCCCTGCATGGAGCAGACACACCGTCTCCCCGATCCAGTGACATGGTTGGGGACAAGCACACAGTGAGTGAAGGAGTGGAAGAAGAAGGAACAGAGGGAGCAGAGGAAATGCTGTGTCACTCCGTCCCCCGCCTCCTTGCCTGGCAGGTGAGGTCGCCATCCGCTTTGGAAAACCCCTCCAGTAAAACCTAGGGCAAGAGCAGGTGTGGGTTCACGCTCGGGAGGAACCGGAAACGAGGGTGACGCATTCACACTTGGGTAGCCATCTGCGGACAGTGGTGGAGCGAGAGGACCGTTCTCTGCTCCGGTGGGGTGCTCAGAGCCTGGTGCCCGGGGTGCTGTGCTGGACAGCCGAGTCCCCAGGCCTGCAGCTGGGGCATGAGTGGGGCGAGCCCAGAACAGAGCCAGCCTCAGGAGCCGGCAGAGGTCACCTGCAGGTCCCCGTGGCCCACAGAGCCATCCTGAGCCCAGCCTGCCACTGACGCCCACTGGAGTTAGGATTACCGCCTTTATTGTCGCTGTGCCTTTATGGATTTCAACAACCTGGGCTGGGGAGCTGGCACGTGGGTGGGAGGGGCAGAAGGAGGGGAGCAGATGCAGCCAGGCGAGGGGGTGCAGGTGGAAGTGGTTGGAGGCAGCTGTGGCCTGCTCGGCTTGGGCTGACCGGCTGCAGCGGCCCCATGCTGCCATGGAGGCAGCCCAGGGGACACACCCCCGGGTTCTGGCCGGGAACACAGACCTGCCATCAGCCCTCACCCTGGTGCAGCCCGAGGACCCTCCTCCCCAACCTCACCTGCCAGGTTGCCTGGTCAGGAGGCCAGCCCGTCCCACCAAGCCCAGCTCGTGATGCCTGTCCCGGCTGGTTCCTGAGGCTCTCATGTGTTTCCTCCTCGGGGCCCCACATCCAGGGCCTCACCAGACCCTAGCAGACCTGCGTGGGGGGTCCTGTCCTTCTGGTTCCAAAGCTGATGTGCCTTCTAGGGTTCAAGTCACTTTTTCTTAGCTTTTCATTTTCTTCAATCGCAAGGGAATCGTAGGGCAGATGCTCAGGAGAACAGCCAAGAGATTCATTTTACAACCAGAAGCTTCTATTTTGCTGTCCTAAAATCACTCATATGAGAAGATAATCCTCAAAAAGAGGTAAAATCAGGACTCTTGAGCAGTTAAAAAATGAATGCATATTAAGGATTTTATTGAACTCAATTTAGTGAGGGAGCTGGTAAGATGTTCCAGCCAATTCAGAGGAAGGTGAAAAAGCATCAGTTTCCCTAAGTCGCTAAGTCGCTTCAGTCGTGTCCGACTCTGTGTGATCCCTTTGATGGCAGCCCACCAGGCTCCGCCATCCCTGGGATTCTCCAGGTAAGAACACTGGAGTGGGTTGCCATTTCCTTCTCCAATGCATGAAAGTGAAAAGTGAAAGTGAAGTCGCTCAGTCGTGTCCGACCGTCAGTGACCCCATGGACTGCAGCCTTCCAGGCTCCTCCGTCCATGGGATTTTCCAGGCAAGAGTACTGGAAAGCATCAGTTTATAGGGAGTGAAAGAGAGAATAGAGCTGGGTGGTCCACAGGTGTGGCTGAGGGAAGTCGATTGGCTCTGACTGGTCGCTGGTGGTTCTCCGGGGCAAGATCAGCAGCTTAAGCAGCGGAGGCTCCCTCTCTCTTGGTTCCAGAGACCAGAGTCCTATTAAGGTGTCACGGGTCAATTTCTCCTGAAGGCTCCTCCCCTCTTCCAGCATCTGATGGTTACCATGGTTACCAGTAATCCCTGGCATCCCTCCTCCTGTAAATACCCCAGTCTCTGGTTCCACCTCCCCGTGGCTTCCTCCTCTGTGTTGATGGGTGTCAAATCTCCTTTCCTTTCTCTTAGAAGGACTCCAGTGTTAGCACATAGCTTCAGTCGTGTCCAACTCCGTACAACCCCATGGAATTTAGCCCGCCAGACTTCTCCATCCATGGGATTCCCCAGACAAGAATACTGGAGTGGGTTGCCAAGCCCTCCTCTGGGGAATCTTCCTGACCCAGAGATCAAACCCAGGTCTCCTGCACTGCAGGCAGATTCTTTATCAACTAAGCCAGCAGTTATCTGATTTTACAGCATGTGGAAGTGCTCAGAGGCAGTAAGAGCGTATATCTAGGGACCCCAGAGAAGTCCTTGCCCCTTGTCTCTGAACGTTGTTGTTGTTCAGTCGCTCAGTCGTGTTGGACTCTGTGACCCCATGGACTGCAGCACACCAAGCTTCCCTGTCCTTCACCATCTCCCGGAGCTTGTTCAAACTCACGTTCACTGAGTCGCTGATGCCATCCAGCCATCTCATCCTCTGTCATCCCCTTCTCCTCCCACCTTCAATCTTTCCCAGCATCAGAGTCTTTTCCAATGAGTCAGCTCATATCAGGTGGCCAAAGTACTGGAGCTTCAGCTTCAGCATCAGTCCTTCCAATGAATATTCAGGACTGATTTCCTTTAGGATGGACTGGTTTGATCCCCTTGCAGTTGAAGGAACTCTCAAGAGTCTTCTCCAACACCACAGTTCAAAAGCCTCAATTCTTCAGTACTTAGCCTTCTTTATGATCCAGCTTGTTCTAATTTCCTTTCACTTGATTCTCAGAAAAGATTTCTAGGCTCCCAGAAGGACTGCTGCTGCTGCTGCCAAGTCGCTTCAGTCGTGTCCGACTCTGTGCGACCCCATAGACGACAGCCCACCAGGCTCCCCCGTCCCTGGGATTCTCCAGGCAAGAACACTGGAGTGGGTTGCCATTTCCTTCTCCAGTGCATGAAAGTGAAAAGTGAAAGTGAAGTCGCTCAGTCGTGTCTGACTCCTAGTGACCCCATGGACTGCAGCCCACCAGGCTCCTCCGTCCATGGGATTTTCCAGGCAAGAGTACTGGAGTGGGGTGCCATTGCCTGCTCCCCCAGAAGGTCAGGTGGGTCTTTTTATGTCCTTTGGGCGTCAGGGGACTGGGGGACCTGATAAGCTGTGAGGCGCTGGGGAGCCCACCTTGAAAACCCAACCACCGCCATTGCAGCTCTGATCTCCCTCCCTGCCCCCTCCCCACAGGGCCTTCAGTAGGCAGAGGGCGCCTGCCTCGGGCTCTTTGCCCCCTGCTGCTTCCTCTCCTCAGGGGTCTCAGGCACATCTCCCTCACTTCAGTTGTTTGGACTCAGAGAGGCCCACTTACTCTCCCCCACAGCACCCAGGGCCATTGGCTCTGCACTGGCCTCAGGCCCAAGCTCCAAGACTCTGTCCTCTCCACCCTGAGTCCCCAGTGCCTAGAAGAGTGCCTGTCCCATAGCCATCACCAGGAATACCTGTCAAAGGTTGAGGGGCCACCCTTTCTCTCAGCCTGGGAGGAGGAAAGGCCCCCTCCCTACCTCCCCTACCTCCATCCTGGGTCCATCTCAAAGGCAGAACCGCCTGGCCTCCTGCCCCTTCCAGGCCGGCCAGCTCACCCTGGTGAGCAAACCACTGCCCACCTATCCCTCTGAGGTGTCTTCTGAGGGCTGCTCTGCACCAGCCTGGGGGCGCAGGAGGCAGACAGGACAAAGTCTCCGGCCTCCTGCAGTGGCCCACCACTCCCCTCCTCCAGGGAAACCCCTCAAACAGCGGGGCTCTGGGAACAGAAGCAGGTGCAGACAATACCTGCACGACCTTAGCCAGAGGGAGGGTGAGCTTCTGGGAGCATCCGATGCATGAATGGATGTGCAGGAGCCCAGGGGGTCTGGGTGGAGGTTGGGGAGGGCGGGAGGAGGAGGGCAGTGGTGGCCTTGGGAGAGCGCAGGATGGAGCCCCTGTCAGCGGGTGGGCGGGGGCAGCAGCCCAGGGGTGGAGCACCACAGGTAGGGGAGGAGCTAGGGAGGACCCGCCCACACTTAGAGGTGGGGAGGAGGGTCCTCGAGGGTCAGCGCAGGGCGGGGCTGGCCAAGAGAACGACCTCTCCCTCCCTGTGCTCAGCGTGTATTTATGTGCATCCTGCCTGGCTCCCTGGAAGAGGGACCTGCTTGAGTGTTCCTCAGCTGTGGACTCATCCTGCTCTTTCTTCTTCCTGACATGTCCTAGTGTTTTGAAAATCCTCACTAGTTTTGGCCTCCTGTGCTGTGGGGAGAAGGTTTGTCCAATTTTGCCAAAGTGTTAAGGGAACCCAGGGCACAGCCCCAAGGGACAGGAGACACTTGGTGGACTCGGGCAGAACCCACCTCCCCGCCAGGGATCTTCACTCCCAGACCCCTGCCCTGCCAGGCTCCCAAGGTGGGCTGTAGGGGCCAGGGAGATGACAGTCCTGGCCTGGGGGCAGGTGGCTGTCTCAGGAGCAAAATGAACTCGGGACACAGTCTGTCTTCATTCTGGAAGTTAGAGGCCCCCAACATGAGGTCAGTACACCCCCCCAGATGAAAAGGAACATCTCTTTCTTGGAGAGAGAAGACAACCAAGGGTCACCTGGTGGCATAAAGGAGTGACCAAGATAAAGAGGGAAATAAGGATGCTGACGGCAACAGGTTAAGTCATGGAAGGAGGAGGACTTAGCACAATAGAGCATCCCTGCCATTCACATCCTGAGGAGACCCTGCCTCTGCAAACCAGGACCGAGTACAAGAAAATCTTCTAAAATATTCATATAAAAGCACTACTGAAAATTCTAGAACTTAATAAAGAGATAAAGATGAGGAAGTCTCTCTGAAAGCAGAAAAAGCAGACAGGACTTTTGACCTCCTCAATTGTAAGAGAATAAGTTTCTGTTGTGTTAAGCCACCTAGTTTGTGGACTTTGTTTCAGTATCCACAGGGAACTAACACACATGACATAATGGAAAGCAGAAAGAAAAAAAAATGAGGATAGGATTAAAACAGTATGGGGGAAAAAAGAAAGGACAGGAGACAGGGAGCATCCATAGAAGGGATCAGATGCATGACGATCTAGAATTCTAGGGAGAGAAACCAGAGAAAATGGGAGTGAGGAAATTGTCAGAGATGTAAGAGGAGAGTTTCTCCAACTGAAGGAAAATGAGTTGTCAGGTGGCAAGAATCCCCTTGGGTGTCCAAAAAATGAACAATAATCATAAACCTCCATTATATGCATGATTGTGAATTTTAGAATTTCACAGGGGAAAGAAGATCCTGAAAGATTTTCATGAAACAGAATACAAGTCACCCACAGAAAGCAAAGATGGACGGTCTGCAGCTCGAGATGCTGGAAGGCAGCTGGGAGGTTCCTCCAGATGCTGGCAGGAGTTATCCTTGCTGAGAATTCGTTCACTGACCAATCTAACCATCAAGTGTGAGAGTGGATGAAGCTGTTTTTAGGTATGTACTGCCTGTGCGCCCTTTGGTAGGTTACTCCTTGAGGACATACGTCAACAAAATGAAGAGACAAATCAAGAAAGAAGACACAGGTCCCTAAACCAGTCTCTCCAACTCATGGGGACAGTGTTGGGGAGTTAAAGATGGCCTTTTCAGCAGGTCTGGAGAGCAGCTAGCCCGACATGGAGCAGGCTGGGGGAGCTGGAAGGAAATCCCTGGGGAGTGATAGGGTACCCAAGAGGCTGGGTGGTGTCCCCTAGAGAGATGTATGTAAGTCCTAACCTCTGGTACATGAAACTGTGACTTTATTTGAAAATAGGGTCTTTGCAGATATGATCGAATTAAGTGCTCAGATGGTAAAAAATCTGCCTGCAGTGCAGAAGACCTGGGTTCAATCCCTGGGTCAGGAAGATCCACTGGAGAAAGGAATGGCAACCCACTCCAGTATTCTTGCCTGGAGAATCCTATGGACAGAGAAGCCCGGTGGGCTTAAGTCTGTGGGGTTGCAAAGAGTCAGACACAGCTGAATGACTAACACTTACAAAAAGAGGAGAGACAGACACAGAGAGGATGTCATGTGACCATGAAGGCAGAGATTGAGGTGATGTGGCTTCAACCCAAGTAATTCCAAGAACTGTCAGCAACTGTCAGAAGCTGCAAGAGGCAAGGAAGGTTCCTCCCCAGAGCCTTCACAGAGGGAGCACAGTACTGCCAACACCTTGATCTTGGACTTTTGACCTCCTCAACTATAAGAGAATAAGTTTCTGTTGTGTTAAGCCACCTGGTTTGTGGACTTTGTTTCAGTACCTACAGGGAACTAACACACATGACATAATGGAAAGCAGAAAAAAAAAAATGAGGATAGGATTAAAACAGTATGGGGGAAAAAATAAAGGCATGTAAAAAGGCCAGGAAAATCATAAAGCAGTATGAGAAAAGATCATACTACACCACTGGCTTTTGCTATAAGCAACAGTTATCCAGTAAAATAACATGAACACTGTTTATTGATCAAAAATCATGACATTGAGAGGATGAAGAGAGAAATTAGGGTGCAAAAGGGCTAAGATATAATCATTCAGAGCAGGAAGCCCGCAAATAAGTCTAAAATGATGAGCTAAGGAGTAATCCAAATCCAACGCAATGCCAAAGAATGCACAGTTGCACTCATCTCACACGCCAGTAAAGTAATGCTCAAAATTCTCCAAGCCAGGCTTCAGCAATATGTGAACTGTGAACTTCCTGATGTTCAAGCTGGTTTTAGAAAAGGCAGAGGAACCAGAGATCAAACTGCCAACATCTGCTGGATCATGGAAAAAGCAAGGCAGTTCCAGAAAAACATCTATTTCTGCTTTATTAACTATGCCAAAGCCTTTGACTTGATCACAATAAACTGTGGAAAATTCTTCAAGAGATGGGAATACCAGACCACCTGACCTGTCTCTTGAGAGACTTATATGCAGGTCAGGAAGCAACAGTTAGAACTGGGCATGGAACAACAGACTGGTTCCAAATAGGAAAAGGAGTACATCAAGGCTGTATATTGTCACCCTGCTTATTTAACTTCTATGCAGAGTACATCATGAGAAACGCTGGACTGGAAGAAACACAAGCTGGAATCAAGATTGCCAGGAGAAATATCAATAACCTCAGATATGCAGATGACACCACCGTTATGGCAGAAAGTGAAGAGGAACTCAAAAGCCTCTTGATGAAAGTAAAAGAGGAGAGTGAAAAAGTTGGCTTAAAGCTCAACATTCAGAAAACAAAGATCATGGCATCCGGTCCCATCACTTCATGGGAAATAGATGGGGAAACAGTGGAAACAGTGTCAGACTTTATTTTTGGGGGCTCCAAAATCACTGCAGATGGCGACTGCAGCCATGAAATTAAGACGCTTACTCCTTGGAAGGAAAGTTATGACCAACCTAGATAGCATATTCAAAAGCAGAGACATTACTTTGTCAACAAAGGTCTGTCTAGTCAAGGCTATGGTTTTTCCTGTGGTCATGTATGGATGTGAGAGTTGGACTGTGAAGAAGGCTGAGTGCCGAAGAATTGATGCGTTTGAACTGTGGTGTTGGAGAAGACTCTTGCGAGCCCCTTGGACCGCAAGGACATCCAACCAGTCCATTCTGAAGGAGATCAGCCCTGGGATTTCTTTGGAAGGAATGATGCTAAAGCTGAAACTCCAGTACTTTGACCACCTCATGCGAAGAGTTGACTCATTGGAAAAGACTCTGATGCTGGGAGGGATTGGGGGCAGGAGGAGAAGGGGACGACAGAGGATAAGATGGCTGGATGGCATCACTGACTCGATGGACATGAGTCTGAGTGAACTCCGGGAGTTGGTGATGGACAGGGAGGCCTGGCGTGCTGCGATTCATGGGGTCGCAAAGAGTCGAACACAACTGAGCGACTGAACTGAACTGAACTGAAGGAGTAATCCTGTGAACCCAGGTTCCCCTCTCTGCTGTGACGGTGGCTTCCCTTCTCCCCTCTTCTCCCCATCCTATTGACTGGCAGGGTGGGCTGTGCATGGCTGACTCTCTGGGGTCCCCAAAGTCAAAGAGGCATATCATGGAAAATGACCTTGACTCTCTCAGGCCATAAATAAGGCATTAACACCACTTGTCCAATGAACCGATAGGAGCGCACGGCCCAGTTTTATGTCTGTGTGGCCAGCAAGAGAAACAGTTCCATAGAAGCATGTAAAAGACCCTGATGCTAGGAAAGATTGAAGGCAGGAGGAGAAGGGGATGACAGAGGGTGAGATGGTTGGATGGCATCACTTACTCAATGGACATGAGTTTGAGCAAGCTCCAGGAGGTGGTGAAGGACAGGGAAGCCTGGCGTGCTGCAGTCCATGGGGTGGCAAAGAGTCGGACATGACTGAGCAACTGAACTGAAAAGCATATACGTGGATTCTTCTTGACAGAGACATTTTATAGAAAAAAAAAAAGATGGTTGGTGATTGCTGTTAGATTAAGTTTTAAATAAAAAAGTGTTAGTTGCTCAGTCGTGTCTAACTCTTTGCAACCCCATGGACTGTAGCCCACCAGACTCCTCTGTCCATGGGATTCTCCAGGCAAGAATACTGGAGTGGGTTCCTATTTCTTTCTCCAAGGGATCTTCCCAACCCAGGGATCAAACCCAGGTCTCCTGCATTATAGGCAGATTCTTTACCATCTGAACCACCAAGGAAGCCTGAGTTTTAATAAATTTGAACATAAAAGCCTCCACGAAGTTGAGGGTCCTTCGGTTCCAGGAGAAACCGATGATTCGGATGGAGTGAGTCTGACTTCTCAGAGGGGGTCTCCAGCCCATCAGAACCACCCAGAAATGTGCCCAAGCACTTGGTCAGGAGCGCCAGGCTCTCCCTAGAAGAGACCCAAAGGTCATCTCACAAAGTAACTTTCTGCCCCAGACCGGGTCTGGGAGCATCTTCTTTCTCAGCAGTCTTTGTGAGATTTTGATATTTGTTTTAGAAACCAACGTAGATGAACTTCTTTTTTCTTGTACGAAGCAGCAGGAATGATAACAATTAAACCCAGTCTCACCACAAAGAACAGCATTCCAAGGGAATTTCATATTTTGAAAAAAAAAAGTAGACCTCTTGTTTACTTTGCTTCATCCCACAAACAACCTCAGCCCTTGGTGCTGACGGAATCATTCCCAGCTGTGCTTGTGCTGCTGGCCTGTCCCAGGGGCACCTCAGTGATGGGGGTCTTGCAAAGCTTAGAAAGAATGAGAATGTAATGTATCTGGGTGCCTCTTCCAGGGGTCAACTCCAGTGGCTCAGACTCAGGGTGCAAAGCAGCCTGCGTTGTGCTGGTTTCATTTTGGGGGGCTCCCCAAACCCCAGTGTTGTGGGAACAGATGGGAAGGAAAGCGAAGTTTCTCCCCCTTCCCATCCCCCCGCCCTGACTGGCCCCAGCCTCTGCCTGGAGTGACCCGGACCGCCACAGCAGAAGCCAGCTGGGGCCCATCTTCCTGGGACACTTGGAAGCCAGCTGCCCGGGTCTGGATAGATGTTTTGTGCTGCGATCGTCGGCAAGAACACAATGATGAAACCTTCCTAACAAGGCAACTAAAATGAAAGTCATCTGACTCTCTTAAGTGGGAAAATAAACATCAGTGTCAACATTCTGGACCAAGGCCACTCTGTTTATTAAGATGTATTTGCAGCTGTTTATTATTATTAAATAATTATGTCTCGTTTTTAATTTGGCTTTTCTTAAATGTAGTCTTGTTATGCGAGTTTCTGTTAACCACTACACAAGTGTCTACATTCTCATGTGGTGAATCAGGTTCTCCGGGTATTTTGATAATGAGAGTATATTAGCTTCCTAATAAACTGCCACCACTAAGTGGCTTAAGACAACAGGAATTCATCATCTTGCAGATATGGGGGTCAGAAGTCGACCTCGCTGGGCTGAATGGATGTGTGGAGGGGGTGGCATGCCTCCTGGGTGGGGGGCACAGGAGACAGTCATTTCCTGCCTTTTCCAGCTCCCTGCTGCTGCTGCTGCTAAGTCACTTCAGTCGTGTCTGACATTGTGCGACCCCATAGACGGCAGCCCACCAGGCTCCCCCATCCCTGGGATTCTCCAGGCAAGAACACTGGAGTGGGTTGCCATTTCCTTCTCCAATGCATGAAAGTGAAAAGTGAAAGTGAAGTCGCTCAGTCGTGTCCGACTGTTAGCGACCCCATGGACTGCAGCCCACCAGGCTCCTCCGTCCATGGGATTTTCCAGGCAAGAGTACTGGAGTGGGGTGCCATTGCCTTCTCCATCCAGCTCCCTGAGGCTCCTGCAATCCTTGGCGCGTGATTTCCTTCTCCATCCATAAAGAAGCAGCATCACACCCACTGCCCTCCCTGGCCTCTGCTCCCATCACCACTTTTCTCTCTGACCTCTCTGCCTCCTTGTACGAATAATCTCCCTTCTCAAGACCCTTCATTTAACCCCATCTGCCAGCCGCTCTGGCCCTGAAAGAACAGTCACAGGTTCTGCATGCTAGGATGTGGGCGCCTCTGGGTACTTCAACTAGATTCTGTGCAAGTTTGCAGCTAGGCTGTCCAGTTAAATAGGACAGTATTTGAAGATGGAAAAACACAAAGAACAGCAGAGATGACCTCAGAGAAGAATGAGACATGGTCTCTCAGGGAGCCATTCCCAGTGGGGGAGGGGTGGGAACACAGAGTGTCTTTTTACAGTCCACCTTTGTTTTAGTAAATGCAGTTATTATAAAATAATACTTCTTCAATTTCAAAGAAAAGAATGCTATGCCCCCCTTCCCCCAGGACGCTGGCAGTCAGAGGAGACGCGCCTGCCTGTGCTGCACTGAAGTCCAGGGGACCGTGCGGTGCAGGAGGTGGTGCTAGGGCCAGGTGAGCTGTGGGACAAGGGGCCAGGGCCGAGGGGGCTCTCTCGGCCGATGGCCTTCAAACCGGTGGCACAAAAGTGCCAAACACTTTCCCAGGGAGACAGGGAGGGGACCAGCTGCTGAAGCTTTGATGTCCCTGTGTTCCCACCCAGAGTCTTCTGGTGTCACTGATGGCCTGCGCATGTCCCCATGGGCTCTGAGGCATTTCCGAGGCCCACAGTGAGGGGGCTGGAGGGGAAGAGATGCTCTGGGCCTCCCAACTGTGGTCAAGAAGCCAGGCCCTTGGGGGACCCCCAACACCAGCTCCCCAAGCTCAGAGGTGCCCACCTTCTCGACTGCTCTAAACGCCCCTCTGAGGGTGTAACACAGGTGTGGGGAGGAGTAGTTCCCAGACATTGATGGTTCAGGCCAAGGCTCTGACCTGCAGTGGCTGCAGCTTTTCTCCACGCCACCTTAAGCGGAAGCAGCATGTCCTCATCCCGCCAACAGAGCGAGCTGCCTCCAGCACACCCCCACCACTGCAGGCAAAAGCTGACCTCAGGGCTGATGGAGCCGGGCGTGCTGAGTCCACCAGGTTCTTGTTTGATAACTGAGGCCATGGAGTCAGTTCACTGCCAGCGCACACACGGGTGTACACACACGCACACACGTGCACACGTGTACTCATTCATGGGCTCTCACACACAAACCTAAACCCGACACTTCCTCACACATGTACATGCACATGCACACTCATTCATGGGCTCACACACACACCTCACCAGGATCACCAGCCCCCCCTTCACAGACAGCCCACCCTCTAACCACGTGTGACCTCGAATTACTGAGACACAGTGACAAGACAGAGCATGCAGGCTCTCTGTGTTCACGATCCATTGAGGAGCAAGTTCAGCCTCCGTGACACTCGTCCTGGTTCTCACTGCGCGCGCTGGGACTCGTCTAAAAGAATGACCTCACTACTATTGTCTCAGCGCAGATTTCCACAAAATGTCAGAACCTCCCACTTAAACTTTTGTTGTTGTTCCACTGCTAAGCCATATCTGACTCTTTGCAACCCCATGGACTGCAGCATACCAGGTTTCCCTGTCCTTCACTATTTCCTGGAGTTTGCTCAAACTCATGTCCATGGAGTCGGTGATGCCATCCAACCATCTCTTTCTCTGTTGTCCCCTTCTCTTCCTGCCTTCAATCTTTCCCAGCATCAGGGTCTTTTCCAATGAGTCAGCTCTTGGCATCACGTGGCCAAAGGATTGGCGCTTCAGCATCCTTCCAGTGAATAGTCAGGACTTATTTCCTTTAGGATTGATTGGTTTCATCTGCTTGCTCTCGAAGGAACTCTCAAGAGTCTTCTTCAACACCACCACTTAAACTAAGGATGTGAGATTTTAGTTGTGAGAGACTGAAGTTACACATGGACCATGGCCAGACCACATAAAAGGTGAAACTCTGACCCACAACCTGCAGCCACCTGCCCGATGACAGAACTGCCATATCCAGGACCAGCCAGGCGGCCTGTGAGTCACGGCAGCTCAGGGCCAGACCGCTGTCATCTGTGTGCCCAGGAACCAAAACAACAACCAGTTACCATCAGCTGAGAACAGATAGGATTTGGCCAGTGACCGCCAGCTTCCCCAACTCCTCTCCCTGCTTCCAGCTCAGGAGCACTGGTGTGCTCCTGAGCCAAACACCTGGCCTCTGGATCCCCCCTCCCCCTATACCCTTGGCCTGCCCAGGCTCCCAGGTGCCCCCTCCCACCACCAGGCCGCCCTTCCACTGCCTGCCTGATCACAAGTCCCTGCTCAACACATTGGATGAAAGCCCTCTGGTTTGGGTGGTTGTTGAATATTTCCACAGTTGTTGACTTAAAAACGTACTGGGGGCCACAGGATTTCTCAAGATTCTATTAGGGTTTGTGAACTGGTCTGGGAAAGAGGGGGAGGGGCAGTGCCAGCTGGGGAGGGGCCTGGAGGACTGAGACCATGCGGGTGGGGGCAGCAGGGTGGGGGGCAGCACTGGACAACTGGGGGCAGGTGAGCAGCAGCTCCGTGGACACCCTGGTCAATCTCAGCACCCAAATGTTACCCCGTGTGTGCTGTCGGGGACCGAGGGGCTCAGAGAAGAAGGTGACAGGTCGGTGTCTGCAGAGAATCTGCTGGCTGCTGATGGGCCCAAACCTCCCTGCGGACACAGGAGGCAGCCACCTGCTGAGATGGGGGCTTGTGTCTCACTTTATAGCCCCCAGGCTCACTTCAGGCAGGCCAGGCAGGTATCCTGTCCCCAGGGAAGCAGGTGCCTGAGGTTTAACCCAAGGCAAGTCTGCGTCTTACCTGGTCAGACTCCAGTCCAGGCTGGCTGCTCCATGTAGCCCTTCAGGGACCCAGGCTCCGTGCCTCTCAAGGCTCTGCCCTCCTCCCACCCAGGCGGAGGAGGAGCTGGGGGCTTAGGCCAGAACATTCTTTAGGGCCAGGCGGGGGCTGCACCAGTCACTTCTGCCCAAATGCCACCAGCCTGCACTCAGGCCTGCTCCTGACCATTCCGGAGGCTGGGGCAGGGATCAGCTCTGTTCCCAGAACAGGAGGACCAGCCTCAAGCATGTGGAGGCCATGAGGGTCACAGGTGAGACGGAGGACACTCTTCCGCCTCCATACCTGCTGCCTGGAGCTTCCTCCAGGCCGGGCTCAGATGCCTCATTGCCTCCAGAACCACCTCCCGAGTGTTCTCACAGGTGATCTGAGTTGGATTCTGTGTCTTCTCTGTTCACCGTGTCACTGAGCACTCCTCATTTATTTCATGGCCTCTGTCATGTGACGTGTCCATATCCTCTCTCAAAATAAATTTAGCATCTCAAATTCTACCCTTAGCTTTTCTTTCCTTTGGCCTATTGTATTAGTCAGCACTTCTGCAGTAACAAACAGCCCCAGTAGCTCAGAGGCTTATAGCACAAATGTGTGTTTCTGGCTGACTTTACCTTATGTGAAGACTGAGTCCACAGCAGCAGAGGGTTTGGCTAGCTCCATGCCACCTCTTGTTCCAGGATCACCTGGGTCCTGGATTTTCTCATTGTGGATGAGAGCAAGGGGGGAGGAACTGAACATGTGGATGATTTTGGCTCAGCTGTGCACACATCCTCTGGCCACGGCAAGTCATGTGGTCAACTCAGTGTCCGTGGTGTCAGGGAAGCCCGGCAGGCAGGGGAACGCTGACCGCTGTGGGTGAGTGGTCACCAGCCATGTTCCCCCATCCACCTTCCTTCAAGCCATGTCCACATCCCCCACAGCAGGGGGTGTTGGTCACCCCTCCCTGCCCGCTGCCCAGCAGAAAAGCACCAATGGGATGCACTATATCAGACCAAGGAGCAGAATGGGGACAGACAGGGACAGGGGAGGTGAAGTCCCAAGTAAGAATGTCTGGCCACACCATGTGCTGTAGGACCGAACTGGGCTGGGCCAGTGAGGACCCACCTGGAGGGACTCACTATGGATGTACAGCTGGGCCTGTCCCACCACCCAAGAAGTGGGTCCATGTGGAGCCCCCTGAACCGGCCACTGGTCCAGCTGTGTGGCTAAGCCCCTGGGACACAGAGATCCCATGAGGAGATGAGGGGGACCCCTTGCCCCAGGGAAGTCCAGTCTCCAGACCCCACGGACTGCAGCACGCTGGGCCTCTCTGTCCTTCACCATCTCCCAGAGCTTGCTCAAATTCATGTCCATTGAGTCAGTGATGCCATACAACCATCATATCCTCTGTTGTCCCCTTCTCCTCCTGCCTTCAATCTTTCCCAGCATCAGGGTCTTTTCCAATGAGTCAGCTCTTCACATCAGGGGACCAAATTATTGGAGCTTCAGCTTTAGCATTAGTCCTTCCAATGAATATTTAGGGTTGGTTTCCTTTAGGATCAACTGGTTTGATCTCCTTGCAGTCCAAGGGACTCTCGAGAATCTTCTCCAACACCACAATTCAAAAGCATCAGTTCTTTGGCACTCAGCCTTCTTTATGCTCCAAGTCTCACATCCATACTGACTACTGGAAAAACCATAGCTTTGACTACACGGACCTTTTGCTGGTAATGTCTCTGCTTTTTAATACACTGTGACATCACAGCAAATGTTGAGGGAGAGGCCCTTTCAGCCTCTTTCATGTCCAGGGAGGCAGGGGTTCCTCCCATTACAGAGGCTCCCTCTCTGGCCTCTCCTGGCCCCCAGAAGGTGCCCGCCCCCACCCCCCGGATCCTCAGACAATGCTCCAGCCTACAGTATACCAAGTTGTGCCTCATGTAGCCATCCTGGGTAACAAACGAGACCAAGAATGACCTGTTATCAGTAGATCAGTGACCTGAACAGATAGCCCAGCATGGACTGGCCCAGGTGTGCAGCCAGGGGAGGAGAGGAGCGTCAGCAGGTCCAGGGAACTGACTGGCGGGAGTCTCATGGCAAAGAGACACCCAAGTCTTTGAGGAGGAAGAGAAAACAGAAACACCATTTAGAAGCTGCTGGTGGGCTTTCTGGCTCATCAAGCCTTGGCCATCGTACCTGGACAGTGAGCTGCCTGTGACTCTCAGCCCTTCTTAACAAACCACTTCCCTTTCCCTCTGCTACTGGCTCAGGAGGAGCTAGGCAGAAGGGGGCCATGTGGCAGCCACAGGGAGAACAAGGACAGAATCCACACCCAGCTTTCCCACGGTCATGGAGTAAGCTAGGAGCTGATCCAGCGGCAAGATGCTGTCTGATTTCCGTCCGTGTGTGCATGCTTATTGTTTTTGGCTGAGACTCATCAAGTGGTGTGGGAGGTCTGGGTCCATTTCTCTGTTTACTTGCAAACCCAAGCCAAGATTGAGCAACTGGTCTTAATCAATGTTCCCTCTGTACCAGCCCCACAACCTGTCAGAAACATAGCCAGAGGCAACACAAAACTAGAATTCAGGAGAGTCTCCAGTGAAAAAGCATGGCTAAACATCCTGAAGAAGTCAGTGACATACACGCAAGAGTGAAGTGGACCCTCACCTCATACCATATATACACAAACAAACTCAAACCAAACCAAACCCCTAAATGCAGGACGAAAGCTACGAAACTCCCAAACGAAGCCAGAGGAAAAGCTTCATGACACTGAACTGATTTCTTACTTTCATGACAACGGTTTCTGGGATCTGACATCAGAGGCACAGAGCAACAAAAGAAAAAAATAGAGAAATCAGATTACATCAAAATTAAAAACTCTTGCGCATCCAAGGACAGACGTGAAAAGGCAAAACACAGAATGAAAGAGATATTTGTAAATCACACATCTGATAAGGGACTACTATTCAAAACATACAAAGAACTTCTAAAACAACAAGAAAACCCAAAGAACTCTGGTTTAAAAATGGGCAAAGGACTTGAATAGAAATTCCAACAAAGAATATTAAAAAAATTGACAGTAAGCACCTGAAAAGATGCTCAGTATCACTAATTACTGGGAAACGCAAATCAAAAGCACACAAGAGCTATCACTTTGTCCCCAGTAGGACAGCTATTACTAAAACAACAGCAAACAAAACAAAAACAAAGTGTGGGCGAGGATGTGGAGAAAGTGGAAGCTTTGTGCTCTATTGGCAAGAATGTGAAACGGTGCAGCTGCCGTGGAACAATGTGGTGATTCTTCAAAATGTTAAAGAATTACCATTACTGTATCATCCAGCAATTTCCACTCTGGGTTTATATCCAGAAGACATGAAAGCAGAGACTTGAATAAATATTTGCACAACCAAGTTCTTAGCAGGTTATTTACAATAGCAAAAGATGGAAGGTAAACAAACCACACACACATCAGTGGGTGATGGATAAACTGAACATGGTCCATCCACACAGAAAAGGAAGGAGGTTCTGACACAGGCTACAACGTGGCTTAAAACTCAACATTTGGCATCCGATCCGATCACTTCATGGCAAACAGGTGGGGAAACAAAGGAAACAGTGACAGACTTTACTTCCTTGGGCTCCAAAATCACTGCAGATGGTGGCTGCAGCCATGAAATTAAAAGACGCTTGCTTCTTAGAAGAAAAGCTATGCCCAACCTAGACAGCACATTAAAAAGCAGAGACATTACTTTGCCAACAAAGTCTGTCTAGTCAAAGCTTTGTTTTTTCCAGTAGTCATGTATGGTGGTGAGAGTTGGACCATAAAGAAGGCTGAGCGGCAAAGAATTGATGCTTTTGAGCTGTGGTATTGGAGAAGACTCTTGAGAGTCCCTCGGACTTCAAGGGGACCAAACTAGCCAATCATAAAGGAAATCAACTCTGAATATTCACTGGAAGGACTGATGCTGAAGCTGAAGCTCCAATATTTTGGGCCACCTGATGCAAAGAGCCGATTCATTAGAAAAGACCCAGATGATGGAAAAGACTGAGGGCAAGAGGAGAAGGGGACAACAGAGGATGAGATGGTTGGATGGCATCACCAACTCGATGGACATGAGTTTGAGCAAGCTCTGGGGAATGGTGATAGACAGGGAAGCCTGGTATGCTGCAGTCCATGGGGTCGCAAAGAGTCAGACATGACTGACAACTGAACAACAACAAACAATGTGGATGAACCTTGAGGACATGATGCTCAGGGACACAGGCCAAACACAGAAGGGACACATACCGCATGATCCACTTACTTGAGGTTCCTAGAGAAGTCAGATCCACGGAGATTGAGAGTGGTTGCCAGAGATGGGGGCAAATTATTTAACAGGTATAGGTTACGTTTTGCAACAGGAAAAAGTCCTGGAGATGGACAATGATGGTGGTTACACAACAGTGCAAATGTACTTAATGTCACTGAAGGGTACATTCAAAATGGTTAAAATGGTGAATTTCATATAGTATATATGGGCTTCTCTAGTAGCTCAGACTGGAGAAGGCAATGGCACCCCACTCCAGTACTCTTGCCTGGAAAATCCCATGGATGGAGGAGCCTGGTGGGCTGCAGTCCATGGGGTCGCTAACAGTCGGACACGACTGAGCGACTTCACTTTCACTTTTCACTTTCATGCATTGGAGAAGGAAATGGCAACCCACTCCAGTGTTCTTGCCTGGAGAATCCCAGGGATGGGGGAGCCTGGTGGGCTGTTGTCTATGGGGTCACACAGAGTCGGACACGACTGAAGCGACTTAGCAGCAGTAGCTCAGACAGTAAAGCATCCGGTGCAATGCAGGAGACCCAGGTTTGATCCCTGGGTCAGGAAGATCCCTTGGGGGAAGGAAATGGCAGCCCACTCCAGTATTCTTGCCTGGAGGATTCCATGAACAGAGGAGCCTGGTGGGCTACAGTCCATGGGGTCACAAAAAGTCAGACACGACTGAGTGACTAACACACACAAGACACACACACATATGTTGTATATATTGTATCATAATTTTAAAAAATAAAGAAGCTTAACACAATTACATATATATTTTGTTAATAAAACATTAAACTTTACGGATCATTAAATTCTTTATAGATGTATCAGTTAGCATTAAGCTATAATGTATTGAAGCAACAAAAAATTTAATAGAAATAATGCACTATATCAACGTTTTTGTATTAGTTATCTTTAAAATCAAGTTTAGGAATGTCTATTATTTCTATTAAAGTTGTGATTTTTAAGCTGAGAGCATTCATTTAAGCGTGTGAAACAGCATTAGAATGTGTATGTGAGCTTGATTTGTTATAAGCTCAATTTATTACATAAATAACAGTAATTTAAGTGTTTGAGAGGTTTGGTGTATTTGCATGGAAATGCTTCTTGTCAGTGCTTAAAAAGAGAAAGGAATTCTTTCAATTACAATAGAACTTAAGACTTTAAGGGGAATTTGACCTAAATAAAAAGTGACGAATAACAATGAGTGTTTAAAAGGCATGAACTAAGCACTGGGAAGCCTGGAGATTACCCAAGCCTTCGGGTCCTGAACTTGATCAACCTGTTTTCAAACAATAAGATAGTATCTGGTGAAGACTGTTCCCAACTGGTGTGAGTAGGAATGGCATTTCCTGATTAAGAATGCAACCCTGAGAATAACACCCTTCTCATGTCTCCCTATCCAGAGAAGGCAACGGCACCCCACTCCAGTACTCTTGCCTGGAAAATCCCATGGACGGAGGAGCCTGGTAGGCTGCAGTCCATGGGGTCGCTACGAGTCGGACACGACTGAGCGACTTCACTTTCACTTTCACGCTTTGGAGAAGGAAATGGCAACCCACTCCAGTGTTCTCGCCTGGAGAATCCCAGGGACAGGGGAGTCTGGTGGGCTGCTGTCTATGGGGTTGCACCGAGTCGTCGGACACGACTGAAGCGACTTAGCAGTGTCAGGCGAGTGTATGCTCCTCGGTTTTTGTCTCGTCACAACAAAGATTTGGAGTGATGGATATTAAAGCCCCCTCGGCGAGTCACAGCTCTTGGCTCTTGGACAGACCATGTTATAGCTCTCAGGCCTCGAATGGACCGTGTTATAGCTCTTAGACAAATCAGTGTTACAGCTGTGTTACAGCTCTATTTTATTTAGAAGATAGCAGGAAAATCCATCTTCAAGACGTGAGGGCATGTTGATCCAAAGATGCGAAGAGAAGAGCGCCCCAGCGCGCAGGGTTGGGGGTTGGGGGAGAGAGCCCTTTGGTTCCTCTTTTTATATGTCCCCCCCCCCCCCAACCCCTGGGCCTGTCCTTTGTAAGTTGGGCCAGCCAGGAGTGTTGTTTGTTTTTCCTGAGGTCCTCACTCCGCTCCTCGGACCTTCCTTTGTTCTATTCTCGCGGGCTTTCCCCTTCCTTGTCTTTTAGCCACTGCCCTTTTGGACTCCTTTTCCCTATTCTGCCTACCTAACAGCAGCATGTCTCCCTAAAATGTCTGTTATTGCCACCGTCGTTTGCTTCCAAAGTGAGAGTGTCCTATCTCTCAGCACAGCCATGTGACAACCTGATATAACCCAGATGGACCCCGGCCACTGCCTGGCTCCTGTCCAGCGGTGGTAGAAGTGTGGGCAGGGAATAGGGGCTGGGCAGCAAGACCTGGGCTGTAACGGAGGCAGTCAAGCCCATTCCAAGAACATACACAGGAAATGGTTGCCTTTCTAGTAAAATAGAAATTACCAAATTCAGTCCTAGAAGAATTGTGACATTTATAAAGTCCAACTTCCATAGAAGAAATTTAAAAACTGAATAAAGTGAACAAAGCTAGTGGAGGTAATGGAATTCCAACTGAGTTATTTAAAATCCTAAAAGATGATATTGCTGCAAAAGTGCTGCACTCAATATGCCAACAAATTTGGAAAACTCAGCGAAGGACACAGGACTGGAAAAAGTCAGTTTTTATTCCAATCCCAAAGAACAGCAATACCAAAGAATCTTCAAACTACCACACAATGCATTCATTTCACATGCTAGCAAAGTAATGCTCAAAATCCTTCAAGCTAAGCTTCAACAGTACGTGAACCAAGAACTTCCAGATGTTCAAGCCGGATTTAGAAAAGGCAGAGGAATCAGAGATCAAATTACCAACATCTGTAGGATCATTAAAAAAGCAAGAGAGTTACAGAAAAGCATCTACTTCATTGACTACACTAAAGCCTTTTACAGTGTGGGTCACAGCAAACTGTGGAAAATTCTTCAAGAGATGGGAATATCAGACCACCTTACCTGCCTCCTGAGAAATCTGTATCCAGGCAAGAAGCAACAGTTAGAACCAAACATGGAACAATGGACTGGTTCCAAATTGGGAAAGTAGTATGACCAGGCTGATATTGTCACCCTGCTTATTTAAATTACATGCAGAGTATGTCATGCGAAATGCCAAGCTGGATGAATCACAAGGCGGAATCAAGACTGCCAGGAGAAATATCAATAACCTCAGGTAAGCAAATGACACCACCCTTATGGCAGAAAGGGAAGAAGAATCAAAAAGCCTCTTGATGAAAGTGAAAGAGGAGAGTGAAAAAGCTGGCTTAAAGCTCAACATTCAGAAAACTAAGATCATGGCATCCATTCCCATCACTTTATGGCAAATAGATGGGAAACAATGGAAACAGTGAGAGACTTTATTTTCTTGGACTCCAAAATCACTGCAGATGGTGACTGCAGGCATGAAATGAGATGTTTGCTGCTTGGAAGAAAAGCTATGACCAACCTAGACAGTGTATTGAAAAGCAGATACATCACTTTGAAAACAAAGGTCCATCTAGTCAAATCTATGGTTTTTCCAATAGTCATGCATGGATGTGAGAGTTGAACCATATGAAAGCTAAGGGCTGAAGAACTGATGCTTCTGAATTTTGGTGCTGGGAAGATGCCTGAGAGTCCTTCGGACAGCAAGGAGATCAAATCAGTCAATCCTAGAGGAAATTAATATTTCTGAATATGCTGGAAGGACTGATGCTGAAGCTAAAGCTCCAATACTTTGGTCACCTAATGCAAAAAGCCAACTCATTGGAAAAGGCCCTGATGCTGGGAAAGATTGAGGGCAGTGTAAGGCGAGTGCAGAGAAAAAGAGAACGAGCTGGGGAGTCGGGCAAGAAAAGGGAAATTTATTAGAGGGAAAAGAGAGGGTGACTGGCCCTTCAGGAGAATCAGCATCCTCCCTTTCTGAGAGGGTCTTTCTTATACTTCACTAATGAAAAATTCTCTGAAGGGATGATTAATTTTTAGCCTGTAGTTGAGTCCTGCGGTCATGTAGCCGGAGATCTGGAATCTGGTGGTCTTGTAGCTTTGAGAAGGTAGGTGCCAGTGAGAAAACAGAATGTCGGTTGGGCAATTTGGTCATTCTCAAATTTCACTGTGATTTTATTCTTGGTTTGTGAGGTCAACATAATGAGTCATCTTAACAGTATGGGCCTTATCAGTCAGGAAGATAAGGAAGTGACAGAGGACGAGATGGTTGGATGGCATCACCGACTCAATGGACATGAGTTTGAGCAAGCTCTGGGAGTTGGTGAAGGACAGGGAAGCCTGGCTTGCTGTAGTCCATGGGGTCACAAAGAGTCAGATACGACCGAGTGACTGAACAATAACAATGGAGTGAGATTAGTTAGTTCAGGGACTGAGGCTGGATTCATCTGGGGGACTCAACCATGTCTGGGCAAGCGCTCCTCTCAGACTTTCCAGCGAAGATTGTGAGGTCATCTGGGCACATGGCCAGCGCGAGGATAAACACAGTGGCCTGCTCTTGGAGAGCATGCCAGCACCCTGCCTGCGGGGTTTTTTGTGGACAGAGGGGCTGGTCCCACCCTGTGATGCCTGGACTGAGCCACCCCCAATCTGAGAACATGTCACCCTCAGTAAAGGTGTCATGGGTGAGTGGCTGTAGCCACAGCTTCATACTCCTGAGGGAGGGGTCTGATGGGCCTCCTGGGCCCGGCACCCGCCCTGGACAGAGGTCAGTGCCAAGCTGTCCGTGGACAAGAGTTTAGGCAGGAGATGGGCAGGTCGCAGAGACTGCCCATACCTGCTCACTCTCCCCGCCCCTCCAAGGAGGCCAGCAAGCAGCCGGCCAGGCAGACTGGGCTGACAGCACATCGGCCACTTTTGTGCTGGGGCCTCCATGGGACGGAGGGGTTCATGTCCTTGTGTGGCCCACACAGCCACAGTGCAAATAAGCAAAGCAGCTCTTCTTAACCTTCCCGCTCTCCTGCTGGAGGGGTGCCGTGACTGCCTGGAAGTTACCGATGGGGAAATGGAGGCAGGGAGTGGTTAGAGAGCTTGCCCATGGCCAGATACCTCGCCAGCAGGTGAGCAGACTCCGTTTGGACTCTTGGCCCCTCACCTGCCTGTGTTAGTGTGATGGGTGAGGACCACACAGTGCGTTTGGGGAGGACCACCGGGTCCCTGGGCCAAGGCTCACTGATGCACCTTCACCTGCGTGTCTGTGGGAGCTGGCCTCTCCTGGGCCCGTGGGGTGGGAGTGCTGGGTGGGCGAGGAGCCTGTTTCTGGGGGCTGCCCCCTCTTCAGGTCCCGAAGTCCTGGGACAAGTGGCTGGGGACAGACAGGTGTGAGCAGTTTAGGGGCACTTGGGGCGCTGCTGACAGCAACGAGGTCTCTGTTCCAGTTCCCCCCAGGCTCGCCTGGCTGGGTGCAAAGGCCTCCAAAAGGCAGACACACCTCGTGGCCTGTGGGGCCAGAGCAACTGAGCTCACCGTTGGCTGAAACCTAGGCACAGTCGACCTGCACGTGCACAGCCTCATCGGGGCCTTCTGACACTGGTGCCAACTGGTTGTTTCAAAGGATGCTGACAGTAATTGGCGGAGAGGCGTCGGGGGCCCCAGAGCCCCTGCTGCGAAGTCTGAGCCACAAGGGCAGCCAGGACCCAGGTGGGGACCTCAGCACTCTGGGCACAGGCAGCTGAGCAGGAAGCTCATGGTGGGGCCAGGCAGCAAAGCCCTTTCCAGACCCACCAGGGACAGCTCCTGGAGAGGATGGGCTGGGTCTGTGCCCGTGGGGCCAGAAGGCTGGGCACAGGCTGCCCGATGGAGCAGGGTGCAGGCCATGCAGAGGACCTTCTGCCCCAAGTAGAAGATGGAGCTTGCAGGGCCTGGTCCACATCAGGCTTCAGTCCATATGAGAGAGAACCATGGAATTTCCCAGGGCCTCTCCTCCACTCTGCCCCCAGCAGCTGCAGACACCACCCACGAAGTGACCGCAGGAACCAGGAACGCAGCCGCCAGACGCAAAGGGAGGAGAGTCAGGAAGACCCACTCCCACTGTGTCGGGGGAATCTCCAGCCTCTGTGAGGAGTAAAAGGAAAAATAAAACTAGCACAGAACCGTTCATTGTTCTGTTTCATGAACTCAGGAAAGGGCAGCACCTGCTTGGGAAAGAAATTCCAAAGGAAGGATAATACATCCAGGCTGCTTTTTTCACTCCATTTAAGAAAATTTCCATGTAGGAAATAAGGGCTGGGATGCAGATGAAACGGACTGAAATTGAGCGGAAATTGGTAGGTAGACAGATGTCCACTGAGATGAGAGCAGATGACGTAGGGGAAAAGTGTGGAATAAAAACAGAATCTTGGGACTTCCCTGGTGGTTCAGTGGCTGGGACTCTGTGTTCCTGATGCAGGGGCCCCGGTTCAGTCCCTGGTCAGGGAACTGAATCCCATGTGTCGCAACTAAAGACTCCATGTGCTGCAGCTGAGACCTGGCGGAGCCAAATGCATCTTAAAAAAAAAAAAAAAAAAAACTCTTAAAAAAAGTCACAATAATAAGTTGAGAGGACACTCAAAGACAAAAGCTAGAGCCTCACCAAGTGCTTTTCCATAGGAAGGAGTATAACAAACAGAAAAAAGACAATAATCAAAGATACAGTAGAAGAAAGTTTCTTAAACTGAAGGCCAATAACAATTTATTTAACAAAAAGTCTCGTTGGGTACCAGCCCAAAGTAATGGCAGTCTGGTGAAAAACTTTCAAGTATAAAACCTCTAACAAGTGCTCACAAAGACAGTCAGAGGAGTCTAGAGAGTTGTGTACAAGTGTCAGGCAAATACAGCCTTGATGCCATGGCTGCAAACCCTGACTTCTGTACCTAGCCAGGTCACTGTGGGGGTGACCTTCTACATGTGTGCAGGCCACAGAAAAAAAGTTCTCAGGTACAAGGGGCTCAAAAATTGTACTAAGAACATTCCATCCCTGAAAAGCCAACTCAAAAAACTATCCAGGCAAACAAGAGGTGACTCAGAATAAAGATCCTACAAACAGAGAAAGCCAGGTTGGAAAGGGTGAACAGGGGAATCAAGGTGGTTGAAGTTGGAGTGAAGTTCAAGTAGAATCTATGAATAAAATCCAAAAATTACAGACGAACTATTGCTAAAGCTAAAATCTTCAGCTTGTAAGGAATGGTGGTTCTTTGGGGTCTCTCTTCATAGCAGACAAGTTTAGCATGGTAGGCAGCACCTGGGAGAGGTGTGCGCTGTGACGTTCACAGCCAGTGCCAGAGTCTCAGGGTCCCCTGCCCACCCAGAGCCCTTTGGCACAGGTCACAGAAGAAGGCACACCAGCCCCATCCCACCCCCATAACTTGCACCTTTAGCCTAGGCACCTCCTTCCTTCCAGGTCCCTCCACACCTTCCTGTGGATTTCCAACTTCTTGTAACATTCAGTCTACCCATTTCTCTTGTGTCTGAGTCAGGGTTCTTCAGAGAAACAGAACCAATAGGGGATATATCCATATTCATATCTATATCCATATTTGTATATAGCTATGGAGAGAGAGGAAGAGAGGAAACTATTTCCAGGAATTGGCTCATGTACTTGTGGAGGCTGTGTGCTCAGTCGTTCAGTCACGTCTGAACAACTCTTTGCAACCCCATGGACTGTAGCCCGCCAGGCTCCTCTGTCCATGGGATTCTTCAGGCAATACTGGAGTGGGTAGCCATTCCCTTCTCGAGGGGATCTTCCTGACCCAGGGATTGGGTCCCCGACATTGCAGGCAGATTCTTTAATATCTCAGCCACCATGGAAGCCTGAGTGTGTCGGCTGGCAAGTGCAAAGTCTGCAGGGCAGGCTGGTGTCCTGGGAAGAGTTGCTGTTGCAGCTCGAGTCTGAAGGCCGTCTGGAGGCAGAGTTCCTTCCTCCTTACGGGACCTCAGTTGTGCTTTCTCTTATGGCCTTCCACTGATTAGATGAGGCCCACCCATGTTTTGGAGGGCGATCTGCTTTACTCAAAGTCTACTGATTTAATGTTAACCTCATCTAAAAAAAAAAAAACCTTCATGGCAATATCCAGATGTGTTTGACCAAATACCTGAGTATTGTGACCCAGTCAAGTTGACACACAAAATTAATCATCCTTTGTCAATCATTTAAAAATTACATTTTGGGAGAAACTATAAGGAGAGGCAAATATCCTCCTTTTTAAAGAGTGAACCACCTAATCTTCCCTCACACAACATGAATTATTTCTACCATATATGTGCATATTTATTTTTATACTTCAAAAACAAACTTTTATTCTCAGTTACATAGGTGAGGGACCTCTAAAGGCATTAGTCTCACCAGTAATAATATTAGCACATTTTCTTTCTACTTGCTTTATTAACAATGAAGAATCTTCCAGTAAACCACAGATGCCGTGTCATTCCTCCCCAAATCTCTGTTTGCCTCTCTTAAAAACACAAATATTTCTCCCCTAAACAAATATCATCACCACCATCACAAAATCAGGACAAAGTTTTTCGTAATGTCCAACCCCCGGTTCATGCTCTGATTTCTCAGACTGCCCCCAAATCTCCTCCACAGCTGGCCTCTCTCAAAGAGGACTGAATCCAGACTGCACATGGTTTGTTCCGGCCCCGGATGTGGCGTTCCCAGACCACACGCCGTTTCCACAACACGGACATGCAGACCTGGGCTGGCATCCTGTAGAGCATCCACTCCTGGACTTGTCTGGTGGCTGCTTGTCTTGTCATTCCTGCAGCTGGAAGTTCGCTCTGAAGGCCCAAATACCTCTCCTGGGAGAAAAGGCTTGACTTTCAGCACCTGCCTCTGTCCACAGCATGAACACTCCACCCGGCAGGCTGGGTGAGAGCCAGGTCCAACAGCTGTCCAGGGACCGGGGCCCCCGGAAACCTCGCAGGCTGAAAGCAGAGACCACATCCAGGGAGATGTGGACACACGGCCCCTGAAAGCCGACCTCCCCTCTTCACAGTGTGACTGTTGGCTAGGTTTTGCTCACCCACTTCTCTGTAACAATACCCCAAACTCAGTCTACTTAACTCATGGGTGGAATGTGGCAGGGCTCCCTGTGGCCAGTCCGACCCTTCTCCATGGGCACCAATGGGTGACACCAGGAGGCTGGGGCTGGAATCCCCTGCAGGCTGAGCTCAGATCTGGGGGAATGGGCTGCCAGCTGCCAGATGCACCCAGGAGATGCCACATCAGATGGTACACACTCTGCACCAGGGCTGGGAGGACGGCTGCTCAGACCAGGGGTGGGGTCCTGCCCCAGGAAGTGGGTGGGTGCCCTCAGCTGGACTCAAGGCCCTTAATCTTTCTGTCCAAATTGCACAGGCCATGCCAGCTGCATGTGTAACCAGGATGTGTGGCTATTGATGGCCAGACTGCTGCCCTCGATTAACTGATGGCATTTGGCAGAGGCAGGCTCAGGGGCCTCCTGGGGCCTGAGCTTGGCCGTCAGAATTCTCATGCCGAGCCTGATCCAGAAACAGGCTGTCTGGGTGGTACATGTGCAGCGGGTGGCCCCGGCCCGGGCTCTTCCCTCCTGCTCTCCGACCCCAGAATCCCATGAGGCCTCCCCCCATGCTGTGCAGAAAGAGCCTCCACTGCCTGCACGGAAGAGCCCTGAGGGGTGCCCACTGCTTCTCAATAAAATGGGGGTGGGGGGAGAAGCCTGAGGGGTACAGTAGATGTGGTTCAAAAGGGGGAAAAGCAGAAAGATGCTCATGCAACCAGACTCTGCTGCCAAGATGGAGCAGCACAGAGGCACCAAATCAGGAGCAGCAACAGAGAAGAGGAGAAGCTGGGGGCCTCCCACTTCCCCAAGAGCCCTCATGGAGCCCCAGCTCCCCCAGGACCACACTACCCACAGGCCTCGGTCTGCAGGTCCGTACCTGTGTGCATCCCAGGCTCCTGGGCACCACTTGGGCCTTGCCCTCCTCGAAGGGCAGGTGGGTGGATGTTGGGAGTTGCAGGGCCCACATGGGCCAATTACCAGCTAACTCCTGCTCTGCCTTGCCCAGCGGCTTTGTTACAGCTGGACACACCGCCAGCACTATTCTGCCGCCCAGGGGTCTGTGAGAGACTGCACGGGCTGCAGTGCACGCACCCACAAGCACACACACACTTGCACATACAATACAGACACTCACAGATAGAAGCACGCGCGCACACACACACACACACACAGCACAGCAATTGTGGGCAGAGCCACAGTCTGACCAGGTCAGCATGGAGCTCAGCTGGGGAGGACAGGGGGACCTGTCAGCCCCGAGTCCGTGGTGGGGTCGGATAGTGCCCATGGGGAGGGGGTGACACGGGGCTTGGTTCTAGACGTGCTGCTCATGGGCATGGACAGCGGCCCAGCACCATGGAAGTGTGACCCCAGACCTCCGAGCTCACCTGCTTTTCACAGGCCTCCGTGACTCGGGTGCAGTCACTCCCAAGAAGTTCTGGAAGGATGGGACTCAGGCTGAAAGGATAGCAAGACAACCCCAGTGCTCTGTCTGCACTGGGGGTCTCAACCCCACACCGCCCCTGTGACCATGGACACTTGGCAAAGAGATTGGAGCCTGTGATTTCATCATGAATCCCTGATCAAGGGGTCCTGGGGACACACCCTCTGAGAGCAGAGAGCTGTCCCCACCGGAGTCGACGAGCCGGAGCTGCCTGGGAGAGCGAGGGCCACCAGGAGAGGACCTAGGACATCGTCCAGGCCAGAGAGCAGTCCCCACCCAACAGCCAGCAAGAAAACAGGGCTCTCGGCCTTGCTACTGCAGGGCCCTGCGTTCTGCCCACAGCGCAGTGAGCATGGAAGAAGCCCTGTGCTCCAACTCAGCCCTGCCAGTACGGGCCTTGATGGTGACCTTGAGCAGGACCCAGGCCCACTGGCTGCACTTCCAACCTACAGATTGAGCTGACAAGTGCTGATGGGATCTCCCGTGTACTTATTTCTTTTTATTGTGGTAAAGTACACACCACAAGAAATTTAGTTTTATCTCTACATCCAGCGGCACTAAGTACTTCACAGAACTGCACGACCATTGCTTCTGTCCCAGAACTGCATCTTCCCAGGCATATTGGGTGGACAGACCCCAAGTTCAAGTCTTTGAAGACATGCTTGGAGAAAGTGTGGGCCCCGGTCAGAAGCCAGAAGAGCCACGGGAAGCCCCAGCCTGGCCCCTGGGGCGGCTCATTTCCTCCCAGGCAAGCCCCACTGTTTACTTTCTCTAAGCTGCCTTCCCACTGGGGAAACTCCATGCGCAGCATATGGAGACCAGCTTCCAAGAGAACATTCCACCCCCTGCAAGCTGGGGTGCGGCGAGGAAGTGGGCGAGCACTCTTCCTGGTGCTACCTGGTGGGAAAGAGGAAGGCATCTGTCCACTCTTGACCCTGGGCGCTGGGAGAGTGGGCCCCCTTCCTCCGGATTTCCTAGCATCCCGCTGGCACCTGCAGCCTGGGATTTCTCCCGGAGAGTGGGGGGAGGGGTTGGTTTGTACGTGGCCCCCTAGGCAGCCCCTCTGAACAACCACTGCAGGTTTGTTCAAGGCAAGAAATCTGCGAGAGGCTGCCTCCCCGTCCTCTCCCAGCCCCATTGTCTCAGTTATGTCTGGTCTCCTGGTCCCACAACAGGTTTCAAATGTAGCACCTCTCTGAGTGGATGTGAATACACACACGTGCAAGTGCACAGGCTCCTACGTGTAAATGCACACGGGCCTCAGTCCAGGGGTCAGGAGGCCCCAGGCACCTTCTGGAGGCCACCTTCCTCCCCAGGAGCAGACAGGCATGGGGTGGACAGGGCGTCTCGGTTTCTCTTTTGACCTGAGCATGGCACGTCAAAAGAGGAGCTGAGACTCCTGTCCTCACGTCTTCTTTCCGCCCAGCAAAGTAATTGGAAATTACTTTGGAATAACTCCCCCTCCAGTCCCCCAGCTTCAGCTTTTTTATTTAGAAGTATTCGTTTTTGCAGGAAGCCTGCATGCAGGCAGGACGGGCCTGGCTGAGTGTGGGCGCCTCTTCTGGTGGTTTCCACAGAGGATACTGTGAGCGGACAGATGCCCAGCCACTCCGCCAGGGCTTAGGAAACTGTGTGCCACTCACACACCCGCAGAGAGCCCGTGTTCCCAGCATGGAAGACACGCTGGACATGAGCACATGATGCACGAACCAGGTCCCATGTACAGAGACGCGTCTGTTCCCATGAGATCATGTCACAAACATGGGCGTGTGCAGCTTCAGGACACACCTTCCCACAGCTGTTGGGATGCATGGCATGCTTTCTGATGCACTTTGTGGGGAATTTGGAAAGTACAGAAGAACTCGGAGAAGAACCCGAAAACCACCCAATTTGTGGCCAGCCACCACCAGCCATCAGCGTTCCCGCCCAGGCTCAGAGAGATGTTTAAGTCCGTGGGGGCAGGGGGGTGGGGTGAGGTCATATTAAATGACATGGCCAAGTCTCCCACAGTGCCAGTGAGGACGGAAGCCTGTTTAATACAACAGGACATCCGTGCTCACATCCGGCCCCTGATCTGCCCCAGCACCAGAGCAAGCACACAGCCGGCACGGGTGGGGGTCCCTAACTGAGGAGTGGGGCAGGCAAAGTCCCTGGAGGGTGGGGACAGGTGTACGATTGTGGCTGGTGGCCCTCTCTGTGGCTGATGGTGGGGATGGGCTGGGGGTGGTAGCTGGCAGTTCAGTTGCTTGCTCTAAGGGAAGGTCCCTCCTGAAGTCCTGGACCCCCGTCCTCATCCCAAAGTCCTGCTGCTCCAGGAACAGCTTCCCAGACCCCAGGGTGCATCTTCAGGACTCTTGGGTGGGGTTCCGCCAGGACAGCTGGCCAATCCCCTAGAGGCTTGGCCCCTCCCTGACTGCCCTGGAGCAGGAATGAGAAAGCATTCCCCGAAACCACCCTCTAGCTCAGACTTGGGCGCCAGCCAGCATGGAGTCCCGGTGGAAAGGGCTCCCCGCCAGTCGGAGCCCTCTGCCTCCCCGGCCTGGTCACCTAGCAGCTCTCTCCATCAGACTGTGACCCCAGGACTGCACATGCTCCCGGCCCACCAGCAGCCCCCAGGAGTCCCGCATCCAGGTCATGTGTCCCAGGCTTTCTGGCTCACAACTCCCTTCACTATTTTGCCACTTTTAATAAAGACATGAGTTTAGGGTTTCCTGGTGGCTCAGACGGTAAAGCGTCTGCCTGCAATGCAGGAGACCCGGGTTCGATTCCTGGGTCGGGAAGATCCCCTGAAGAAGGAAATGGCAATCCACTCCAGCAATCTTGCCTGGAAAATCCCATGCACGGAGGAGCCTAAGAGGCTACAGTCCATGGGGTCGCAAAGAGTTGGACACAACTGAGTGAGTTCACTTTTAGGGTTTAAAAAAGGTTAATTTTCTATCTGTAGCTTATTATAGATTTATTTAATAGATTGAAAGTGAAAGCCATAGTCGCTCGTCATGTCCAACTCTTTGTGAGGCATGGACTGTAGCCCACCAGGCTCCTCTGTCCATGGGAGTCTCCAGGCAAGGATACTGGATTGGGTTGTCATTCGTTTCTCCAGGGGATCTTCCTGACCTAGGGACTGAACATGGATCTCCTGCATTGCAGGCAGATTCTTGACTATCTGAGCCACCAGGGAAGCCCCAATAAAGTTTAAACTAAATATAAAAAAGACCAATGTCAACCTCCACTCATCCAGTCATTTATATCACCTTTGTAAGAAGGACACACATTTTTCTGAGTGATAACATGTTTAATGCACTACAAGTGCTTGATCTGGGAGTAACCCTGCACTAGAACATAGATGACATCTAGCTTCCTGTCCTGGCCACCGGCCGGACACACATCCTCGGAGGGGACTGTCACAGGGAAGTCAGCTGCCAGCTTTCATCACATCCAAGCCGTCTCCAGGTGAAGAGCTCGATGCTGCAGGCAGCTTGGGTATGCTTCTTGTCAGAAAGGAGGGCAAGACTTCCGGCCCAGAAAGCAGCCCGTGGACCACACCAGGCATGGACCCCGGCACTGGCTCTGGTTCGCGGGCAGCCAGGTGCCCGGCGGGAACCGCAACCTGCCGAACCACGCAGTTCCCGGGTCCCGTTGACTACAGGTGAAAGCGAGACCCATCCTGAGCCCACGGCCTCTGCGAGGAAGGAGGTAGAAATACGCAATGCTTCTCAGTGAGGTTGGATGTGTGTGATACACACATCCTATAAAGCTGAGTTGGACACAGATCCCAGGACTGAACCACCTGCAGAGATGGGCCCGAGGCCCTGTGGGGTCGGGGTTGGGCAGGGGGACGCAGGCGAGAACTCGACCTCCAGCCACCTTTGGGGCATATGGGGGTCCCCAGATGGCCTGTCTTCTGTCCCAGTTCCTCGGCAGGTTGATCCTTTTACAGAAATCAGGCAGATGCTGCCCTAGGAACGACAGGCCCCTGTCCTGGCCCTGCAGGAATGCGGCCCCCAAGGAGGCTGGCTGTCCCAGTAAGTCATGCCCACTGCCCCCGGGACCCGCCCCTTCCTAGCCCAAGCCTCCAGGATGGTACAGCAGTGCTGCCTGGCTGCCTTCATCCAGGGACAGGATGTCCACTACCCCGGGGCCAGGGCATCCGGCCTGCCTGCCAGTCTACCCCCACCTTTCCAGCTGCAAGATGTGGTGTGGACACTGGGCACCCTGCTGCTGGGCGAGTGGGGAGCAGCGGGCACTCCCCACAGCAGGAAAGTGCCAGGGGCCCTGGGCACAGGAGCCGTGGGGGCCTGTATGGATGGAGCCCCAGGGGACTGAAGATTGCAGTTTCTACTGGAGGAAACGGAGGCCTGGCCAGATGGAGGGGCCATCCTGTTCCCCGATGTCAGGAGAGGGGAGCCCAGGCTGCTAGCTTGGCCTCTGAACATGTCCCCCTTTTAACAACTGCCTTCTAGCTTCACTGACTCCAAGCTCCAGTTCAGGGACTCCCCAGTCCTGCAGCGACATCACATTCAGCACATGGGCTCCCGGCCAGCTGGGAGCTGAGGTGGGCAGGGTGCCAGGGCACATAGCTGGCAGGAATGCCTGCCCCGCCCGCCCAGTGCCATGCCCGCCTGAGGCTCTGGGAGAGGGCTCACTTCCTCCCACTGGCTGTCTCAGGGTCCAGCTCCCACGTGAAGGAACGAAACGTCAGGGCAAGTCCCCCGGCTACTTCCCAGGAAAGTCCCAACCAAGTCCCGCTCCCTCAACACTTTCAGGGCTTATTTTAGCCCAGGAGGAAAGGGGATTTCTCTCTCCTGTGTCTGATAGGCATTCTGGGCCCCTCATATGTCCCAACCCGGCCCTGACAGTCACCAGGTCCTGCTGCAGCCACGGGGCCCGAAGCTTCCAGGAGGCTGATGAGGCTGCACCCACACAGGTCATGAGGAGCCCCCAGGCCAGTGCCCATTGCACCCAAAGGATTAGGGAACAGATTATCCCCCAGGCCAGTGCCCACCACACCCCCAGGACTAAGGACAGACATACCCTCAGGCCAGTGCCTACCACAATCCCCAGGACCAGAGAACAGACCTCTCCCCCAAGCCAGCACCCACAGCACCCCCAGGACTGGGGACAGACTACTCCCCAGTCCAGCACCCACCACAGCCCCAGGACTGGGGTCAGACCATACCCCCAGTCCAGCACCCATCACACCCCTCAGGACTAGGGGACAGCCACACCCCCATGCCAGCACCTGACATACCCCCGGACTGAGGACAGACTATCCCCCAGGCCAGTGCCCACCACATTCCCCCAGGACTGGGGACAGACCACCCCCCTCGGCCAGCACCCATCACACCCCCCAGGACTGGGGACAGACCACCCTGCCAGGCCAGCACCCATCACACCCCCCAGGACTGGGGACAGACCACCCCCAGACCATCACTCACTGCGTCCAGGCCTGGGGGCACTAAAAGCACCATCGCAAGGCGCTTCCCCTCAGCAGCTCACATCATGCCTTTCCAGGCCTTCCTTGGGGCACAGATTCTGCAACCACCTGATTAGGGATCCCCCCCTCAAGCAGGGTCATGGCTCCTTCCCACTGACGGGGCTCTGGCTGCAGTTACGAGCTGGGTGAGAGGAGGGGAACCTCCTCACAGCAGGGTGTCCCGTGGTACAGAAGTGTGGGGCCCTGGGGACCCTGGTGGGGGACAGTGGCCCAGAGGAGGTGGACACAGCTACAGGAGACGTGCTCAGGCCCTCCTCCCTCTCACCCACCAGTGATCTTGACCTCACAGGGCCTCCTGGGCCTCAGTGTGCCCCCTTGAGCTGCCTGGTCCCAGCCCTTATTCCAGCCTTCCAAGAACTGGGACCACCCACACTCGCCGCCGTCCTGACACCCTGCCCCTCTGGTCTTTGTTCTCTCCCCACAAACCCGAGGGGTCTGAACTGTTGATCACTGACTTTTACCCAAGCCCAGACATGTGTCCACTCTCTGCCAGCTCCTCCCTGGGCCTGGGGTGAGTGCAACTTGGAAAGGAGCCCTCCAAGCGAGAGGAATAGCCTGTGCAAAGGCCCCAGGGCAGAGGTGCCTGGAGAGAGCAGAGCAGCTGAGCTCGGAGAGGTCAGGGATCAGGGCAGGCCTGGGTGCAGCCTGGTGAGCCAGCACTCAGGGTGTGAGCTGGGGGAGTGGGGCCCGACTCCCACCCCTCTGACCCGGGCGGGGCTCCCCCAGGATACTGGCCAGCCGGCCGTCTCTCATGCCGCCAGCTGACCTGGTGACTCCACTTTCACCTGGGGTTTCCCCGCGTGTGTCTCTGCGGCAGGGAGCCTGGCCAGGAAAGTCCCAGACCACAGGCGACAAGGGAAAGTAGGCTCCAGGCCAGACTGGGCAAGGCCAGGCCAGTGGTGCCTGGAGGACTCCTGAGGGCCAGAATTCAGGCTCCAGTTCCTCCGAGGGGCCGTGGAGACCCCAAAGGGCCTGCAAGGAGACCCGTCAGGCCTTGGCCTGTGCCCGCGCCGGCCTCTCGGTCTCTTCTCTGCCCTCAGCCCTGAGGCCACAGCCAGATGTGGGCGTGGTCCACGGACCTCAAGGCCTGTGAGCTGGTTGCCCTCTGGGAAGTGACCCCCATGCTGGGGAGTGCAGGTGGCCAAGAGCAGGGGTGCGGTGGGTGTGGGGTCTGGAGGATGAAGACCCCAACCTCAGGTAGAGGGGGCAGGTTCAAATGCACGGGGCTGGGCGGCCACAGCAGGGGGGCTCTGGGCTCAGCGCGGGACGTGGTGGAGGAGATCTGAGAATCCAGAGTGGAAGGAGCCCCGAGAGGATACGACAGGGTGGAGGGGTGGCCGGGGACGTGTGGAAGTGCTCTCATGCCGGGAGGTCCTGCCCCTTCCAGTGCAGCCCCAGAGGTCAGAGGTCAAGCACGTGGACAGCGGCCAGGCTGTGAGAGGGGGTTCCATGGCTGCAATAACGGGGTACAGTAGGGGTCATGCCCCATTAGAGAGGGACAGTGGGGGTGTCCTGGGCCTGAGCTGCCCACCTCTTCCCAGGGTGCAAGAGCATGCGCAGACAGTGAGGGGGGGGGGCCCAGAGGTACTGTGTTCCCACTGGGGTTCCTGGGAAGCAGGTGGCCAGTGGAGGTCACAGTCCTGAAGGTAGGGAGGAGAGGCCCCCACCTGCTGAGGGAGATAGCCCGGGCCTCACCATCACCCCTAAATGCCCTGGTCAGCATGTACTCTGAGTCCCTCTCCTCCTCACTCGTCCTTCTCTGTCCCTGCTCTGGGGACCAGGGTCCCCTGAGAGTGTACAGCCCACAGGGAGCACACGTGGGTTCTCCCAAAGGGACCCCACTAACCAGAGTCCACTCAATGATGGACCTCACTCCACCATGCCAGTCTCAGCACCCTCTCCTCCCGGTCCTGGGACAGCTGGCGTCCTGTCTGATACCCCGCCACGTGCCTCCAGGGTTTGCGCCCCCGCCTACTCAGGCCGGCCCTCCCGCATGGTGGCCAGCTCTCTCCTAATCCTTCTCCAAGAAAAACTCCAAGCCTGGGCTCCCATCTGTGGACGGACGGGCTGTGCGTCTCCCTGGGCCCTGACAACGGCTCCCGTCTGTGGACGAGCGGGCTGTGCATCTCCCTGGGCCCTGATGTTGCCTTGGCTGTGCCTTGTCAAGAACCCAGCCCCTGTCACCCTAGAACCAGTGCCCAAGTCCCGACTTCCACTGATTGGACTTCTTGGCCCCACTGACCATCACTGGCCCACCCGCTGCTCCTTATCTTGACCGTCCAGGCCCTCCTAAGGCAGCCAGGTGACCCTCTAGAAGCCATTTCCGGCATCCCTCTCCTCTGACTCCTGGGGGCGTGCCAAAGGCACCGGCAGCCCGTTCAAGTCTGTTGACAGTCCTGTGCTGCTGCCTGAACACGCGCCCCCGCCCAGGACAGCTCTCACCCCCGTTGTCCCTCCAGCCTGTGTCCTTGGTTCCATCTGCACACTGCTGGGTGCACCCTTGCCACAGGGCTGGCATCCTGTTGTGGGCAGTGATGTGAGATACCGGCCACGTTTGGATGTGAGCAAACCCTGACCCACCCCACGGAGTCCACTCCCCGCTGGCCTGGCACGTCCTCACGTGCCAGGGTCCACAGCTGGATGCATCCATGCCTCTCGCCTGCAGAGCCCACCTGGACCCCCACAACCCCCAAGCACCTCAGGAAGCAGCTCCTTATTCCCCCCATTTCACAGGTGAGGAAGTTGAGGCCCAGAGAGTTGGGCAGCTCACCCCAGGCCACAAAGCACAGAGGACAGAGCTCGTTCAGAGAGAAGGGGCCCTGCTCACGCCCACGGCAGCCACACCTCAGGCCTGCGGCGCCTGGCGGCCTGACCGGCGGGGAAGCCCCTGGAGGGAGCGTGCAGCTGCAAGGACAGGGCTCTAGCACCGGCCTGCCCTTGCTGACATCCTAAAACACTTCAGACTTCAAAACAGTTTCAAGAGTGGAAGAAGTCTGTGTGCAGAGCACTGCTTTGGATATTTGAGGAAATGGGGTTGAATGTCACACTTTCTCCAGATTGGCAGCATCTCCGTCCGGGGAAGTCAGTGCAGGCGGCTCAGAGCCCTGGCCTCAGGAAGCTGCCTGTCAGGGCCTGCGCTGAGCCCCAAGGACCACGAGGAAACCCGCACCTTCCTCAGGGCCGGAGATGGAGGCCGAGATGTGAAACCCGGGTCTCGTGAGATAATGCAACTGACTCATATCATGAAATTCTTAGAAACCGAGAGTTTTAGGGCAAGGAGGAGGTGGCACAGACAAACCACTGCACGGCCGAGCCTCCTGATGTCGCGTAAGCGGCAACGCTGCCGTGCGTGTCCAGCTGTGTGTGTGTGTTTACTCTGCGCTCCATATCCTCGCTAGCTTGATGGAATGACCTAGAGACAGGGACACCTGAGGCCACTGATTGCGCCTGGGCCTCAGTCTCAAATCCCCCTCCCTTCGGAAAGGAACCAGGAAGGAGGTGGGTGTGAACCCACGAAGCGGGGTAGGGGGCGCAGGTGTGGCTAGGAGGCACTCGCCATTGGGACCGTGGGTTGGGGGCAGGCCAGCGGCCACAGTGCGGACACTTTGAGTGTCAAACAGAGTAACGGCTGTGATCCACTGTAACACTGTGAATGAGTGAAAATCCATAAATCCAGAGAGATACTTTTTAAAAACTCTAAGGCTAAATCTAAACGAAAAAAGCGAGAGACTGGAGACAGAGGGAAAGGAGACTCGACAGTGGGGAGGTGACAGCACCCCCACCCCCACCCCCTGGGACAGAGGCAGAGGCGGAGGCCACCAGGTGAAGGGTCCCCGGGGACCAGCTATCTCCTGGGGTGAAGTGGGGTCCCCGGTGACTTAGGAGTTGCCCGGGGTGTGGGCCTGCCCGCGAAGAGGTCACAGGCGCCCCTTGTCAGCTGCCCTAGCAGAGGAGCGAGCTCTTGGCAGCGCTCGCTGCAAGGACCTGGCCAGAGGTGTCTGAGCTGGAGCTCGGCAGCTTCCAGGCCGGGGGTCCTCACCCTGAGGCTGCTGAGCTCCGGGGGGACAGCTCTGTGTGGTGGGGGCTGCCCTGTGTTGAACCGTGCTGCCATCCCTGGGAATGACAGCCCCGAAGGTCTCTGGGTGTTGGCGACTATCTCCTGGGGGCAAAGTTAAGGATGACCACTCTGGACCCTGGTTTCCTCCAGGTTACCAGGCAAGGGATTTGTGGGCAAGCCAGAGACTGCAGGGGACAGTGAGACGGACCCAGAGTGTGGGCTGACTGCAGCCAAGTAGTGTCAACGAGAGAGTGTGGCCCGAGGTGGGCTGTGACCTGGAGCACAGGCTGGTGGGCATCTGGGCGACAGGGGCAGGGAGGGTAATGGGGTGGGCGGTGAGGAGCTACGGATGTCCTGAGGGCAGAGAGGTCATTGTGGTGACCTCTCCTTATCCCACAAGTTGGCTCAGGGATCCAGTGTCAAAACGTCTACAACTCACTTTACGTGGAACATCCAAGAACAACATACATGCTGATGTCAGAAGAGGTGGAGTGAGCTTGCTAAGTGCTTTCCTGGGATAGAGGATGTGGGTGGGGTCCTCAAACTTCCTAGACACTAAGCAGTTTTCATAACACACCCCCATTGAGATGACTGTGATGTAGAAACAAAAAAACAGGAACACAAGTGTTGGTGACGATGAGCGTGTAAAGTGGTGCAACTGCCATGGTTGCAACCACAGGATGGTGGTTCCTCAAAAAGTGAAAAATAGAATTTCCATATGACTCACTTCTAGGTATAGACACCAAGGAATTGAAAGCAGGGCCTCAAACAGGTATTTTGAGATGTATTAGTACATCTGTGTTCATAGCAGCATTACTCACAACTGCTAAGGGGTGGACACCACTCCAGGGCCCGTGGGTGGATGGATGGACGGACAAAATGTGGTCCATCTACACAAGGTCCATCTTCCAGCCTTGAAAAGGAAGGAGGTTCTACACATGGGTGAACTTTGAGGACACGATGCTCAGTGACCCCAGCCAGACACAAGATGAATACCGTGATCCACTTACCTGAGGCTCCTGGAGGGGTCAGATCCATAGGGACAGGAAGTAGATGGTGGGGGCCAGGGGCTGGGGTGCGGGAGGGGGAGTGAGTGTTTCCTGGGGACAGAGGTTCAGTTTGGAAGATGGGAAGTCCTGGAGATGATGGCGGGAACGCTTGCACGACACCACGAGTGTACTTAATGCCACTGAGCTGTGCACTTAATGGTTATGGCGGCAAGTTCTACATTCTATATATTTTCCTACAGTTTTAAAGAAGGAAATACTGGTTTCAAAACACGTTTTCACAACAGAGCACTGGAGAAAACTTCCCTCGGACCCCAGGGTCCTTTCTGGAGAGAAGGCCCGCTCACGTCAGCCCTGCTCGGTGGCTGCAGCCGGTGAGTGGGAGGCGGGGGCTGGGAGAGAGGGGAACGGGGCCCTGGTGGCTCCAGTCGCTGGGCCACCGCGGGGGAGGAGGTGGACTTCCGCTCTATCTTCCTGAGTCTGACAACTGCCCAGTCAGTTGTCCTGAAATTCAGGCCTCCCCACTGCCCACCAACCTCTAGCACTTCCCCAATATTTCCTGAGACAGCAGCCTGACACCCTGCTCTGAGGGAAGCCGGCACTGTGGCTGGAACACACGCAGCTGGCTGCCCCCACCTGGGGGTTCTGGGATTTCTCCCCACTTGCTCCAGGGGCAGCTTCCTCATCTACCCGTGTCCTGTAGCCCACACTGTTCATCCTTCACTTGTCCCAAACCTGGAGGGACCTGTGGGGCTGAGCAGGTGGCAATCGTGGGACCAGGAACTGGCTCCCATCTGCAGCCACCCCTGGGCACCTGGGGAGAATGTGGGGGGTCACTGGGCAAACACTCTAATCGGCATCACAGCCCCCCAGCCTCCCGTTGAGCCCCCCACATGGCTGCTCTCTTGGTCCAGGCTGGCCTCCTCCTGGAAGTGGGGGTACCCTCCTGAGGCTGGGGAAAAGTTTTCATAGAGCAGCTCAGCCGGGGTCACCCGCCCCACCCACTTGCCCCCCAGACCTCATCCCTGTTCCAGAGGGACGTTCCCTCCCTTGTGGAGGCTACCCCTGCAGATGATCAAATGGCACTCCCTGGGGCTGGAGGTGGACAGGGAGGAGTCAGGCTGTGGCTGGGCTGGTGTTGGCTGGAGGCTAGGGGTCAGGGATCAGAGGGCACCCAGTGCCAAGGAGGGTGCCCAGATACACAGGGACCTGGGACAGTTGGGCGTGGGGGAGGAGATTATCAGAACAGGCCAACACAGCGCTGGACCTGGGAACTGGGGTCCTGGCCCCCCTCCCCTGGCTGGTGGAGACCATGCTCCAAGCCCCACGGCCTCAGCCCGGGCCCCCACTACAGGGAGGCCAGGGGTCCTGGGAGGGGGCAGCCCTGAGGCTGGTGCTGCAGGGCAGTCTGGCCACCAGCTTCTCCTTGGTCAGGCTGTCGCACCATAGAGACGGCATTGGTGTGACCCCTGGGGTCCTTTCAAAACCCTTCAGACCGGGGGCGTTTCCCTGCCTCTGGGTCTTCCTCAGGTCACTGTGGGCAGGTGGACAGATGGAGCAGCGGCCACCCCTGTGCTGAGTGGGTGCCTGAGGCCACCGGCTCTGAGCCCAGGGGTGGGGGTGGGGTGGGCGACACGGGCACCCTCCATCGTCAGTGGGGTGGGGTGGGGGACACGCCAGGGTGTGGTGCCACCTCCCTGCACCACTAGGGTCTCCTCAGCGGTGGTGACTCCAGGCTGGAATGCGGACGCTCAGGACCCATACCTGAAGCTCCATGTGATGGCCGCTCCAAGGGTCAGGGTCAGGCCACTGCTCTCACCAGCTGGGCTCCCCCAGCGTCTGGCCCTGGACAGCACTCGGTCAGGCGTCTGTTTCGCAACAGAGGACAGCCTGAGGTCCAAGTTCAACAGCCTGGGCAGGCGGGAGGTGTGGACTGAGGTCAGTGAGAGGAACCGACTGGGAGGGGAGGGGATGGCTCCCTGGGCAGTGGGGTCTGAGGCTGAGGCCCGCCCGGGGCAGACAGGGTCTGTCCCTACTCGGACAGTGATCGCCCTGCAAACCCCAGCTGACACCCTGTCTGGCAGACAGGCCCCCACACGGCACCCCTGCTCTTCCTCGGGCCTCTCCTGACCTAGGACCCCATGGACCCCAGGAGAGGAAGCTGACTTGGGAGCCGCCCACCTTGCTGGCTGCCGCGGGCACCCACCTCCTTCTCCGACCTGAGTCTCGGTTTCCAGGTCAGGTCCTGGCCTTCCTGTGCCCCGGGGCTGTGCTCCACCCAGTGTCATGTCCCTTTCGCTGGTGCTAGAACACATAGGGAGGGCCCCTGCCTGCCCCTGGGAATGCTCATGGCTCCTCCGGGGACACTGCCCTCCGGGTGCTGACGGGCACCCTCCATCGTCAGTGTCAGGACTGGGGGCTGCTGGGCACGGGGTTCCCAGCCGGGCTGTGAAGGGGGGGATCCCAGGGAGCTGTTAACATCTGCTGCCCAGCACACACCCCATCAATCCAACCAGGGCAGTGAGCGCAGATCCCCTGGGGCATGGGGAAGCTCTCAGCGGCGTCAGAGGTGCTGCTGGGGGCAGGGAGGCGGGTGGGGGGTCTCTGGTTTTGTTTCTGAGAAACTCACCCAGAACCAGTGGGAAGCCCAGTCTGGCTGCCCAGATGCTGACTCTGCTTTTCAGCAGGAGGCCGAGGATTCCGTGCCCAGCCGCGGGTTCGGTGGGCTGCTTGCTGAGAACCTGGGGATCACCTTGAGGGAGCGGCCACGTCCACTCTAAGAAAGGCGGCCCCCACCCTCATTCGCCATCGTATCAGCTCCCTGGAGCTGCCGTAAGCACAGACATGGGGCCTTCAGGCAACAGAGATCCAGCCCCTCACGTTCCAAGGCCAGGGTTGGAAACCCAGGTGTCTGCAGGGTTGTTCCCTCCTGGAGACTCAGGGAGGCCCTGCTCCAGCCTGGCCTCCAGCTCCAGGGGCCCCGCGCGTCCTCCGTTTCAGCCACGTCATGCCATCACTACACAGCCTCCTCCTCTCGCCGTGTTTCCTGTAGGGACACCTGTCCCTGGACTTAGGACTGACCCTGGTAACCAGGACCATCTCATCTCAGGATCCTCAATGTAATCACCTTTGCAAAGACCTCGCTTCCAGGAAAGGGGTCCAGGTGGAAGCATCTTTGGGGCGGGCATGATTCAACCCTCTATAGGATCTGGACCAGTATACTCCTTCCCAGAAAAGCAGCCGTGTCCAGACCACATCCACATGTGCTCTGCAGACCAGCACCTTGGGGATGCAGGGTCCTGGACAGCACCCCCAGCAGGATTACAGACAAGGGGTGGGGGTATTGTTTATGATGCCAATGCCTTTAGTCCAGGTCCCAGGAAGGAGTTCCTCAGGGCAGGGCTCCACAGCATGATGGAGCAAGATACAAGCAAAGAAAGTTGGTGGGGTCGGTGGGGTCATCCCCCATCCTCCGTCACCCCTGGGGCTCCAGGAGGCCCTCGGGAGTGAGCTGGAAACCAGGGCCAGCTGCTGGGCTCAGGACAGAAGCCTAGGAAAAGACTCAGGGTTGGAGCACCCGGGAACCCAGGCTGGGCAGCGGTTACTTAAACCCAGAGCCGCAGCCCAGTCTGGAGGGAGCTTCAGAGGGAAGAAGCCATGTGACAACTCTTAACATGAGAAGGAGACTCTCAGGGCCTCAGCTCAGCCTGAGTACCGGGGTGACAGAGGGGGCTGGCTGCTTGGAGATCCCGGGGCTGACAGGACTCCTGCTGGGGGTGAGTAGGTGATCAGATGGCTCAGGGGACAAGAGGGTGAGGTGTCACATATAGAGGGCAGGGCTGGGGGGTCCCAGTGGGGAGGGAGGTACACAGAGGAGCCTTACTGGTGCATCTGCCCCAGGCTCTAGGTCAGCATGAAGAGGAAGGAACAGGTCTGGCCCGGGGCAAAGGCTGTGGCTGGATGGTGGCAGGGGGGGTGGGAACGGGGGTGGGGATACCAGGAGAGGAGAGAGGGTGAGCGGGGAGCGTGGTGGCAGGCCAGGGGGCCGAACCTTCCTTTCCATGTCCTTCCCACGATTTGCCGAAGGTTCCAGTAGAAAGTCTCAGGGGAGGAGGTGACCTTGAGGGCCAGGCTGGGGGCAGCCAGCAGACCCCCAGAGCCCCAAGCTCCACACATGCTCTGACCTGCCTGGAACCTGTGGTGACAGGGGGCCGGGAGCGGGGCCCTGGCCCACGGTCCTGGGCAGCCCCACCTGCCCTTGGATCCTGCCTGGAAGCTCCGCCTTCACCTCCTGACCCACTGCCCGCCCACCTGCACGTGCAGACAACGTCGAATGTGCTCCGAACACGGCTCCTCTCAGACCAACTACACAGACAGCGGGGCCTCCACCTGTCAGCCAGTGACCCCTGAGCCCCGGACCAGGCTGTGGGGTTGCCATTCCCTCCTCCAGGGGATCTTCCCAACAGGAATCGAATCAAGGTCTCCCGCCTTCCCTGAGCCACTGGGGAAGCCTCTGGGGACGCCCAGCACAAGCCAGGGCCACATGCATAGCGGAGGGACCTAACATGGGATTCCTGGGAGAAGGGCGTCTCTGCAGCAGCCCCAGGGGAGGCCTGGGGACCCTCCTGCCCAGCCCGAGGACACCCAGCCCCTCCACCAGGACCCCGGCGGCCCTGGTCCTGGCCCGTCACGTTGGGAACGTCCCTTGAAGAGCAGCTCCCGCCGTGGGAACCTGCCCCACTGCAGCTCAGCTGTGCATGTTCACAACCTCGGTCCTGTAACCCGCTTCTGAGAAAATACTCTGAGGAAAAAGCCTTAGAGGCCAAACTGTTCTTGCCAATGTTATTTTCATCAGGAAAAATCGCAAACAACCCCAACGTGGGTCACAGTAATGGGGAGAGGAGGGAGTTTTATGTAAAGGCCCCAAGGAGAAAACACCACGGCCACTTGGAGGCCCCAGGTCCCGGCGGGGATGTCGGAAAGGCCGTGAGACCCAGGGCTTGTCAAACCGGCTGCAGGGTGCATGTGAGTGTGCGTGCCCAAAACACACCAAACACGACACGCAGCTGCTTTGGGACCCCTCTCCTGCATGACACCACTGCGGAGGCAAGTCAGCAGCCAGAGGAGCCCCCAGACAGCCCTCCCTCAGCTTCCCACACTGGCGGCACGGGCGGGCCCTGCTTTGTCGGTCCAGGGGTAATTAAAGGCTTTTCCACGGGAAGGGCCGCCTCCATGTCCATCAGGGCAAAGGGCGGCATGGCCACCTCTGGACAGGCACCAGCCTCGGCTGTGCTGCCCACTGTCCCTCTCCACCCCGCTCAGCCTCCGGGAGCCTCAGGGGGACAGCAGACCCACATCGTGTGTCAGGCGAGCCCCTTGTCAACACTGCAACCGTGAGCCAGTGGGGGGCTAGCCCCAGGTCAGGGCTGGGGGCTCACAGGGTGCTGGTGTGTGCTCTGGTTTCCTGTTGGCTTTACTGGGATTGCTGGGGAGGAAGGCAGGGTCCACCGAGTCAGACCCTCCCAGAAGCACCCCAAGATGCAGGTAACACATGAACTGGGCATCGGCCTGCTGGGACCAAGGGCCGGGTGGGGAGGCCCTGCTGCCCGCCCTCGCTCAGGAGCCCGCAGGACTGAGCCCCAGCGGGCGCAGCACGGACCTGAGGGGCTGGGCTTTAAGCTCTAAGGTGACTTACTTGGTAAGGACTGACCTTTCAGAGCCATCCAGCGCCTCCATGAAAGCTGGTGCCTGAACAGAACTCCCCCCCACCCCACCCACAAAACCCCCACGGGCTCCAGAAACCAACTTCCTCCTCCAGACGGAGCTGAAGGCTGTGCCACTGGCTGCCACCTGCCCAGCTCCAGACCTGTGCCAGCCCCGCCCTGCAGAAGCAGTCAGGCAGGTGAAGGGACAAGTAGGTCCCGCCCAGGACATCACAGGTCCAGAGCTGATGGGGGACAACGCCCACTCTCACAGATCCTCTCCCAGCTCCTCCGTCCTTCTGTGCCCTCATCCCAGCCTGCCCACAGTAGGCACTCGGGGCAGTGGGCTCCAGGAGCCAGTCCTGAAGCCCCTACCCAGGCAGAGGCACCTGGGAACCTGTGTCCTGGGCCTGATTGACGGGGCAGGGGTAACGGGAGCCCGCCCACCTTGCTGGTTGGAATCTCGAAGCTAGCTCACCCTCTAGGGCCCAGGATCCACCTTGAACCTGCCATGCTTGCCCCACAACCTGTCTGCCCATGTTCACACCCCTCCTCCACAACCCCCTTGACCCCTGCCCCAGGCAGCTTCTAGAGCACTGGTCTGAGGCAGCCCGTGGGAGCCCTGGCTCAGCAGAGGGAGTCCCTGTGGGCACCGTGGGGTCATGTCCCAGTCCTGAGGCGCCAGAAGAGGGTGGGCTCTGGGGAGAAAGTGGCCGTCAGGACTTCCTCGGACCCCCTCAGTGCTGCGGCCCCGCTGCTGTGCTCACGGACCGGCGGAGAGAGGCAGACAGGCTCGGGGCGTGGCCGAGGCTTCAGCAGTGCCGGAAACAGCTGGGGTCTGACACCCAAGTGGCCTCTTAATTTTTCCTCTGAGCGTGTCCAGATCCAAAACCCATGTCCACCTTGAACCGACAAGTCCCCCAGGCAGGTGGGCAGGCCGCTGCCAGGTGGCATCCGGGGCGACGAGAGAGGGTACCTGGAACTGACTCTGCTGGTGGCCTTGTGGCATCAGGATTGTCCTTGTCAACCACAGAACCATCTGCTTTAATACAGCTAAAATGGTAACATAAAAACAACCTGTGGTCACCCCGGAAAGTCCACGGGCCAGGAGTGGGGTGGGTGAGTGGGGGCCAGTGCCCTCATCCTGGGCTGTGTCAGGGCCAGCTGTGGGCAGGGGCCCTGCAAGCCTGTTCACCCTGTACAAGAGGGTCCACCCAGAATGAGCTCTGCTGTCAGATGGGCACTGCCTGACCCCAGGTGGTCAACAGCCTCACCTTCAGCCTCTGTACTGACTTTAAAAAAAGATGGCTTTATGAGTTGACTGGTGTCCTCCAAAATCTGTATGTTGGAGCCCCGGTCCCCAGCACTGGAAATGTGATGATGTGTGGAGGTGAGGCCTCCAGAGACGTGACTGTGTTATAGGGAGGTCACCGGAGTGGGTGCAATTCAACCTGGCCGGTGTCCTTACGACCAGAGAAGATCAGATATAGACAAGGGACAAGCATGGGAGACACGGGGCAGGGACGGCTGTCACATGCTCAGGAGGAGGCATCAGAGGGATCCTGCTGACGCCTTGGTCTCAGACCTCCAGTCTCGACTGAGAAAGAACAAACTTCTGCCGTGAAAGCCGCCCCATCCATGGTGTCGGATACGACAGCCTGAGAGGACTGGGTTCCAAGCTTCCCCGAATGACCTCAGTCCCTGTAAGCTCTGGTGTCATCCCCAAGTCACAGACGGGCCTTTCGGGCCGAGGGCCCCGCATCCCTGCAGGACCCCAGCCAGGGCCACCAAACCCGCAGTGGACGTGGAGACTTCCGGTGGCAAGTCTCAGGGAACTTGCTGTTTGGGGCCAGATCAGAGAACCATGATACATTTGATGAGAAATATTTTAGTACTTCTGCTATTTGACCTCAGCCCAAACCAGGAAGTGCAGGGATGCATGCCACGGAGACAGAAAGTAAAGATAACATTTTCAAAAGGAGCCACAGGTTATGATGTCTGAATTCCATAAATTCTTCCCGAGCCCCCCCAGTGTGTTCCTGGGCCTCAGCCCCTTCTGGAATGCCCTTCTGGAGCCAAGAGGTCAGGCTGCACATGTCGGGGGGCTGGGGGTGGGGCCTGAGGGGCTGCAGCGTTGACCAGAAAGGCCAGGGCGGCCACTGTCTCCACGTGGGAATCGTGGGCAGGGATCAGCAGTGGAGCTCCAAACCGAGCACTGCGAGGCCCCAAGGCCCACAGTCCCCAGGCCAAGGCAGGAGGCTGGGCCCTGTGGGCTGGGTCAGGCCCCACCACCACAGGAGTAAATCACTGACCTCTGCCTTTAAAAGCAGCGCCCCTCCCCCGCCCAACCCTGTGTTGTCAGGACACTCCTGGCTTCCTGTTTCAGCACACCAGCCCGGAGTCACCCCTCCCCTCCAGGCAGAGGTGGGGACCCACACAGCCAGGCCCTCAGGAGCTGTGAAAGCCTTTCTCGGGGGTGGGGCCCTGGGCTGCTGTTGTCATAGCAACAGGGGCAGCTGGGCCCTGAGGTCCGAAGTGACATCCCACCCATTCCCCACACAAGGTTCTGCTGCCCCTGGCAGTGAAGTCCAGGGCTCAAGTGACTGAGTGGTGGTTGTTTTCTTATGGCTGCAGTGGTTTTCTAAGAAGGTAACTCATGCTATATAATAATAACAAAAATAATAATTATTGTTTATGCAAACTGGCATCTCCCTGACTAGACGCTGGCATACATGCACACATTAATGCACACAACACACACACCAACACACATACATGTACCAGCACCACACACAGAACCACATGCCTATTCGTCTGTACACACTCACATGACACACCAACATGCATGTACACGCCTATCTGCACACACTTGTGTGCATATACCCTATACACACATGCACACACTTGTACACATGTATGTACACACTCAACCACACACAGCCCAAGTCCTCAAAAGCCGCCATGAGCAGGCGCTGTCACCTCCATTTCTCTGTGGCCTCAGCAGTCATGAGATTTGCCTGTGGTCACGCAGGAGAAGGGATAAAGGTGCAGACCAAACACTATTCTTTGCCCAGCAGTGCCCTGGGTTGGGGGTGGTGGTGCTGCTGGTGGTCACAGGACTCACGTGCCCACAGCACACAGAGGCCAGCACGGACCTCCCTCTGGCACTGGGCATAGGGCTCACATGCCCACAGGACAGAGAGGCCAGCAAGGACCTCCCTCTGGCAGCTCCAGTGGACTTGGAGCACCTGGACTCCTCCAGCACCCAAGCTCATGCCAAACGTCTACCCTCCTGGAAATCCAAAACACCCAGCCTCTGTTTCCTGAGGACTGGCGTGGGGCCACTGGACCTGACCGCAGAGCATCCAGAGAGCCGGGCCTGCCTCGCTGGGGAGGCCTGTTCTGGAAACACCTGTTGCCCACCGGGGAGCTCCAGTCCACACATAGATGAGCCCCCAGCACACACAACACCTTGGGCATTTATTCCCTGTGAGACTGTTCTGTTTCTCTCTTGGATGAACAATGGCTTTGGATTTTTACATCTGTGACTCCTGAAGCCCCTCACCACTCCTTTCACTGTGGACTCACCAAGCAACCTGGCTGCAGGGCCCTCTGCCCAGTGAGCCCCCTTCTCCAGATCCTCGGAGCTCAGGCCTGCAGGCATGCATATGGCATAACTGGTTGGGGGGACTCTGGTGAGCTGGGCCAGTGCTGGGTCAGTGTGACCCTCAGGACTTGAGCTGCTAACTCGAGACCCTCCCCAGTAGGGCGGTCGAGGGCACAGGAGTCCCTGGTATAAGGAGACACCAGCCACACAGGGCTGATGAGGAAAAGGGACTTGACCACTGGCAACTTCACCTGAGGCCAGCTCACTCCCAGAATCCTCCAGGGCAAGCTCAGGAACCCCTCCCCTGTGTAAGCCCGTGTGTGTGGGTCTCGGTTTTGGAATGACGCATTCTGAATCCTTATGCCCCCACTTTTGAAATTCATCTTCAATTCACATCAAGGCAGAATTTACTTAGCTATTAAAAGGCTGGGGGAGGGGGGTGCTTCCCTGGTGGTCCAGTGGTTTGTTCAGTTCAGTTCAGTTGCTCTGTCACGTCTGACTCTTTACAACCCCATGAACTGCAGCACACCACACTTCCTTGTCCATCACCAACTCCTGGAGTTTGTTCAGACTCATGTCCGTCAAGTTGGTAACGCCATCCAACCATTTAATCCTCTGTCATCCCCTTCTCTTCCTGCTTTTAATTTTTCCCAGCATCAGGGTCTTTTCCAATAAGTCAGTTCTTCACATCAGGTGGCCAAAGTATTGGAGCTTCAGCTTCAGCATCAGTCCTTCCAATGAATATTCAGGACTGATTTCCTTTAGGATTGACTGGTTTGATCTCCTTGCAAACCAAGGGACTCAAGAGTCTTCTCCAACACCACAGTTCAAAAGCATCAATTCTTCAGCACTCAGCTTTCTTTATGGTCCAACTCTCACATCCATACATGACAATTGGAAAAACCATAGCTTTGACTAGATGGACCTTTGTCAGCAAAGTAATGGCTCTGCTTTTGAATATGCTGTCTAGGTTGGTCATAGCTTTTCTTCCAAGAACCAAGCATCTTTTAATTTCATGGCTGCAGTCACCATCTGCAGTGATTTTGGAGCCCAAGAAAATAAAGTCTGTCACTGTTTCCATTGTTTCCCCATCTATTTGCCATGAAGTGATGGGACCAGATGCCATGATCTTCATTTTTTGAATGCTGACTTTTAAGCCAGCTTTTTCATTCTCCTCTTTCACTTTCATCAAGAAGCTCTTTAGTTCCTCTTCACTTTATACCATAAGGATGGTCATCTGCATATCTGAGGTTATCAATGTTTCTCTTGGCAATCTTGATTCCAGCCTGTGCTTCATGCAGCCCAGCATTTCTCATGATGTACTCTGCATATAAATTAAACAAGCAGAGTGACAATATACAGCCTTGATGTACTCTTTTCCCAATATGGAACCAGTCCGTTGTTCCATGTCCAGTTCTAACTGTTGCTTCCTGACCTGCATAAAGGTTTCTCAAGAGGCAGGTCAGGTGGTCTGGTATTCCCATCTCTTGAAAAATTTTCCAGTTTGTTGTGATCCACAGTCAAAGGCTTTAGCATAGTCAATAAAGCAGAAGTAGATGTTTTTCTGGAACTCTCTTGCTTTTTGTATTATCCAACAAATACTGGCAATTTGATCTCTGGTTTCTCTGCCTTTTCTCAATGCAGCTTGAACATCTGGAAGTTATCAGTTCACGTACTGTTGAAGCCTAGCTTGGAGAATTTTGAGCATTACTTTGCTAGTGTGTGAGATGAGTGCAACTGTGCAATAGTTTGAACATTCTTTGGCATTGCCTTTCTTTGGGATTGGATTGAAAACTGACCTTTTCCAGTCAACCTTTTCCAGTAACAACCACTGAGTTTTCCAAATTTGCTGGCATTATGAGTGCAGCACTTGAACAGCATCGTCTTTTAGGATTTGAAATAGCTCAGCTGTACACACAATGTACAGCACAAACATTTCTGCTCTACAAAGACCTGATCAGGAGAATGAGAAAAGCCACTGCTGCTGCTGCTGCTAAGTCGCTTCAGTCGTGTCCGACTCTATGCGACGCCATGGACTGCAGCCCACCAGGCTTCTCCGTCCCTGGGATTCTCCAGGCAAGAACACTGGAGTGGGTTGCCATTTCCTTCTCCAATGCATGAAAGTGGAAAGTGAAAGTGAAGTCGCTCAGTCGTGTCTGACTCTTAGCGACCCCATGGACTGCACCAGGAATCCATGGGATTTTCCGGGCAACAGTCCTGGAGTAGGGTGCCATTGCCTTCTCCCGAGAAAAGCCACAGACTGAGATAATTACAGAAGACATATCTGAAAAAGGGCTGTTATCCAAAACATACCAAGAATTCTTAAAACATAACAAAAAGTAAATGAACAACAGATTTTAAAGTGGACAAGAGATCTGAAAACATACCTCACTGAAGATACACAGGTGGCAAACGAGCCTATGAAAAGATTTGCCACGTCACACATTATCAGGAGGAAAATGGAAACAGCACTGAGCGACCCCTAAGCACCTCTTGTGGGGCCAAAACCCCACACCTGACACACCCAAGGCCAGGGAGGACGCGGTGCCCCCCTCACTGCTGGAGGGTGTGCAGAACGCCACAGCCATTGTGAGGGACACACCGAGGTCTCTTTCAAACTGAAATACTCCCACCATACAATCCAGCAGTTGTGCTCCTGGGGGTTTACCCAAAGGAGCTAAAAACTGTGTCCACACAAAAACCTGCGCACACACACATCTACAGCAGCTTTTTTTTCACAACTGCCAAAACTGGGGAGCAAACAAGATGCCCTTCAGATGGTAAAGGGATGAACAACGGGTCCATTCTGACCATGGAGTATCGTTTCCGCACCAAGAAGAAATGAGCCATCAAGTCAAGGCCTAGAGGAACCTTAACGAATACAGTAAGTGAAAGAAGCTGGTCTGAAAAGGCTACAGACTGCTTCCAACTGCATAGCATTCTGGAAAAGGCCCAACTATGGAGACACTAAGATCAGAGGCTGCCAGGAGAAGGGCTGGGAGGGCTGCCCAGGTGGAGCTGTTTTAGAGCAAACCCATCTGTATGACACCACCATGGTATCACTGTCATTATACACGTCATGGTATCACACGTCATCACACGTGCATCTCGACACAAAGGCTGTCCAACACCAGGAGTGACCCCCGGGTACACTGTGGACTCGGGCAGGCAAGGCATCAGTGCAGGCCTCTCAGCTGTAGCAGCTGCACATCTGGTGGGGTTGCTGACAGCGTGGGAGGTTGTGTGCATGGGAGGTGGGAACCCTGTACCTTCCCATCAACCTTCCTGCAAACTTAAGACTGCGCTGAAAAATAAACCTGTGTAAGACAGAGAACCATGTTATCACAGGAAGTCCTGGAGGAAGAGGAAGCTGCGGAAAAGCAGGTCTGTCAAGCGGAGGGGCCACGGGGCAGGCCTGGGGCAGGCTGAGGGCAGCACCAGGGCCTCCGTGTGAGCCCCACCCCGACCAGCAAGCCGCGCAGCTTCCGGTGCCCACTAGTAAGCTCACAGCCTGGTCCTGGGGAGACCGAGGAGCAGTCCAGTGTCTTCTCTTTCGGAGCTCTGAGTCCTTGTGGACAGGACCAGTGACAAGCCAGTGATGAGAACGTGCACATGCGTGTGCACAGGCATGTACACATGGGCGTGCATGCACACACACACACGGGTCACAAACCAAGAGTGCAAGGCAGCAAACCAGGGGGCACCGCCTCAGCCAGACAGCACGGCAAGTCCTCAGCAGGGTGACACTGGGCAGGGAGCTGAGGGCTGAGGGGCTGGTAGTCCAGAAGCAGGCTTTCCAGGCGGAAGAGACTGGAGGGGTGGTGAGGAGGGGCCCAGACAGGGGGACAGGGAGGGACGGCGGGGGCCAGGAGGGCCTTGGGGAGAAATGACAAGCCCTGCCCTCGGGGTGCGGGAGGAAGCGGCTTGGGGAAGCTGCCCACCGGGCGGGGTCAACCCTGGAGCCGGCACCAGGCCTGAGGATGGCTCTGCAGCGCCCCTGGTGGCTGCCTCCTGTCAAGAAGCCTCCAGGGACCCAGAGCTCTGCCGCACCAGCGCCTCCCACCATCGGTGCCACGCTGTCCTTGACCCCGGGCCTCCTGCTGGGCCCCTGCATGCCACTCCTGCCAGGACCGCTCTTCACACACAGCCACCTGCTCTCTCTGCCGTCAACCCTGCTCAGATGGTGACCGTCCCCTTCCTGGCGGCCCTCTTGCCGCACATGTCCCTGCCCCTTGCACCCCAGCCAGGGGACGCTGCCTGGCATGAGGCAGGCACTCAGTCCTTGTTAACTGGACTCGTGCCTGGACTCCCTCTGGCTCTGGTTTGCTGGTCCCTCCGGGGCTTCTAAATGTCTCAGATGTGTTTCCAGAGCCACGTTCTTCGCTGATCTTGCTGCCTGACCTAGGCCCCTAGTTGAGGACCCCTCCTAGGGCTGGAACCACGGCTAAGCAGGCAGATGCACAGTCCACACAACAGCGTGATGGCTGGCACCTGGACCCGACACCCAGGTGCTTTGTGTGGAAGAGTCCAGCGCGGATGAGGAACCACATGACGACACCCAGTGACCACACCAACGTCCTTGGGGGGCTTTCTCCTGAGCTCTCCCTGCCCTCCCTGGTCACCTGCACTCTGGCCAGTTCACGGCAGGTGGCAGCAGAGGAGAAATCCAGGGGCCCCACCCCTCGGACACCGAAGCTCCACAGCCCACAGCCTCGCCCCCAGTCGTGGGATGAACCCGAGCAAGCGGGGCCCCTGGTGGCCTCGTGGTGATGGTTCTCAGGCCGCCACATCACACTGCTCCGTGGGCATGGCCCCGGGATTTCTGGAAGAGAAGGATGGAATGCAGAGCAGAGAGTTCCAGACCAACCACTGACCTAACACGGAGGCAGAGTAACAGCGGACCCACGGGAGAATGTGACTTCCTTCCTGGGGAGGAAGCTCTTCCACAGGACAGAAAGGCAGGCAGCAAGGGGAGTGCACGCCTGACTCTGCACTCTGCGACGCGCACACACAGGCACTCACGGGCACACACATTTGTAGTGAACTTGTGCGTAAACAAGCCCCCCAGGAGTTGTTGTCACCCTCAGCCCCCTGACCTCCGCAGGCCCTGCGAGCCCTCTGCAGCCGCCTGGGGCAGGACAGTCCTGGCCAGCCAGGCTGGTGGCCCCAAGGGGGCCCAGGGGCTTGTGTCCCAGGGGACCCAGCCTTGTGGGAGGACAACAGGCAACCAGAGAACGAGTTCTCGGGGAGGAAAGAACAGCGGACACGAGACACAGGGGCGCTGAGGGGACTGGGCAGGCATGGACTCAGGCTCCACCGAGCCTTCTGCAGGCCCCTGCCCCACCCACGCTACCCGAGAACCCAGACAGCCACTAGGGGGCGCGTTGTACCTGATGTGGGGTGGGGGCATTGTGGGGGACCTGTCCAGGCCCCTGCCCAGGCCACTCAGACACAGCTCAGTGTGGACTGGGTCCAGCAGCCTTCTCGGGACCAGGCGGGGACGTGGCGGCACTGAGCGGTGGGTCCCTAAGGACAGGCGGGCAGGGCTGTGCTGTCATGAGCGGAGCCCTGGGCTCTGTCCCGGGACAGACACCACCCTTGCTCAGAGGAGGGTGCCAGCCAGCACTGCTCACACTTCACGGCTCCACCCTCACGTCCCGCTCCCCTTGCCCCCCTGCTCAGGGCCCCACCCCCAGTGCCCACCCTTCCTTCCTGACAGGAGCAGACCTGAGCCCAAGGTGAGGCGCTCAGGCCTGGATGGGGCATCCTTGTCTGTTTTGGATATGAGTTTACCCTCCCAGGCGATGGCCTGCTGCTCTAGAAAAGCTGCAGGTCGTTCTAATCAGGACACGTCTACTCCAGGTGAGAGAATCTTTAATTACCGATGAGATGGTATTTCCGTTTCCTAAATATGAGATTTGTGAGCTTCAAAAATGTTTCCCTCCAAACGCTACATAAGGTGCCCTGAAGCGATCCTGATCTCGGCCTGGCGTCGCCTCAACTGCTGCTTGTGCTGAAGAGCAGACAAGCTGAAGCCTGAGCCTGCAGAGCAAGTAGCCAGCGCTCCTCAGAGGGTGGGCCCTGCCGCCCCCTCCCTCCTTGCTGGGGGAATATCTCACGTCAGCCTCCCGGCCGCGAGTGTGTGAGAAGCGGCCTCCTTACAAAGATGATTCCTACATGTTTAAGCAAAGAGTCAGCCCCTGCAGGGTCCCAGGCCAACGGGAGGGTGGCTGTGTGGGGAGCTGGGAGGGCCCATGCCGAGGCCTCAGCGGCCAGCGAGCTCCAGCACCTTCCGCACCATGGCGCCGATGCCGTCGTGGATGTGGTGGAGGGCGGTGTCGCACATGAAGGCCGGGGTTGTGACCACCTTGTTCTTCTGGTCCACGTGAGCCTCGTGCACACAGGTTATGGAAAAACACTCGCAGGCAGGACCAGGACGATCTGGTGTCCAGCGCCACCCCGTGCCCCCAGAAGTGCATCCCCCTCTCGCCCTGCAACAGCACCTGGAAGGGGCTTCTGGCACTGACTGCGCTGCTTCAGCAAAGACCCGAGACCAGCCAGCGAGCTGCTGAGACCCCACGAACAGAGCGCCGCTTCCTGACCCGCATCCCAGTGGCAAGCCTCTGAGGGGCCAGCTGCAGGGCATCTCCACACCACACAGCCACCCCCACCCCCACCCCCGCCATGAGCCCAAGACCGTCTCCTCACCCCACTCACGAAGCCCGAGTGTGAGGTGCGCTGAGGTCAGCGGGCACCACTGTGGGGACATGGGAACAAAGCCACTGCGCAGGAGAGCCATCAGCCTCGCTGCCATACCCATCACTCAGGTGCCCTGGGCACCCGCGCCCTGCAGTGCCCCGGGGCAGCCCCGAGGGGCCGGAGGGGGTCCCCACGCCACCCAGGCTGTTGGAAGGATATGGTCACGCCCATGACACAGTGCTTGGCGCCCAGAGCTTTGATGACCTCCGCGGTCCCGGCGTGTGGCCACTTGCCGCCTTCCTCCTGCTCGTGGCCCACAGTGACCTCGACGCCTCTGAGCACTTTGGCCGCGAGCACAGGAGCAATGCAGCACAAGCTGAAAGGGGACGAGAAGGGGTCAGTTCAGGACCACACGTGGCCGCCCGGCCCGGGGCACAGTGAGGCACCTGGGGAACACGGTGAGCCTCAGAAAGGAGCGTGACCCCGTGCTGTGGGCTCCGCCGGCTCCGAGGGCTGCAGTCTGACCCCAACCCCGGGCTGCCCGCGTGACTGACACCTGCGGAGCGTGGGGCAGTGGAGGGCCCGGCGCCAGGCTGGGGAGCCTTGGGGGGCAGTCAGCTGAGGCCCTGGCTGCCACATGTGCACCAGGCGCCCAGCAGCGTCTCGTGTCCCGGGGAGCAGACTGTACACGGGAGCACTGTCTCTGGCTGAGGCTTTCAGCCGGTTTGTAACACGGCACAGAAAAGCCGAACAGTACTGACCGGCTCCAACCCAACCTTCTCTGGAGAGAGCAAGGCCTGGGGAACGTGGTCCAACCAGCAGCCTTGCCTGGCCTGTTGAGTGGAGGCGAGGACCCTGTCCTAGCAGCAGACTGAGCCCACCCCTGCCCCCCACAGCAGGCTGTCCCCAGAGGCGCCCAGCAGGTTCATGGGGACACCTGCCACGTGGGTGCCTGCTCTGAGGTCCTGCTCTTCATCGGGGGGCTTCCAACCGGCAGCTCCTGAGCCCCTGGATCAGCAAACACTGAGGCCCACGGGAGCCAGGGCTACACCAATGCCCTGCTCCCCAAGACAGCACGCGTGACACCTGCCACAGCAGCTCCGGGCCTGGCCAGCCCCACTCCCCTGGGGCCCAAACGCCCCCAAGGGGCTGTGCCCCACCTCCCCACCTGTTCATCTGGTCCTGAGCTGACTTTAAGACCAAGCGTGCACTCCCTGTCACAAAACGTTGTAAGAATGTCATCTTCACACTCATTAATTGGTAGCCCAGCATCTGGGAACAAGATAAATCCCTGCCGCCTGGACCAGGTGAGCGTCATCGGAACCAGCGCCCTGGGGGCCTGTCGTGTCACCAGGTCACAGGCACCTAACTCAGCAGGCGATGCCCAGAGGTGCAGGCTGCCAGGGGCTCCTGCAGTGCGGGGATGAATGCAGAGGCCTGGCACAAAGCTGGCTGCACCCCTACACCGTCCGTAATCCTGACGAGCAGGCCGAGGAGTGATGGGCAGGTGGCTTGGAAGCAGGATGTGAGAAGCCCTGACCTAGAAAGGGCATTCTGCTCGTGGTCAAATAACACTGCCACTCATAGAAAGAAACAGGCAAGCTGCTGTAGGAGGCACTGAACAGAGCTGCCCAGAGTGACCTGGCAGCCAGCACAGGGCCATGTCCCCACCCTGCGCCCTCCCCCCTGGCTCCCATGCAGCTCGGCTGAGGCGTCCGCTCACTGGAGCAGGAGTGCCCGCTGGGAGGTGGAGGAGCGCCTGCCGGGAGGTGGTCAATCTGCTAGGGACCCGTCCTGTTCGTTGTGCCGTCGAATTCTTAAGAGGAAGAGCGCGAGGCCCTGCCTCAGCGAGGCGCCAGGGCTGATCAGCTGGGCTCTGCAATTGCTCGGCACCGCCTCCCACGGGCAGTCAGAGCATCCAGCGTCTGGGGTAGAGATGTTATACGGGCACATGCCCTCCGGAGCTATGGCCGCTGGCACAGCGGGATGTATGTCCTGGACGTTGAACCCTTGGTAGGCTGTCCTCTCCAGCCTCCGTGCCTCCTCCAGACTGAGCGCTCTGCACCTCCTTCTCCAGCCGGCCGAGATGCAGCGGCAGCAGCTGTGCGATGGAGGACTGGAGTCTTGCTCTCAACGCGCCTGTGCGCCACTGTGCTCCTGGGAGGACCTCCCCACTCAGGGATGATCCCATCCACGCAACCCGTGCGCTCCAGCACCGCTGTCTCAATAAAGCAGAACCGAGGAGCCCCCTGGGGATGCTCATGGACAGGACAGCCTGACGAGCAAGTCTGATGATGACATGGCCATTTCTTGTCCCTGAGAGCCTCCTTATGTGAGTTATAGCCAGTCTGTTGGGACCAGGACCGAAGACCAAGGACCAGGCAGTGAAGAGTGGCTGGCCCTGAGTGTCGGCCCAGTGTGCGGCCGCCACAGGATCTAGTCCCCAAAGCAGCTCAGCTGTGTCACAGGGGCCGGCATGGTGCTCAGGGCGGCTGTGGCTCCAGGAAAGACGGGCCAGCTAGCCTAGGGGCTGCCTGAGCCGGGAGCGAGGAGAGGCCTGGCAAAGGCTAGGGCCAGAGCAGGACCAGGGAACCTTCTAGACATGGACAGACTCACCCTCTCCCCTCTCTGTTATGTCACCCAGAAACATTAATGTAACCACACAACTTCAGAATTCTCAGAGCTGGAAGGCTTTGTGAACTCACACAAAACCCCCTGAGTTACGGTGAGGAAAGGGCCGAGAGTTTCCAAAACCACACAGCTCCAAGCCCAGCTCCTGGCTGGGGGACCCAGCATGGCCACACCGCGGGCTCCACCACGGCCCTCCCCCACCCCGCTATGGCCACCCTCCCAGCCGCACCTACCCAATGGGCTTTCCGGCCTGGTGGAACTCCTTCAGCACGCGCTCTACGTCTCTGTTGACCTTGCAGGTGCCCCCATCCACGGCAAATGTGCTCCTGCCACGAGAAGAGGGCTCCTCAGACCTCGGGGCTCCACCTCCGCCGGCCTGGGGAGCACCCCCTCCTGGATCCCGAGTGCTCCGTCAGCTTCTCAGCAGCTGAAGAAGTGACATGTGTGCAAACACATGTGGGTGCTCAGCTGTCTGCTCGGTCAGCCCCGGAGCGGCAGGAAGTGCCGCTGGCCTGAAACCCACGACGGAGCCTGTGTATCACTAACAGGGATGAGAGTCAAGTCAAACAAGACCCGTCTTCTTCACAGGACAAGAGCACCGAGGGTCTGGATGGTCCCCCTCCAGCAGGTGGGCTCAGACCTGGCGACGACACAGCACTCTCTGCCACAAGCCCCCTCTGCCAGGCTCACGTGGTCAAGGCCTCTGCCCTGGTAGGCTCTCAGGCTGTGTGAGAGCCTCAAAATGGGTCGGACTTTACACTTTAACCAAACGCACATCAGCTAAACCCCCACAAGGGATGAAGAGTCCCGGAGTCTCATCAGCCCCACATCACTACATGATGGGATCTGCATGTGCGGCACCTGTTAACGGACAAGTCGCAGCTTTAACTGAAAAATACAAAGTGCAGAACAAGAGGCTACCATCTTACTGGATTTTTAAGACGTGTGTAAATCTCGTGGAAAACAGAGTTGGCAACGGTGCTGGAGAGGGGTCCTGGGGTCCCTTGCTGGAAGAACTGGGGTTCCACAGGGAATGGGTCACACTGAGCTCGCCTGCTGCCCCATGTGTATTGCACAGACCACTGGCAAGGAGCTGGCCTTTCTTCTGGAAAGGTCAGAGAGAGCCCCCCGGGGTCTGTGAGCTCACAGACAAGGATGCTGACCCGAGGCCCCGCTTCCTCATGACCGCTCAGTCACCCGAGGCAGGTCGTGAGCCACGCCAGGGACACAACCCCAACCCCCTCCCCACCTCACACACCAGGACACACTAGTGCTGCTGCCCTCAGACTGGGCAGGGTCTAGGGGCTGGGGCAGGCTCTGTGAATCCAGTCATTCTTCAGAGACGGAAGCCTGGTCCCGCCAAGGGGACAAGCCCAGCTGACGCAGACGAGACCTACTACCTCCTGCCAAGAGGCTCGGGAGCACAGAGACAGTGAAGAGCACCCCAAGGCTCGCCGTGAGAGAGGCAGTGGACACGAGGTGTGGCAGGAGTGTGAAGGAAGGACTGTGGAAACTGCTGGGAATGCGGAGAGAGGAGGCTCTCCAGGGACATCTGCGAGCAGAGGGGAGCCTGGAGGTGAAGGGCCGAGGGCAGGGATAGACTCGGAATAGAAGCACCTCTGCCCTTGCTTCTGGGGGCACAGCACCCAGGCACAGTGCCAGCTGGGAGGCCATCGTGCTGCAGCAGAACCACCACGAGTGAACGGCTCAACGGAGGAGAATGGTGGTGTTGGGCACAAAGCACCGCGCCGGAGCCCGAGCCGCGGGCACAGCTGTCTGGTGCCTCCTGGCACAGCCCCAGCTGCAGCGAGCCCTCCATCATGGGAGCAGCAGCCCTGTGCAAGGCGGAAGGGATGTGCTGGGCCCACGAGGCCAGCGTAAGAGGACTTCCATGAAACGTGGAGAAGAGAGTTAAAGGAACGGAGAACAGAAAGAGGACCTGAAAGCCAAAACACGTCACGGCTGCGGTCATGACGGCCTCCCGGCTCGAGGCCCAGTTACCCTCTGGTTCCCCACGGGGCATAAAGAACAGGGTGCCCGGCCTCATCAGGACTGTGCTCCAATGGCCCCACTGGGAAGGAAGGGCTGTTGTCCCACTGCAAGGTCCACAGGAGGGCGGGTGTCTGCGGGGAACAGCTCTGGGGAGCAGCCTCCTAACTCCACGCCTGATGGCCTGGTCTGGGAGCCTCCTCCCTCCGGGGTCCCTTGTCCTGGGGCAGCTACATCATCACTGTCCCCCAACAGCTGCTCCTGTCACCATCGTGTCCCCACCCAACGCCCCGGGGGAAAAGGAGGAGAGCCCAAGCAGCAACACATACAGGTTTTTGGCGGCCCCGAAGCCCCCGGGGAAGATGGCCGCATCGTGGTTGACGGCAGTGAGCTTGGCCAGGTCAGTGATCTTGCCTCGTGCGATCCTTGCCGACTCAGTCAGAACGTTCCTGGGGGTGAGCAGAGGCCCCAAGTGTCAGTGCGGACAGTCCATCCCTCAGCATGGATGGGGGCGGGGTGGAGCTGCCATGACACAAGAGGACCCGTCCTCCCGGCTCACAGGCCACACGGTGACAGGGACCACAGTGGGTCTACACTCAGTCTCCGGACCCTATCAAATGGTGCTCAGAACCACCACACCTGGTCACTCAGACGCCAGCGTCAGGCAGGGCCACCAGGTGGCACTCAGTGAAGAGAGCAGACGGGACAGAACTGTGGGCGGAGCGTTAAGAGGTGACTTTGAGGGAACTTCTTCCTGCCCTGGGGGCAGCCCAGGGCCAGGGTCCTCACGGGGGACCTCAATCCCAGGAGAGGGCACCACGCTTCCTTCCCACCACCCCGTCCCTCACTGTCCGCGCCCTGGCCTGAGGGCACCTGGGAAACACAGCCTCCAGGGGCCATCACCCCATAGCCTAGGCAGGACAGAATCCGAGAGCAGGGCTGCCACACCCTCAGAACAGAAACTCTGGTGGGAGTTGCTCACAGATATCTGGGGCCCAGGCAGGTGGATGAGGTTCAAGGCCAAAGGAACACACACGCCTTCGGTCAGAGGCAGGTGTGAGAGCTCACTGCAGAGACCCGCCTTCACTGTTCCTGTAGCGCAGGAAGCGAGAACACCCCGAGGCCCGGGACAAGCCCAGGACCACTGCTGTGAAGTCCACCTGAACACGGACTCGGCTCACAGCTAAGACGAAGCAACTGTGGGTGGGCTCTCGGGGAGTTTCAACCCGCCCCGTCCTCACTGAGGGATGAGGCAGAGGGCTCGTACCTGGTCTCGCCCTCGGAAGGCTGTCCCTTGATGTGGTCAATCACGTGCATCTGAGGGACATCAGGGGCGAAGATCTGGACCTCGGCCCCTCCGCGGCTCAGGTGGACCAGGATCCTGCATGGGGGGGAATCAGACCAGACTGACCTGTGCCCAGCCCAACCTTTCCTGCCCACAGGTGTTTGTAAACACAGGGTTTCAGCTGACTGACAGGCGCACACTCCTCACACAGGTTAAGTCTCCTTGGTCTGAAAATAGTTATAGCTGGCTCGCTAACAACCCAAATGCCCTCCATGTGAGTTGCCATCACTGACCTGGAGGAGACCAGCCAGCGCCCAAGCTCCTTCTACAAACCAGGGTGTGGGGACGGGCGACCAGCTGCGGTCACAGCCTGGATGTCTGGGTTCCCAGGCGGCCTCTGGGCACTTGTCCTCCCACAGGCCAGCTCGAGGGTTTGAGGAGGGCCTCTGGTGGTCCTGGTCCCCTCAACCTTCCCCTCATGGGGGTGGGAGGCAGGAAGACACGCAGGCATCCTGGGAGCTGCCGATGATAGCAGCGTTGCCCAGGGCTGCTTGGTGCCAGCCCGAGCCCAAACACTGGCGTGTGATCCATCCCTGGCAGGGCTGTCACCACCCCCTTCCAGGGAAGGAGGTGGCACGAGAGCATGACCCCAAGAGAGATCACAGCCATCTCCTGGCAGGGCTGGGAATCCCTGGATCTGGTCTCCACTCCTTAGACCTCGTGTACATTGGACCCATGAAATTCACTCCCTGTCCAGCCAACACCAGCACACGCTGGCCACCCCCAATGGGAGGGCTCAGTGCACACACCAGCGTCGGGGTCCTCTGGGGCCAGTGAGGTCCCAGGCTTGGGACGGGGGGGTGCTCCCTAACCACTACCTAACTCTCCCGTCCAACTAACTTTGAATCTCACAGCCTCTTCAGTCCTGCTCATGTAACTTCTCAAATGAAAAGCCAAAATATAAACTACTTGGTAACAACTGACAGGCTACACCAGTAACACCTGTCTACAGTGAGGTCACTGCTGCTGCTAAGTCACTTCAGTCGTGTCCGACTCTGTGCGACCCCAGAGATGGCAGCCCACCAGGCTCCCATCCCTGGGATTCTCCAGGCAAGAATACTGGAGCGGGTTGCCATTTCCTTCTCCAATGCATGAAAGTGAAAAGTGAAAGTGACGTTGCTCAGTCGTGTCCCACTCTTCCCAACCCCATGGATTGCAGCCCACCAGGCTCCGCCGTCCATGGGATTTGCAAGGCACGAGTACTGGAGTGGGTGCCACTGCCTTCCTCAACAGTCATTGGAGAAGGTGGTCATTGCACCACCCTGAACAATCACGCTGTAAACACGGGATGGAGCTTGATCTCCAAAACACAGGATCTTGTGATTCCAACGTGTGCGACACAGGGGTGTGGAAAAAAAGGAGGGGAGAGGGTGTTTACTGCCGGGTGACATCAGAGGTGACGCTAAAAAGCTTATTTTGTGCCTCCCTGTATTTCACATGCATGATTTCAAACGTTTTCCTTCGCGTCCACCGTGGTCTCTGCCTTTCTAACCAGCAGGAAGGTTTCTCCAGACGGTTCAGGAAAAGGGGGACCGGCCCTCCCGAGGGTGAGCCGCCCGGGGGCTTACGATGAGGCCTCGTGGAGCTCGGTTCCATCGTAGACCCCGCATCCCGACAGCACCTGCGGGGATGAAGGGCCGGTCACCAGGGTCAAGGGGTCCGCCGGGCGGCCGACCGCCTCCAACGGGGGAAAAGGACGACTTCGGGGGGCGGGGAAGGGCTGGAGAGCCGAGGGAGGGCGTGGGTGCTGAGGAGCCGACCGCGGGCAGAGACGGTGGGAAGGCGGGCCTTGGCGCTCGGCCCCCACGGCCCCAGGTTCCAATCTCCCCAGGTGCCCGCGTCCGCTCACCACTGCAACCCTGGGCCCGGGGCGCGGCGCGGAGGCGTGGAGGGCCGCGCGCGAGGAGGGCGCCGGTCCGCCGAAGGGCAGCGGCCACAGGCCGGGACGCGGCGCGAACCCGGGAGTCACCGCCAGCCTTGCCGCCGCCAGAGCCCTGAACGCCGCCATGCTGCGCAAGGAGAACAGGGTCACAGGTCACGGTGGGCGGGGCCGCGCCTGCGCAGTAGCCCGGGAGTCGGGCTCCGCCCCTCGAGCGCAGGTGGTCCCAAGTGGTCTGCGCGGTCTCGAGCGCTGTCGCCGCTCCGCGCCGGTTTTCCCGGGGCGGGACGACGCAGGGTCGCAGCCCCCGAGAAGCACCGTGCTGAGATACCGGTTCCGGAAAGTTAACATCAGTGTCGCCATAAGGCCTCAACCTGACTGGCGTCACCGAGTGGCCGGCGCGCGCTTGTCCAACTCTCATCCACGGCCCCCTTTCCGGTTCGCTGAGTTGGGACGGAGTGAGGGTCCCGACTTCAGCGGCCTGGCGACCTTACCCCACCCCGTCCCGCCCCCGCCCCGCCCCCGCCGCCGTTCCCCAACCCCCACCCCCGCCGCTCTTCGAGTTTCCATTGACCCGGTTGTGCAAGGGGCAGGTCAGGTAAAGGCCAGGTCTTTGCGGAGAAAGGGCTTTATCTCACGGGGCCAGGCAAGGACCAGGGGGTGAAGCTCAGATGTGTATACCTGAGGGCTTCGGAAGGGCAAGGGAAGGGTAGGATTGATGGAAAGTAGCCTTATGGAGAGCTCTGCGCTGGGGCAGTGCCGGCACTTCATGCCTCTTCCCAGGTCCATGTGCAGACTGGGAGTAAGACACGGTGGGTCTTCGGCCCTCGATGACTCAAGTTCACTATTCTTCATTCTTGGCTTTCATGTACCTGCATGATTCTTGGTCAGAGGGGCTGTCAGCAAGCTGTTTCCCTGTTCAGTTGGTTGGTTGTGTTTGACTCTTTGCTACCCCATGGACTGCAGCACACCCGGCTTCACTGTGCTTCACCATCCCCGGAGCTTGCTCAAACTCATGTCTATCGAGTCAGTGATGGCATCCAACCATCTCATCCTCTGTCATCCCCTTCTTCTTCTGCCCTCAATCTTTCCCAACATCAGGGTCTTTACCAATAAGTCAGCTCTTTGCATCAGGTGGCCAAAGTACTGGAGCTTCAGCTTCAGCATCAGTCCTTCCAGTGAATATTCAGGACTAACTTCCTTTAGGATTGACTGGTCTGATCTTCTTGCAGTCCAAGGGACACTCCAGAGCCTTCTCCAACACCACAGTTCAAAAGCATCAATTCTTTGACCCTCAGCCTTCTTTATGGGCCAACTCTCACTTCCATACATGACTACTGGAAAAACCATACCTTTGACTAGATGCCCCTTTGTTGGGCATCTAGTAATGCTCTAAAAAGTAATGGCTCTACTTTTTAATATACTGTCTAGGTTGGTCATAGTGTTTCTTCCAAGGAGCAAACATCTTTTAATTTCATGGCTGCAGTCACCATCTGCAGTGGTTTTGGAGTCCAAGAAAATTAAGTTTTTCATTGTTTCCATTGTTTCCCCATCTATTTGCCATGAAGTAATGGGACCAGATGCCATCATCTTCATTTTTTGAATGTTGAATTTTAAGCCAGCTTTTTCACTCTCCCACTTTCATCAAGAGGCTCTTTAGCTCCTCTTCGCTTTCTGCCATAAGGGTGGAGTCATCTGCGTATCTGAGGTTATTGATATTTCTCCCGGCAAGCTTGATTCCAGCTTGTGCGTCATCCAGGCTGGCATTTCTCATGATATACTCTGCATATAAGTTAAATAAACAGGGTGACACTATACAGCCTTGATGTACTACTTTCTCAATATGGAACCAGTCTGTTGTTTCATGTTGCTTCTTGACCTACACACAGGTTTCTCAGGAGGCAGGTAAGGTGGTCTGGTATTCCTATCTCTTTAAGAATTTTCCACAGTTTGTTGTGATCCACACAGTCACCCCTGCAAACAGGCTTGGTTTTCTCTGTATCATTTTCTACCTCATGGGCCTTGTAACTTACAGGGGGTGGTTTTAGTCCATGCCTGTCTTTGGGTCATTCTTCAGTCTTGAGGGATGGAGACAACCACCACTTTTAGCTGCCTCCTATTGCTAAGGGGCGTAGGCCTAGCAAGGGCTTGGGGAATAAAACAGTTTGACCATGGAGCTGTACACACTCTTGGGTATTCAAACTGGATGGTTGGAGGGATTGGTATCTACCAGCTCAGGGTTGACACAGGGGTTGACAAAGAGGCATAATCTGGTTGCCTGTGGCCTTAGGGAGACAAACTTGACATGAAAGTTAAGAATTACAGGCCCAAACAGAGGAAACAATAGTGCTGTGACTAAAGAAGTACCAGCGGATAAAGCCAGTTTCATTCAAACTTACAGGAAGGTCCTTTATAGAACTCCATGCCTCCAGGACAGAATCACCAGGGCTGTGTCCCCAGCTGCCCAGTTGGTGTAGTTCCTTTCTGTCGTGGCCACTCGCTGGGTGGTGTCCATGCGCAGCAGCAGGTGTGGCAGCCAAACAGACACCTTGTTCTGCCAGGAGAGAACTGAGGGCTGCTGTTTTCCATCACCACGCTGTCTACACAACTCCCCATGGTCTGTAGTCTAACCGGAGGCTGGTGTTTCCGCCAGTTCCTCCACTGAGGCAGGAAGATCTCTGATAGCCCCCACTTCCCATGGTGAGCTCGTCCTGTGCTAAGCCGGCGCCCGTGATCATCAACCCTGAGGCCTGCTCCCTTTTTATCTGCTCTCCTGGGTGAAAAATACTTGTCTCAGGGTGACACGTTATGACCCTTGTGAATCGGGCACCACCTTCTGCTCGCTGTCACTCATGCCAGTAGATGGGGACCAAGTTCAGTTCAGAAGCAAAGGGAAACTTTATTCTGTAATGATCAAGAGCGAGCGGTGTGAGCTCGCACCGGAGAGCACAGGCTCGGCCCTGAAAGGCGGTAGATGACGCTGCTTTACAGGCTGCTCCCAGAGGGAGGGTTGGAGTCGTGGGTGGGGCTGGTTGAGCTGTCACCGTGACTTTACACTGGGAACTCTTTAAGTAATTCCTGTCTGGGGACCTGTTACACTTATTTTACTTGAAGCCACGCTTGACACTCGATGGGGTCTTGGTAGCCAGCATGTTCGAAGGTTGCCCAGACAAGTTGGGAGCACCCTGGAAGGCTTGACCATCTTTGGCTTGGGTCAGTTCCTTTGCTGACTCATTTTGGATCCCCCTCTGTGGAACAGATAACAAGCTGTAAGGTTAGTTTTCGCTGGCACCCAATTGCTAGGGTGTCCTGGGTTACGGATAACGGCAGGTCCGAGCTCTGTAGGGAGGCATTTCAGTACATCGTTAAGGGAACTGTCTAGTGGCGTGTGGGCTTTCCTAGTGGCTCAGTGGTACAGAATCTGCCTGACAATGAGGGAGACATGGGTTCAATCACTGGTCTGGGAGGATCCCACTTGTCAGGGAGAAAGTAAGCCCGCGTGGCTGAACTACCGAGCCTGCCTGCCTAGAGTTGGTGCTCTGCAGTAAGACCAGCCACCACAGTGAGAAGCCTGCGCGCAAGGAGGAGTGGCCCCGTTTGCCACTAGAGAAAGCCCGCGTGCAGTGAAGACCCAGCGCCGCCAAAAATAAATACGCAAAAATCTTTTAAAACGACGAGAACTGTATAGCCGCATGTAAGGGGAAGTCAAATTAACAAAGGAATTTTGTTTCAGGAGTGATGTTGGGGTAGCCTCTAGAGGAAGGTCAAGGTTACATTACTCAGTCCTCTTTGATTATTAGTGGGGGAGCCTGACCCCTAGATGGGCGTGGGAAGACAGACCACACACCGCTCTTCACGGCCTGCTGCTGTAGTGGCTTCTGACTGTAGATTCAGAGTGTTTGTGTCCCAATCTTGGTGGGTGACAACCGCCAGCAGGGAGAGGGGAGGAAAAGGTCTGTCTGAATTCTTTTCAGGACCACGGGGATAGCTTACAGATGTGTCTGTGTCTAAACATACATAACCATCCATGTGTTTATTTTATAGCTTAAGACCCAATGATGGAAGAGGATCTGATAGATATATTTTATTTACAAAAGAAATGACTCCTCTGGAGGTAGCACACACGTTTCACAAGCAGATGGAAGAGCACCGCAAGGTGACGCACGGTCCCAACCGACAAGCAAGAACCTGCCTGCTGCTCTTCCCAGTAACAGTCCAGTGACTCCTGGCCACACCTCTGGAGACCTGCAGGCTGGGACCTGTGTCCCGACCCTGGAGGCTGTCACTGCTGAGAGGCCAGGCGCCTGGCTGTGGTCTGGACCACCCTCATGGTGACCCTTCCTGAGGGGCCTCGCAGGATGGAGTCCTCCTTGGAGCTGGCAAGCAGGTCTGACAGGTCTCCCTGGGAAGCCCATCCAGGCCCAGCCCTGGGGCTCCCAGGCCGTCTCCAAAATCAGAGTCCAGCAGATGCTGCCTCCAACCCTGTGCAGGGAGAAGGGGCTGGTGGCCAGGCCACCTGCCGGCTCACCTGTTCGCTGGCATGGAGGTGCCAGCACGGCAGTCACACCCAGGATATGTTACAAACACTTTAAATTCAGAGATCAGCCTTAATACCTGTGTTTTAGAAATCTATGTCTTTTTCATCCCTAAAATTATCAAAACTTTATATTAAAAATATAAAAACCCTCATACAAAGTTTGCATCTACACACGTTGGCCCATTAGCCTCTCTGCAAGGTGTTTTCAAGGGCAGCTGCTCCCGGGCCCTGAGTGCTGAGCCGGGCCCGCCGGGAACCCGACCCCGCGGCGGTGTTTGGTGCCTGCTGTGGAGCGAGTCCCGGTGCTGGGGCTCTGGCTGCCCCCCGCGGTGGTGGCCCCTCCTCACCCAGCGTCCCGACCAGAGCCGTGGGATGCGGCCCTAGGCCAGCGGCGCGTCCGCGTGCCCAGGCCCTCCCCCGAGCAGGTGCAGACTGTCGTCGTTGTCATCCTCGGACGCGCCTGCCGCCTCCTCGCTGCCCGGCGGCTCTGAGGGCCGCTTCAGGCCCCGCTGCTTCGAGACGGCCAGCGCGTACTGCAGGTTGTAGCGGTTCCAGTCGCAGCTGTGAGGAAGCACGGGACTCGTGTCAGTGAGACCGACGCGGGGCCTTTGAGCCCAGGTCTGACAACATGGGGAGCAGCCCTGGCTGGACCAGCTGGCGACAGTGAAAGCCCCCCCGCCCCCGCCCGTGGGAGACGTCACATACAGTTTGGAGACGTCGTCCAAGTGGCGCTGGATGCTCTTCTGAAGGAACTGAACCGCCGGCAGCAGCGTCCCCACTCTGGAAAAAGACGTTCCTCAGCACAGGCTGCTACCTGAGGCCGCCGGGACCCGCTCCACGCTGTCCCCGGGTAAAGGCTGCCACCCCCACCCCGACCAGCGGCCCCATTGATGGGCGTCCACGGTGAGTGGGCCGGGTGTACCTGGACTTCAGCTTCTGTCCATGCACCATGAGCAGTTTCTGAGTCCATATGAGGTAGAATTCTAGATGGCGAGATACTTCAAAGGATGAAGCTAAAAATTCCAGCACCTTCTCCACGTACAAGTCGGGCAGGGAGGAGCTTATGACCTCGACTGTGAGGGAAGGACAGCCGCATTCAGCCCGTAAAGACCCCGTCAGGAGAGACATGCTCACAGCTCGTGGCCTCTACATGTGCAGAACTGGCCAGTACATGTGAATGCAGGCCCCCGGCCCCCCTGCTCCTCCGGCCCAGGCTCACTCTCGTCCCAGGGCACCGCCTCCAGGGTCTCCTGCAGCAGCTTCCTCTCGTTGAGCCGGAAGGCTAGGAGGATGGCCCTGGTGAAGTCCCGCTGGCGCAGTGCCGCCCGGATCCGCACGGGGGTGACGCTGGTGTCTAGCTCGAACGGGTCAAAGAGCATCTGGGCATCCAGGGAGTAAATGAGGAGCCCCTCAGTGGTGGTGGCTGCCCAGCAGCGCCCTGCAACAAAAAGCAGACTTGAGAAAGGCTTCCTGAACATTTATTTCCACTCTGTCCCTTTTTTTGAAGAACAGGTCCTGAACACATCTGGGAACCCGAGTGCAAGTGTGGAGGGAGCCTAGGGATGCTGGCCCCTAAGGAAGGGGTGCCTGGGCCTCTGCTATGGCCCCTGTGAACCCCAGCCACTGAGACCCTGTCCTGTTCGGCCCCCGCTGGACACTCCAGGGGTGGGGCTGGGAGGGGGATGAAACCCAAGGACGACATCACTGTGGGGGGGTGGGGGAGCCGCCTGCCTCTGTGCCCCCACGCCAGGCATGTCTGCAGCCACAGCTGCCCTCCAGCAAGGACACAGATGACATCTGACCCCAGGGGGACTGTGGTGCCCAGAGCTGGCCCCGGGAGCAGGGTGATAGGCCCAGAAGCCCATCAGCACCAAGCCCACCTCTCCCACCCTGATGACCCGAAGCCCGGGGCTCACCGGTGGGGGAGAAGCGGAGCGAAGTCACCCTGATCTCAGGTTTGAAGTGCCGGGAGCTCATGTCACCTGGAAACAGAGATCCCCCTACTCACAGGGCTGCACACACCTCAGCACCCCCCACAAAGGGAGGCCCATGCTGCAGGTCCTCAGGTACTGCTTCACAGGTGCCGGCGGCCTCCACAGGCAAGCCCTCAGTGTAGACACTCCCGTGGGCTAGGGCCCAGCCTAGAGCAGCCCCCCGCTCCTAGGGAAAGCCCCGCCCAGCCCAGGGCTGCCAGGCAGCGGGTTTCAGGGCCCACACTCCTGACACAAGGCTTCCTCTCTGGCCACAATGGAGCAAGTACTAGGAGCAAGACACAGGGCTGGGTACCAGCCAGACGTCCAGCTGCTCACAGAGGGGGCACCCAGGCCAGGTTCCTGGACATCAATCGCTATAGCCTCGACAAGGGAGCAAAGCGGCTATCACCCAGGAAAACGGCCAGGGAGCAGGACGGCTTGCCACGGCCTGGCTGCGGGACACGAGAGAACCCCCTGCTCACCTTTCTTCACGCCTGGCAATGGTATGGCGACCCCGCCCTCCTCCGCAGCATCTTGGTCAATGAGTGCCAGGTTGCCGAACTCCGTCATTTTCCTTCGGTTCAAAAATTCCTGAAGGGCGAAACCCAGACGTCCCACTGTGGGAGGTGGAAAGGGTGCACTCATCTGCCCCACATCCCCCTGTATCACCAACATGGGGCCCAGTCCTGCCTGGAACCCAAACGGGACACAGGGAGCCCAAGACAAGACAGCCCGGGGCCCACAGTCAGGCCTGAAGAAGGTGGGTTCTTGTAACTCAACATCTGAACAGAGGGTGTGCGTGAGCCTGCAAGGGAGATGCACGTGGGGAGCCTCTGCTGCCACTTGCCTCGGCCTGTCCTGGGGACATGATGAGGACACTCCGGCCCTGACACCTCGGAGGGGTGGGCTGCGGCTGCAGAGATTAGCCCCTCACCTGGCACGAGGGCCAGGACAGGTGAACCCAGGCAAGCACACCTGTCTGGAGGGTCCCCAGGTTGCCTGTGGGGCCAGGGTGTGAGGAGGCCTCCAGGTGAGGCCAGACAGCTCCGGGGACCACGGAGCCCTGCAGCACCCCCGGAGCTCACTCACCTCCATGGCGTCCAGTGACAGGTTGCAGGAGATCTCGAACTTCTTCCTGAGAATCTGCTCCCTGACGTGATAGATGCACACGAACTTGGACATCCCTCCCGCCAGGATGCTCTGGCCATCCGCAGAGTAGCAGAGAGTGGTGAAGGCCCTGGGCAGAGGGCATGCAGGCTTAGCCACCACCCAGAGGGCAAATGGCAGGCGCCCCTGCCCCCTCCAGGGCTCCAGCCCAAACCCTGCAGCCCCGTCACCCGGCTCCCTGGGGGGACCATGACCCCTGGAGGAGGTCAAGGACCGCGGCGCTGCGTCAGGGCGCTTCCAACTGAAGTCAGCATGGAGATGGGTCAGTCCACCCACTACCCCCACAGCAGCCGTGGACAGGACCAGAGCTCAGGCCTGCGCTGCCCTGGCTGGCTTCCAGAACTTGAGACTGCAACCTGGGGTTTGGCAAAGGATTCTTAGATATGACACAAAGAGCTCAAGTGACCAAAAAGAAACAAGTGGGCCTTTGTCACAATTAAAAATGTTTGTGCTTCACATTAACATCCTCGAGAGAAGTGGCGATGAGCCACAGGGGGAGGAGGTACCTGCAGATAGTGTATTTGACGAGGCCTCGTATCGTGAGTCTGCAGAGAGCCCTTGCAACTCGGCACCACAGACACGCACCCATTAACACAGCCCACACACGATGGCCTGTCAGCCGACGAGCAGACGCCCAAGAACACCAGTGCACGGGAGACGCCAAGCCCCGGGCATGGCTACACCGCCCCGCCGCCCGGCCCCCCCCAGCGCAGCTGTGACTGTAAACCAGAGTAAAGAGCACTGCTTATGACGTGAGGAGACCAGAAGCCCCCGCCCTGGACGGGTGTAAATGGTACAGGCTCTTTGAAAAACGGCCGGCGGGGCAGTAGACTGCCAGGGATGCACCCCTAGACCTGATAACAGGACCCACAAACACTCATCCTCAGGGTGTGAGAACATGGACACCTGTTAACCCACATGGACCCCAGGACAACCCGCTCCCTCTGGGGTCCCAGCCAGGGAGCCCCCAGGCTCCGGGACACACCCCGCTGGGCACTCACTTCCCCTTGGCTGAGTGCTTGGCGGTGATCTTGTCCAGCTCCTTCCGGCCCGTCTTGAGGTCGTGCCTGCCCTCGATGGAGCCCGTCTGCACCGCGTTCTCGGGGTCCCAGAAGGTGATCTGTGAGTTCAGTGTGGCCACGGCCAGCTCGGCACCATCAGGGCGAAAAGTCACGGCCAGAGCTAAGAAGAGACGTGTAATCAGGGCCGGGGAAAACCCTGGGCTCCAGCCATTGGGCCACTCTGCCCTGCCCTCATCCTGGCACCCTGAGGGTCTGGGGGCCGCAGGACCCACACAAGCATGACTGAGCCGGGCAGCCTGGTGACGGAGTCTGGGCAGGAGGCACCACGTGGAGGCCGTGGGCAGGCTAGAAACAGACTAGCTGGAGGCAGGGTCAGTACAGGCCCCGAGAAGACGCAGGGCCCACAGCTAAAAGCCTGGATCAGGTCCATGTGGGGCAGCAGGAAGCCATGACCACCGCAGAGACTGAGAGCCCCGGGGCTGATGACTGGGTTCTATGAAGGCTGGGTATGGGCAGGCGGCGGGGTAGGGCCTCACTCCCAGGAATGGAAGACAGCTGCAGCAGGGCCCTCGCTCGCTTGCTCTGCTGTGGAGCCTGATGCCAAGCCACACAACTGGGCTGCCAACCCCAACAGCCCACGAAACTCTGGGGCAGCCAGTCCTGACAGCCCATGCACTTGGGACCCTGGGTTTATCCAAGCACGTGACTAAGACCGGGCCTTCCCCTGGGTGCCACTCACCGTCAGAGGTGAGGGCCAGCGTCTCTGTGGTCCTCCAGCTGTCCGCCATGTCCCACAGACGCACCGTCCTGTCCCAGGAGGCGCTGGCCAGGACCGACTTCATGGGGTTAAAACACAGTCCGCTGATGGGCCCCTCGTGGCCAGACAAAACCTGTGGCCATTCAGAAGAGACCTCTGAGGATCTGAGACCCTCGGGGTCCCTCCACCCCGGGGCCGGACTCGCCTGCTGGATGCTGGTGTGCTGAGGCCGTGGCCCCTGGCTGGGGGTGAGGGAACCCCACCTTGGTTGGGCCAGGGAGTGGAGCCTGCCAGGAAATGCATGTAAACGGTGCCAGCTGTGCTAGACGTGACCCGTCTCCCACTCCTCTCGCGTCAGCAAGGCCCCCTCCCCACACCCTGGCCCCTCCCAGACTTGCGGCCCTTACATCAAGGAGCCGGCCCGTCTGCATGGACCAGATGAAGACCTCAAAAGAGTCCTGTGCTCCAGCAGAGACGATCTCCCCGCTAGAGTCCACAGCCACGCAGGAGAACTGGGTGGGGCGCGGGGATGTGAAGGTGCGGAAGTTCCGGTACCTGTGGGAGGACGGCCCGGTTGGAACAGTTCCGGGGCCACATGCCCTCACCCGTGTCTTCCCGACAAGCCCCGACCCCTTGACCTTGGTCTCACAGCTCAGAGCTCAGGGGGGAGCCTGAAGAGCCAAGGTCCCCACAGGAAGTCACCTGTGAAGATCAAAGGCGCGCACAGTCCCGTCCATGGAGGAGGTCACGATGACGTAGCCAGTGGTGGTGAAGGTCACGCCGGTGACCCCACTTGAGTGCTCCGTGAAAGTGACAAAGCAGAAGCCACTGAGGGTGTTCCACACCTTGACCTGTGCAGGGAGGCCACGGTTCAGGACAGCCCATGTGGGTGCCCTGGTGAGTGAGGATTAGGGGCTGCGGGGGGCCTCCCACGTCAGAGCAGCTGCTGGTAGCCACGTACGGAAAATAAGTCAGGAAGGGAAACAGAAGCTACAAGGTTCTTCGTTCCGACCCCAGCGAGCCTGTGAACAGCTTCTCAGGAGCCCAAGTGGGGCCTTGCTATCGGGGCCAGACCACCAGTGCAGCACCCCCCAGCCGGTCAGCAGAACAGAGACAGGAGGGGGATCCCCCCAACCCTGGACGGGATGCAGCCGGCCCACCTTGCCATCGTCCCCGCCGGTCACGATGTACTGCCCGTCAGGGGAGTAGGCCAGGGACACCATGCTGTTGAAGTGGCCCTGCTGCTTGAGCACGTAGGACTCGCTCTGCCACTCCCACACCAGCAGCTGGCCCAGGCCTGCAGGGCACACAGGACCACTCATGACCCCCGTTTCCCGTCCGGGCCTGAACACAGGGACCCAGAGCGGAGATGCCAGCCTCCCACATTGCCTCCAGAGGCCGGGGCCACAGGCTAAGCGTTCCAGGTGGCAACGGGACTCAGGACGCAGAGGAGCCTTTGTTCTCAAGGTTTCATCGGCTACTTCTTCACAGTGAGCCAGCAGCCTGCCAGCCTGGCCCTGGAACCTCAGGAGTGAGGTGGGGCAGGGCAGGCTTCCCAGGGAGGAGAAGCTCCACTCAGGTCACCTCACAAACCCAGGCACCAACCTGAGCACCCAAAGGCGATCCAGTCCCCAGAGCTGTTGATGGCAATGGACGCAACCCTCTGATCCGAGATGCTGAGGAGACACACGGGACCTGGTCAGCACAGCAAGGCCTCCATCCCAACCCCAGGGTGGCTGCACGAGCCAGGACGGAGCCAGGTCTCCTGGCTGACGGCACCCACCTCCTCCCCACCCGGTTACTGTTTACTTCACTCAGAACAATAAAAAACCCAGAGCTTCTGCACCCCGTGTTCAAAAACTCAGAGCTCTGTGGCTTCGTGAAACCAGCACTTCGGTTTCCTCCACATTCCAAAGATACAGGCGGGAAAACGAAAACGGAAGATAAGAACATGACCCACACACACCTCCCCGTGACTGGGGTGGGAGCGGCACATCGGAGATGGAGGGTGACACAGTTCCCCAAGCCCCTCAACCCAGGATGGAGGTGGGGATGGGTGTTCTGGGAAGCCAACCATGCAGCCAGTTAGGCCTCCTGATCCCTCCCATGGCCCTCAGTCCTGGCAGGCATGGTGTGGCTTCCACCCACCCTGCCCGCCTGGTGGATGAAGAGCACAAATGTACACACGACTGCACACATAAGTACATGACTGCACACACAGGCACATGACTACACACGTGTACACAACAGCACACACAGGTACACGACTGCACACACAGGTACATGACCACACACACAGGTACACGACCGCACACACACATGTACACAACTGCCCACACACAGCAGAGGCGCTGACCTCAGTGAGTGGATAAGGTTGAACTCTGGGAGCTCGTGAAGGTGGAAGATTCCAGAAGCAAAACCAGTGACCAAGAGGTGGACCTTCTTGTGATATGCAGCAGCCGTCAGATTGTTAAAATCACCTTCTTTGTTGAAAAAGTACCTAAACAGACAGGGACACAAGAACTGTTGGAGAAGGACCAGAGAGCCCGGCTGGTCCCACTCCCTCACCCCAGCCTCCGCCCCAGTCCCCCGGGGCAGGCGGAGACCCCAGCCCCCGAGGGCAGGCGGGGGACAGCAGGTTGGTGCTGCCCCGCAGTGCCCCTGGTCCTCACCCCCAGCCCTGGTGCAGGACGGGCACCTACTTGGCCACCCGTGAGTACTTCACTTTCCCCTGCTGCTCCTCAGCAGCCGGCGTGGACTTTCCACGGATGGTGGTCTCGGTCTCTGCCCCCTCCTCCTCCTCCTCCTCCTCCTCCTTCTCCCTCTGCAGCAGGTCTGCCTTCCAGCCTGTGGGGGCCTTCAGCCTCAGGCCCTCAGGAAGGGTGTCGCACTGCCACACGCACAGGGCACCGTCCTGGCTGAGCGTGTACAGCTGCAGAGGAAGACGTGTGAGCCCGGGTGGGTTCCCCAACCCCCAGCCCACACCCGCCCAGGCTGCGGGGACGAGAACGTGGCCAGGTGCTGCCGAAGCCTGCAGGGCCCCCAGGGCCCCCGCGTCCCCAGGGGAGGGGCTGCGACGGGGACGTACGTCTAGGCTGCTGGCCTCGAAGAAGCAGGCCACGATGGCATCCTTGTGTCCCCCCAGCGCGTAGTAGATGAGGTTGTCCCAGCGCTCGGCCCCAAACACCCACGTGGACATGTCTCTGCTCCCGACTGCAAAGCACCTGGGGACAGGAAGTCACATCTCAGCCTGGGTTCGCAGGTGACTACCTTCCACAGCGTCCCGGGGCACAGGGGCGATGCCCAAGGTCGGCTCAGGTCTGCATCTGCCCTGGGCGGGGCCGGGGTCCACCTGTGCTTCTCCCAGGGCCAGGAGTCTCACTGCACGTGTGTTGCTGCCCCTCATTGCAAAACAGTCTCTCCCCTTGGCCCAGGGGAGCCCAAGGACCGACCACTGAGCCCAGTGGAGGGCTGCCTGGGGGACCCTGTGCCTCCCATCTCCCTGACCCCAGTTGGAGCCAACTGTGCTCTTGGCAGGAGGAGAGCCAGGTGTGGGCCCAGGCCATGCAGAAGGGCACGACCTCTTGGCTGTGGCAGCCCACAGCCCACCAGCGTCTCCCACAGACACAGTGTGAGCCTGGGGCTGTTCCTGCACTATAGCTCAGAGAACGTGGGAAGAGTTGGCTTGGCCTACAAAGTGGCAGCCACCTCCAGCCACGCCGCCCATTCCCTCCCCCGGCTCCCCGAACGCAGGGCAGCAGACACAGCCACGGGACGCCTTTGGGGACAGCTGAGGGACAGCACTGCCCGGGCAGCCCACTGGGAGATGCTGCCAGCGCTCCCGCTGCCCACGGCCGCTCTGGAAGCTGGGCCACAGGGCGCTGGCTCAGGCGGCCCTCACCCTGGGCCATGCTTCGCTCTGCTCTCCAGTGACCAGGGCCAGGCAGACCTGACTCAGACTCAAAAGCCAGGCCTGCGTCCAACCCACACAAGAGGGTTGTGAGAAGCCATTTGAAAAAGAGCCAGGGACATGACAAGTCACCCCACGTGATGAGACACTTCACAGGTGCCCCTTCAGGCCCCTCCTATGTCCAGCGCCCCTGCCTCACCGGGAGTCATCCGTCCAGTCAATGCATGTGGTCTCGTCGTATGGCCCAAAGTAGGTTTTGTCCAGGACGAATGCGTTGAATTCCCGCTTCCTCCCAGGGGCGTGGTACATCTGAGCAATGTTGCCTTTCGTGACGACGAATTTCCTGCCGTAGAAACGGTTTCGTCAACATCCAACACCAGGGCAGATCCTGAGCCGAGGCCGGCTTCCCACAGGAGGCAAACCTGGGTGGGGCCCTGACCCTCACCTGCCTCTCACGGGTCCCAGTCCCCTCTCCTCTGGGTGGACAGTCAGGGAAGAAGCGGACAGACTCTAGGTCACGCCACACTTCTGCCCCTTCAGGCCCTCGCACTGGCCTGGGAGGTGGTCGCCAAGGTCAGGGCAAACTCGGACAGCCCCGGCCCAGCACACCCTCTACTGCATTTCAGGGTGTGGACACGGAGCTGGGGCTCACAGCTGACCACTGGAGCGCCTCCTCCCCAACACGGCCAGGCTGGCCCAGGTGTGAGCAACCCGAGATCGAGCCCCCTTTCCTGCAGTCCAAGAACAGGCCAGGCCTGGCCCCATTGTCCACATGGTGGACGTCGAGGCCAGGGGCCCGTGCCACCCAATACCATGGCTCCCTCAGGGCTCAGGGGCCGTCTGTGGCTCGGATCGTGGGCCATCCGAGCCCACCACATGAGTAATGCAGCTCCACGGCTCCCACCCCGCCCGCAGACGCATACCTGCCATCAGGGGAGAAGGAGACGCTGTGCACGGCACCCTTGAAGTGGAAGTTGTGCAGCACAGACCTGCAGACCAGGCTGACCAGCAGCGCATTGCCCCCTGTGGGAAGGGAGAGCAGGCTGAGGCCCCGCACATGGCACGCACGCACCAGGCCTTGAAGGCAGGCCCTGGGCCCTGCGGTGTGGGCAGCACACCGCTAGGCAGGATGCCTCACATGCCCACCCGAGGCCCACCCAGGCCCAGACACAGAAGCAGCCGAGGCAGTGGAGGGACTGTGTGGGCCTCGACCCCCAAGGGTCTCAGTGCTGGCCTCTAGTCATCTGGACACTACCACACCTGCCCCCAGTCAAGGCGGTTACCTTCGTCAACAATGATGGCCAGGCGGCCGTCCGGGGACAGCCCCACACACTTGATGTTGTAGCGAGTGGCCAGGGGCAGGGTGTTGGACTTGTTGCTGGGAGACAAAAACCAGAGCTGAGTCACTATGCTCATGTCGTCGGGCGGGGGGTGGGGGCAGGCCAGCCAGCACCAGCAGCCCTCACCCCTGCACAAAACACATAAAAACCTTACAAATGGGTTTTGAACATGTCAGTTCTGCTTCTAGGGCCTCATACCAAGAGGACCTGCAAATATACAGTCAGGAAACCAGAAATGACCGAGCTGCCCAATAAGAGGGTAAGCCCAGGGACAGCACGCCCAATAAGGCCTTCTGCAGGAATGAAAAAATGTGGAGTCATGGAAAACTAAGTAAAGATAAATAACCCCTGGATCACATTCTAATTCTGTCCTTTATCGTATCACTTTCCAGTTCTTCTTCAGCAGCCACAGGGCCTCGACCTTGGAGTGCCCCTGCCACACATCACTTAAACAACTGACACCAGCAATGACCTGCCAGGAACTGGCCCGGGGTGCATCCTGCACTTCAGGAAACAACTCACAAGCAAGGCAGGTACTATGGCCCCATCTTATAGATGAAAAAACTGAGGCCTGCAGAGATCCAAGCAGCCTCTGCAACAGGAGGGTCTCACCCAGGCCACACACGTCTGAGAAGACAGGAACAGAGCCACGTGCATGCTCAGTGGAGACAGAGTGAACCTGAGCAGGCTGGCCAGGCAGCAGTCCAGGGCTGGTCCCATGCCCAGGCATCCTCTACCAGATGTTTCAGCCAAGTGATACAACCTCAATACACAGGGTCTAGCGGAGAGGTTTGAAGGGAGAAACCGGGACCCCTACAGCCAGTCCCGCTGCTGATCCACTGGCACTACGTGAATCTGCAGGCCCCTCTTGAGCTGTCTTAAGTAAAAGGTGTGCTTTAGACAGGTGAGGAAAAAGCTGTTTTTACTTGCAAACCACAAGGATCACTATTGCTAAGATCATTTTAGCATACTTACTTTTTCAAGTCGAACACAGTAACTCTGTTTCCCACAGGGCTGATAACTGAATTCCCATCACAGGTAAAATTTAAGTTTCCACACCGATAGACTGTCCCCAGCAAATTTGAAAACTGAAAAGAAAACAAAACTGTCTTTATAATATAAAGAAAATACAATTCTTGGAAACGACAAAGCGAGGCTTCTGGTCAAGGAGATGGTGCAGACTCTCGCAGGCTCCCTGATTATTCCCAGGGTCCCTCGAGCCACCCCCCTCCTCCCAGGACAGTTTCTGGGCACCTCTCAGTCCGGCCCCGAGCAAGAGAGAATACATAAACCCAGTCCCCAGGGTCTCTGAGCTTCCACTGGGGTGGACAAAGGGCAGGGTCAGCGCAAGGAAGGCTCCAGATAGGAGGCATCTGCTGGAGGGAGGGGAGGATAGGACCCTTGGTGCAGGAAGAGAACTGCTGCGGAACAGCCTCCCGACTGCATGTGGGGTTCAAGGCTTCCTGAACAGGGTAACCTGCTGGCAGCCCATCCGTTCAATCATTCATTCAACCATCAACCACCTGCAGGTCCCATGACCCGCGTGTGGGCCACTGAGACGGGAGGGATCACCAAGGAGCATCTGGAGCTGCAGGCGGGCAGGGCCCTGGGAACCCCAGGAGGCTACGGGAGACTGGAGAGCTGAGGATGGAGGGCACACCGAGAGGAGCTGGATGGGGCAGGTTGGGTTCACAGTGGGGCAGCATTCTGAGCAGGACGACCAGATTGGGTAGGGGCAGCCTGGGTGTGGGGTGGACCTGAGGAAGCTCCCGCTGAGGCTAGGGCCAGGCCATACCTTGGACGTGAGGAGCTAGGACCTGACAGAGAGAGAAAGGCTGTTAACGACGAACCTGCGCGGAGGAACAGCCGTCAGGGCAGTGGCAGCAGCAGGCAGGGCCGCGCAAACGCTCACGGCTCCAGACACACAGGTGGCCCGCTGTGCCAAGCGGACCGAGACGCGGGGAAGATGCAGAAGCGCGTCCAGTGAGCTAGGCACCAGGGTCCCGCCCTCTGCCCCCGCGTCCTCCCCACGTCTCTAGCTGCGGAGCCTGGGAACCAGGACTTCCGTCCGGGCTTGCCTCCGCTGCCCAGCTCGGATCTCGGCGTGACCCTTTCTTAGCGCTCCTGCTCTTTTCGTCCGCGCGAGCCGCTCCGTCCCAGTCGGGGCTCTGCAGCCCCAGGCCGCTCTCTCAGGCTGCCGGGTGAGGAACCGGTCGGTGGTGCCTGACCCAGTCAACCCAGGCTCGGTTCCCGGACCCCGAGGGAGCAGTCTCAAGGAGCGACTCCATCCGGACCCCGAATTAAGAACCCCTCACCACCCCTGGCCCGCGCTCACCCTGTATGCGAACTTCATCCCGGCAGCCACACGTGTGTTGCTTGCAGTCTCTGCGCCCTGCCCCTCGGCCCGCAGCAAACACTTCCGGGGTGGGAGCGCGGCCACGCGCCACAGCGCCCCCTAGAGGCCTGGAGGAGCGGCACGGCCCGAGGTGGGGTCCCAGCCGGCCGACCCCGCCCCAAGAGTGGTTCCCTGGCTGCCGGTCCAGCCCCGGAGGCGAAGCCCCACCCACCGGCCCCTCCCCCAAGCGCGGTTCTTTGCAGCCAGCACGGTCCCAAGGCGCAGCCCCAGCTCCCCCCCTCCCCCACCCCGCTCCGCACCCCACAGGTCAGGCTCAGGTCCTCTTGGGCTTGGGGTGGCTTGCCCGTCTGCTTTGACAAACCATTCCAGCACCATGGATGGCGAGATCCGATCAGATCGTCCGATTCCACGCTTAGTTGTTTAAAAGCTCTAGGTTAAGTGGGGGGCAAAACAGCAAGACTAAGTAAATGGAAAACCTTTTCCGAAGAAAAGAAATTGTATTAGTGAAGATACCAAATGTGACAGAGGCAGCTACCTTGTCAGACTGTTGTTCAGGGGCTAAGTGGTGTCCAACTGTCTGCAACCCAATGGACTGCAGCCTGCTAGGCTCCTCTGTCCTCCACTATCTCCCAGAAATTGCTCAAATTCATGTCCATTGAGTCGGTGATGCTATCTAACCGACTCTTCCTCCGCCACCTTCTCCTGCCCTCAACCTTTCCCAGCATTAGGGTCTTTTCCATGAGTCAGCTCTTCACAAAAGGCGGCCAAAACACTGGCGTTTCAGCTTCAGCATCAGTCCTTCCAATGAATATTCAGGGTTGATTTCCTTTAGGACTGACTGCATTGATCTCTTTGAAGTCTAAGATGTCAAACTGTAGGATGGCAAATATGTCTACAAAAAACCTCAAAAACTCTCTAGACTCAGATGTCTTACTTCTAGTGTGCTATTGAGCAGTAAGGGGCTTCCCTGGTGGCTCAGCAGTAAAGAATCTACCTGCCACTACAGGAGACACAGGTTCCATCCCTAAGTTGGGAAGATCTCCTAGAGGAGGAAATGGCAACCTACTCTAGTATTCCTCCCTGAAAAATCCCATGGACAGAGGGGCCTGTCAGGTTATACAGTCCATGGGGTCGCAAGAGTCAGGAACGACCTAGCCACTAAACAACAACTGGGCAGTAAGTTGTGAAAAACAATCCCTAATGTTACCCCCCAAATAATTAATGTTTAGTAGTCAGGAACAAGGTTTAGGGAAAGAAAACAAGAATATTCTTTTTTACACACTCAATTTTCACATGCCACAGGATAAGAATGAAGTCCAAACCAGCAGGTTTCTTCTTAAAATGTGTATTTTCAGAATTATAATGCTTACATTTTAAACAGTCTTAATACAATGGCTTTAGTCTAACAATATATTACAGAATAATGTGAAAAATGACTTTCATAGTAAACTATGAAAATGGAGTTAATACCTGCAGTATCAAAGTCACCAACTTGTCACCTTTTCCAGCCGCAGAACGCCAGCAAACCATCTTGACCACACTCTCAGGTCTTACAGCCTGGTGCACAGGGTGAATACATTTAGAGAAAGGCGCATCTTCATGAAAAGTCAAATTTTAAAATCACATAGGATTTCTTTTAAAGATTACAGTTGACAATAAAACATTTAGATCAGGTTAGTTTGTTTTATAAAAAGTAGTACAAGTTTTCATTTCATATACACACCTGGAGTGTTTAACTTCATTTTCTAACTCAGTTTTATTTTAAACACTACTAGAATTGACTAGAAGCCTGTGTGTCTTTTCTCCGCCAACTCTGGGATACCCAGCCCCATCACCTAAGACCAGGATGGGAACCTGGCCCAGGAGAGGCCGAGCTGATGATGGAGTTGCAGGTAGAAGTCATTTTCAGATTAAATACCAGAATTCCTACATTAAAACAAGAAGAGTTATAATTTTTCCAGTCATAGGAGACCCTATGAAATTCACCAAAATTATAACTTATTTCCTTTTCCACTGGCTAGTATTTACATCTTCCACAGATATTTGTAAAATGGCTGCATACTGCTTCTTAGGATGCACATTTCTGGCTTTACTATTGTTTAACAGCTGCTTCATTTTTACCTACAAAACCAGCTTGTCTCAAACACATAAGCCTTATTTTAAACACAACAGCCTTTTAGACTAAAAAAAAAAAAGTTTTAGGTGACATTCTTCATTTATGTTAAAAAAAATAACAACAGAGGTACCCATGTAACTTAGATTGCAAAAGATCTTCTTGGGTAATCAACAAGGAAAAAAATAAACCTGTGATAAATTTCATGTCATTCAATTTTCAGACATAAGAAACCACCATGAACATTTTGTACTTCCACTTCATTTTTTCCCTTCTGAATATGTATGTAATTAGAGAATTTCATAGTGGAATCAGAACCCAAGGCGAAAGTCAACTGGGTATCGGGAAGCACAGGCCCACATCCCCCTCTGGAAGGTCACACATGGAGGAGGGTGCCGCCCTGGACTCTTGAGGCTCACCATGCAGATGGGTGAGAGGCTTTTCCGACACAAGATTAGTCTCAAAGATCTCTTCATTCACTGGGCTTGGTGGATCTGCAGGGCATCACCAATTTTTACATAAAGCAAACTTGTGTTAGAAACTGTTAACTACCATTAGATTCTGAACTTCTAATTTGCTTAGTTTATTAGCTTTAAACTGCACACAAGGAAGGTAAATTTCTGAAAAATTTAATTAAATGTACCAGTATTTATCTTCTTTGTACACCTCTCCAATTTCTATAATGAAAACCAGGGGAGCAAGGATCACCACCTTTATTTGTTAAACAAGCCAGAAGACCATATACTGAAGAGACTGTGATGCTCTGCTCTCTGTTCATTTTGCCCTGTGCCTTCTTGCCCTCAGGCCACCAGGAGGTGACAGCCAGAGGCAGTTGGTGGCTGCAGAAGCCTCCTTTTTCTCTAAGGCTCACACATCTGAGGTTATTCATGAGGGCCCACCCTCTGCTGGACCAACTACACTCACTTGCATTAATCTGGTCAGGTTCAATTCCAAGCACACTTTCCTAATGAATTAAGAGTTCTCTATTTCATATGTACAAAAATACATCGCTTTGGAGAGCTGGAAAAGGTTTAATACATACAACACTTATTTACAAGCTGTGACTTTCACACCAATAAAAACAAACACACATTTATTTTGTCCTTGATTTTTGGTGCAACTTATACATAAACATCAGTTAGTATGTACTTTTAAAAATAATAAATCAACCATATGTACAATTAAATGTACAACCTAAAGCAAATTAACCCATTTGTATGGTATGACTGCCATGTAGTAGGCAGGAGAGTAATAGTCCAAGACTCTTGCCCTCATACAACCAGACTGGAAATACGCTGAGAAGACCCCTCTAATCGTCATTTAAATGGAACCTCTTAATTTCTGAGACTTAAGGTGCAAAAGAAAAATACTGATTATACAGAAACAATTACATGTAAAGACTCAAAAGGTGAGAGAAAAACACAACATATTAACCCCCACATATAAAATGATAATTAAAATAAATATATATTTAATTCCAAGTGCCTATGATACCTAATCCACATGGGGGGAGAGGGGAGGAAGGGCTCCAGAAACATTTATGCCTAAATCATCTCAGTGCCGAGTGGTTTCTCATGCCCTGGCCTAGTCTTTAAGTACCTTTAAAACGGCTCCAGCTGTCAGATGCTCCAGGCCCTCCCAGTCTGACGTCCCAAGGCACAGAAGGGGTTTTTATTCCCTCCTCACCCCCAACCCCCCTGCCCAGAGAGGGAGTTATTCTAGAAAAGCGCGACTAGATGACCTGGGGTAAAGGGCTGTGCTTTCCTCCTGAGGAGACACACAAGCCTGCCTGGCCCAGAAACTGGGCAGCCATGTGGCAGAAAGGCATACACGCCACTAACAAGCCCACAGGGCCTGTGTGTGTCCACCTGAAAGACACCTGGGCTTCAGGTGAAGACTGGCAGATGACAGGCTGCTCAGACGAGTGGGCTCCAGAAAGCTCTCCAGGGAGCAGGGAGGAGGAGGGAGGCGGCGGGGCTCTGGGCAAACCTGGAGGACATCAGGGGGCAGGGGGAGGAAGTTAACGGCCTCTGACACCCCGGGTGACATGAACAACCAGCTGAGCACGGGGACTTCTCTGACGCTCCCATGGCCAGGCAGAGTCACACAAGGCAGGCTAGAGCGAGGAGGCTGCCATCGAGTCAGGATCCTTCCGGCGCACACACGCCTGGCCCGGGGACTGTGTGAGCCCTGTGCGTCATGTGACGCTGACTTCGAGGACGTGGTCGTCTTTGCTGGGGATGACCAGGACCTGCGTGCCCGCACTCGAGTTGAAGGCCTGGCCGGGGGGCAGTGCTCGGAGCCGGGGCATCGGCAGGCCTTTGTGCTCGCTGCTGGCAGCTGAGTGCACACTGCCCCTGCTCTTGACGCTGCCGCTGTCCAGCTGGTCATCTACGTGCTTGTCCACCGACAGGCTGTCATTTTCTATCCAGCTATCTGCAAAACGAACAGGAAGTGAGACAGAGGCTACCCTGCGGTGGCCTCTCCCCACCCCGGGGAGCTGCCCGCCTCCCAAGCCGCCCTTCAAGGCACAAGGATGTCAACAGCCGCCACGCCTTTGGAGAGATGCCAGGACACAGGTCCCGGGTGGATCATCCTTGGGAGCAGACGCTCAGGACAAGTGACCCTGACCAAGTGTTTGGTATTAGAGCACCCCGGTTCCGAGTGTGGGGCTGTTGAGCAGCACGGAGCTGCCACACACCCCGCACCGAGGGCATGCCGTGTCCGTTACACAACAGGGTCCCTACCCGCGTCCAGCTGTGAGGACTGTGCCGAGTGGTGGGGGAGGTACTTGAATAGCCTGACATCGGGGAGCGGCAGGTAGCCTGCAAAGAGCGGCATCACCTCCATGTGGACTCGGTGCGTGGCCTGGGCTGTCACGGGCATGGAGATGACTCCGGAGCTCTTCCCGCACACTGCCCAGTTGCTGCTGTTGTCCACAACTGAAACAGAGAGGGAAAGCGCCATGTTTACCCAGAAAGGGCCTCCAGGGTTCACACCAAAGAAGAGGCGGCCAGTCCACGCTCCAGAGTGAAGTCCTGAAGTGGGGGTCTGTCCCATATCCTGGTGCCCTGGAGCTGCATCTCAAAGTAGAACACCTCTGACTGAGAAAGGAAGGTACAGGCTGGCTACACAGGGGAAGATGGCTTCTTTCTCCTCACGTTCGTAAGTGAGCAGAGTCAACGCTGCCTTAAAAGCCCCTTGAAAATGCGGTGTAACCTCCCACCCAGCACCACAGAGGCAGCATCAGGAGTGAGGATGGAGTTGGGTGCGGGTTCCTCCATTACACATGGTACTGACCAGCGCATCTGATCCCAGCTCTGCCGCTCACATTAGCCCCCAATGGTTTGGGGAAAAAAGGTACATGTGAAGCACGGAGCTCCTCTTCGGGAACCACGGGGAGGCCGCACACACGGCAGACGCTGCTAGGGATGCTGTGAGACCGTGACTGTGATGTAACTCAGTGTGAGTCAAACACTGGACTGAGCAGTCACCCACAGGCAAGGAGGGCAGGATCCTCGTTGGCTCAACAAAGGCCGATGAGGAAGCGGGGGCAGCAGAGGGCGAGCTGCCTGCAGCTGAGGCCGTGCAGAGGCCAAAGCAGCACCGGGGAGGGACACACTGGAGCAGCGGCCCGCAGAGCTGGTCCTCAGGGCGCCCCTGAGGACCCCCGTCCCTTCCTCACTGTGCTGGCGCACCCTCTGGCAGGAAGCCCGCGGGCCTGAGTGTTGGCCGGGCCACTGGCGCTCGGAGCAGAGGCACTGTGTTCCCCACCGCTACAGACTGAAGAGGAGAAACTGCTGCTGTCAGTTACGGATGCTCTGCACATAACAGTCAAAATCTAATCAATTCAACCCTTTCGTACACGTCATTTTTTTAACTTTAACTCTGAGATGATTACACACTCACAAGAAGTTGCAAAATAGTAGTGAGAGGTCCATGCACCCACCACCCGGCCTCCTGTGCCAGGGGACACAGGCCCAGGCCCAGCACAGGTCACCAGGCACTGGGCTGGCGGCCCTCGGCAACGAGCTCCTCAGCGTCAGGTATTCAGCAGATACCTTCTTAAAAATCAGTGGCACAAGCCTGGTGCTTGGAAGAGACTGCCCGTGGTACAGTTCAAAACTGACCAAAACTCAGCATTCTGGGAAACGTGCATTTGCCACTGTGAGCTTGGTAGAGCCCAACTCAGAGTGCGGTGATGAGCCCAGAACCAGCGGGAACACACAACTGTTCGGAAAATAGTTCTTTCTCAAGAGCACTATCGTTAATGGCTTTCCTAATATCTTAAAGAAAGTAAATGAAGACTTGCCTCCCTAACCATTTTTAGAGCATAAAGGGCCTGACACCAAAACCTGAGAAACCTACAGAAGCAGCCCAGGCCCCAGAAGAGGAGGGCTGTCGAGGGGCGTCTGGGAGGCGGCAAGGAGGAGGGGCCAGGGTCTGGGTAGAGGGGTGAAAGGGGTGAAAGGAGGCTGGAGGGAGAGGGCGGGAGCGTGAGCACAGGATGCCTGGCCTGCTGAGCGAGGGGGCCCTGACTCACAGGCAGAGGACAGAGCAGCTCCAGGCATCACTGTGCCCCAGCCCCGAGCCCCACAGCTACTCCAACACCTCTCAGAGCAACAGCTCTGCAGTAACCACGTTCAACACCCTGTGAGTCCAGGGCCACATCATACAGTGGGACATTCAAACATTCTTTCAACTCTAGAATGTTCTCTCTTCAGATGAGGAGCACTGCACGTTGTGAACGACAGGGCGGAGCACAACAGTCAGGGGCAAGAAGCCTCCGGACGCACCTTCATACATCAGCTTTGTTGAAAAATACTCGTCAGATTCCGTCAGGGCTTCATCCTTATCCACCTCCAGGAGGTCCGAGAGCCGCGTGATGGACACGTCCAAGGAGCAGAGTGAGCCCGTCCTACAGTGCTCCGTGCCCGGAGGGGGCGATATCTCCGCTCTCACGTTGTACAAGGTCTGGGCCAGAAAGGAGAGGGCAAAGGACACAGTCAGCAATCTGAACAGACGACTCTCTGAGGCCGTCACGGTGCTGCCTGCAGACTCGAAATTTCGAGAATGGACCAGAGGAGCAGCTGTGTGTTCGCGCCCTCTGACCGACTGAGTCCCTGTGGAGACATGTCCTCGGGAAGCCCCACCCCAAGAGCCTTAAACTCTTCTTAACGTGAACATGGTCAAGCCTCTCAGGAGGAGGGAGGCTGGCCGGGTGACTCCGCACAGGCCTGTCACCAGCGTCGCGCTTCACGAGCCTCCTCTCCCCACCAACACACACTGACTTATCTGCCGGGACTACTGTAAAGCAGGTTCCAGACCTGCCATGTCACCCTGGACACTTCAGATGCATCACTAAAAGACAAAATGCATTACCACAACCAGTAAAATGAACAGAGTTCCTTGGAACTACCCCACAGTAAGTCCATCCTGAACCTTTTCCACGATGTTCCGTCTCTGTGACCTCCCTACCTGACAGTCATACCTGCTCACACTTGCTCACCACCCAGGACAAAGGCCCCAAACCCGCACAGGGGATGAGAGCCTGCCCCTCCACATGCTGGCAGCCCCACTGCCACAGGAGAGGTGAATGGCCACACCAGCAGGGCGGAGGGAAGAGGCCCGGCCTGGGAAGCCCACGGCTGGAGCTCAGCTATAACAAAGGATAGAGTCCTGACACGCTCCCCAAGATGAACAAATGCTGGAAACATCACGTCATATCAAAGCCGTCAGTCTCAAGACGGTCACACTGAATGCGACTGTCCTTGCACAGGCAAGGCTCAGGCACCCTGCTCTAGAGCGGGGTAGCTCAGGGCTGCGAACAGGAGGGGGCGTGTGAATGGGCACAGGCTTGGAAGAATGAATACGGTCGTGGTGCTGGTGGCCCAGCTCTTTCAATATACTAACTTCAATGAAGCGAACGCCCCAAACGGTGAACTTAACGGTGAAGGTGAAAGAGCTAGTCGCTCAGTCGTGTTTGACTCTCTGTGATCCATCCACGGTATGGCCCAGGCAAGAACACTAGAGTGGGTTGCCATTTCCTTCTCCAGGGGATCTTCCTGACCCAGGGATCAAACCCAGGTCTCCCACATTGCAGGCAGACTGTTTACCATCTGCACCACCGGGGAACTTCACGGTACAGAAATGAAACTTTAAAAAATAATAATAATTCTGTATTTCTGGTCCTCAGAATACCAGTTTTGAAGAGAGCAATCCACCAGGTATTTTTCTCTAGCTTTTTTACTAACCTTGTACAGGTCTAAAGGAAAATTTTTCCTATGCTCAATTTGAAAAGGAAGCAAAAAAGACAAAGTACCAGTAGAATCTGCTAATGAGTTCATTGTCACTGGCAGTAAGCAAACCACATTAAGTTTCTGCTGACTCTTCACCATGTGAATAATCTAATGTTCAATAGCTATCACCACATCAAAGGGGCATCTGCTTGTCCAACAAAATGATGAACTACGCTAGTGGCTATGTTTAACTTTAAGGCCAATATGGAACACTCAAGAAAACAGGTGGGTTTAAATAGTCTTTTGGTCAGAAGGAGGTATTAAAAAAACCGCTAATATCAAGAGCTATGCACACAAACACCTTCTCAAATGAAGCGTTGCTTGACAGTCTCCGTCGTTTAGAGAAGAAAACACCACAAAGCTGTGTGTCCACATTCTGGTTTGCGTAACGCCAAACCCAATCATCGCACTAGACAAACAGCACACGACGGCCCTGACTCACCCAGCTCCGGGCTGCTGTTAGCTCCACACCTAACGTGCACGTTAAAGAAAATCTGCTTTCTTTTAAAAAACTAGAGATGTAGCCGCTAACGCTCCAGATGAAAAGGAACAGGTGCAGGACACGAGGAAGTCAGTGTAAGGAAGACAACAGGGAGGAGAGGCTGCAGACGGTCATGCTCAGTGGGGGTCGCGCAGGAGGGCCCAAGGGGCAGATGCGCCACTGATGGGACCAGGGCTCTAACCACAGCTGGCCGCTGCCCTCATGGCCCTAGTGCTGGCCTTTTCCATGACAGGTTGCTTCATTATACTGGAAGATTTTGGCTGTTTGATTTTTAGAAGGTAAAGAATATGACATCACCTTCCATGCTTCCACCCCAGAACCCCACCAAAAAAATAAGGCGATACATACAAAAAAATTTTCCACTTGAAATTCATAGGTGTAGGGCTTTAAGGAGATAGACAGCTGTTCTTCGGAAGCTGGGGAGAATCCAGTGGAGAAGCGGCAGTGCAGAGAGGGGGGAGGCTCCTGTGTCCACTTCAGCTCCCAGACAAAGAACACAGCCTGCCTGCTGTGGATGCACTGCAAGAGAGTCGGCTGTCACTGCGCGCATGCACACGCACACGCAGGCACACACACACACCAGACGCTCGGGGCAAGGTGTGCGTGCCCCCACCAGGCGAGCGGGAGGGAGCTGGGAGGCTGTCCCCAGGCCCGCCTCCTGACACACCTGTGTGTGCTGCCGCAGCCCTGCCTCCCAGCACCTCCCGAGGCCCTGCCCGCAAAGACCGTCCGGCACTGGTCAAAGGGCTTGATTTCTCATGATTCCATAAGGAAAGCACAGGGGTAAAGAATATTTCTTAGTACACAGTATCCCATACATTTCCCAAGTGGGAAATGTCATCAAACAATTACAGGGACACCTTTACACCATGACAATCACTATGACCTACCACTAAGTGAAGTGGGGAAAAGAACTGGTGCCACCTCAGGCATCAAGTCCGAATCTGTAAGCGTGGACAGACTCAGGAAGCCCTGAAGTTGGCCAAATGTGGGGGAAAGTCCTTTGAAAATGCTAGACATCAGATAGCCTTAAAAAAACCTTTGATCTTCTAAACACTCAGCACTGACTGTCTAAAAACAAACGCAACAAATGAACAGAAAGGCGGGGCCAGGATTCAGCCAGGCAGCATGAACACGAACGTGACTCCTTTACGAAGCTACCCTGACAACCCAGAGCCCGCCGCTGGGCGAGGCAGCGTGTGGCTGTGGGCAGGGCGCAGCAGCCACTGTTGCCGGGGTGATGGCGTCTACGCATCGCCACGAGACTCGAGGAAGAGCTAAGAGTAAATCTGTGCGTGGAGTCTGACAAACACAAGATTTAATTTTTCTAAAAACACAATCTGTTTCCTACTCTGTGCGCTGTGCCCCCTGGCCCACAGAGGACTCTGAGCGGGCATGCCAGGGTGCTCCTCCCTGGGCGTGCGCGCCCCACTACTGCCTGCGTGGCTGCTCCCTGTACATGGTCAGCTCCATGACGCCAGAATACGCTTCTCACTCTGCATTCCGCTGAGAGGTTACCTGTTCAGATTCCGTGTTCAGCGGTATCAGTCGCAGGTCGGTACTATCATGGGTGTCTACAAGACGACTATCTGACAGCTGAAAGTCAAGTTCTGACAAATTCTGGACACACACTTGAACATATTTCCTAAAGGAGAAAAAAAGATCCTGATGTTTGAGAACCTTATTAAATGCACTTTGGCTGTGTTAAGAAGACACTGGGGCACTTTCCTCGTGGTCCAGTGGTTAGGACTCCACCTTCTAATGCGGGTGGGGTGGGGTGGGGGTGGGGGGGCTACGATCCCACATGCCTTATGCCAAAAAACCAAAACGTAAAACAGAAGCAAAACTGTAACAAACTCAACTAGGTAAGTAGAATTAACTTGAATTTCTGTTATACATGAGAAATTTTGAAAAATCAGTCTCAAATGCAGCAACTCAGATTCTCTGTAAAGTCATTGGTGTTTTTAACCATTAATATCTACAGAATTGCTGAATCATTAATATCTGTAGAACTGTTGGTGTTTCTTTGTTTTTTTTCTAATTAATCTTTGGCCACACTGGGTCTTCAGTGCTTTGTTCAGGCTTTCTCGAGTTGTGGAGAGCAGGCGCTACTCTCTCCAGCTGCGGTGTGCGGGCTTCTCACTGCGTCTCTAGCTGCGGCGTGCGGGCTTCTCACTGCGTCTCTAGCTGCGGCATGCCGGCTTCTCATTGCGGCGGCTTCTCTTGTTGCACAGCGTGGGCTTCAGGGCACAGGCGCCCAGCAGTTGTGGTTCCTGGCTCCAGAGCATGGGCTCAGCGGTGCTGGCGCACAGGCTTAGCTGCTTCGTGGCCTGTGGGATCTTCCCAGACCAGTGATGAAACCTGTGTCCCCTACACTGGCACCACCTGGAAAGTCCACTGCTGCTGTTTTCAAGCACCAGACACTGCATCTCCTGATGCCCAGACAGATGAAGGGTGGGATGACACCCACAGACTTCCTTGTTCAGATACTGAATCTGAACTTGGTCCAGCCTCCAAAGCAGCGGCTCTCAAGTGGGGCCAATGTCTGGAGACATCTGTGGTTCTCACACTGGGGGTAGGGAGGGTGAAGAGTGCCCCTGGCAAAAAGTGGGGGAGAGCCAGTGGTGCTGCCAATCACCCACCACGTGGGGTTACCTAAGGGAGTGTCAGAAGAGCTGAAGTTGAAAACCCCACCTTTGAGGTAAGAGATGGCAGCTGACAGGGAACTAGTTACACAAACCCATGATGACGTGATCAGTGGAATCCAGGATGGCAGCTGACCCAGGTCTGTCAATGGGCCAGTGGCTTGAAAATAGGGAAGGAGGGATAAAAAGGGATCTCAGAAACAGAGGAGACTGTCTGAATCCCACGTCCTACAAACCAGCTGTGCAAACTCACTCCTGAGAGAGCTGGGGAAATCTGAGTAGAGCCCGTGCACTTAGGATCCAGGGAATGACTGTGAATTTGACAGGTGGAACGCAGCATTATGGCTGTGATAAAACACGCTCAGCGTCACCAAAGTCAAGCTCTGAGCAACAGGGCCTGCGTGTGGGGGACAGTGGGAAAGAAGCAGGGCCTGAGGTCCTTTACCGTGTCCCGGACGACAGCAGGGAGTGCGTGGTCCTGAAGGGCATGCTGAATGTGAGCGCGATGACGGTGGAGTAGATGGACCATGGGCAATCGATGGACACCTGAGGAGAAACGGGGAACAGGTCTTCAGACCACTCGTCACAGGGACAGCCACCGCCACCCCTAGCCGGCCAGATCTGTGGTGGCTGCCAATTTCCTAGACTGTTAATGTGTTTACCATTCCTTATTCAGAAAGAAAAGCCCCACTGAACACACCAGAAAGGAAGGAGAGAAAGGGAGCCACCGGCACGCTTCAATGGCCGCCAAGCAGACGCCGCAGCTGCGAGTGCAGCCGCCGCCCCGCTGGACAACACCCTGCGCTCACATACGCGTGGCCACAGCACTGACGCCTTCTGTAACATGCAGGAGGAAATGACAAGCTGCTTTCAGTCACATATGTGCAGATGACGCTAATCAATCATTAACGATTATAGACTTAAATGGATTGTCCAAACTCCTAATCCACATGACACGGACCACAGAAACCAATCAATCTGAGGGCATCGTGGAGACCCTCCACGATGGACGGTATGGCAGATCGATTTTTAATTTTTTGAGGAAATTCCATCATGGAGGGTCTCCACGATGCCCTCAGATTGATTGGTTTTCAGCTTAAGGAAGCTACTACCTTCCTTAAGGGCAGAAACCAGGTCTCAAACGTCTATTTATTTCCCTCATGGAACAAATGCATATACCGAGTAAAGAGCATGCACATATTGATATAAGTCTCGTCTCTGCTTCCTGACTCTGTATCAGGTAAGGAGGGAAGAAATTCCAAGGATTGAAAATTAAAACATTATTCTTCAGGTGCTGCCCTGTCTGATATTTGATGCCATAATCCTTCTGAAATGACTGTGTTTATTAGCCTTTTATCTTACTGCTTTTGTGCATATACTTCTTTTTGCACAAGTAACAAAAAACAAGTAACAAAAAAAATTCACCCCTTTTTCTCAATCCCTTCTCCATACCTCATGCAGCCACCAACCTATTCTCCGTCTATGAGCTTGTCTTTATTTTTATTTTCCAGATTCCACATGTAAGTTAGATTACGTGGTATATGTCTTTCTCTGACTTACTTCACTCAGCAACATGCCCTAGATCCATCCTCCACCCGTGCTGTCACAAATGGTGAGATTTCATTCTTCTTTATGGCTCAATAATATTCTTGTGTGTGTGTGTGTGTTCATCTTAAACTCATTCATTGGTGGGCGCTTTAGTTTGCTTCCATATCTTCGCTACTATTAGCAACACTGCAGTGAACATGGGGTGCAGATATCTTTTTGAGTTAGTGTTTCTGTTATCTTCAGAAAAATACCAAGGAGTAGAATTGCAAGATTGTGTGGCAGATCGATTTTTAATTTTTTGAGGGAATTCCATACTGTTTTCTACAGTGGCTGCACCACTTTACATCCCCCACCAATAATACAGGAGGGCTACCCTTCCACCAACACTTGGTATCTGTTGTCTTTCTGAGAACAGCCATTCTGACAGGTGTAAGACGTGATCTCATTGTGGCTTTGATTAAACTTCCCTGATGATCAGTGATGTTGAGCATTTCTTTCATGAATTTTTTGGCCTTCTGTATGTCTTCTTCGGAAAAATGTCTGTTCAGATCTGCCCATTTCTAAATTGGATTGCTTTTTTTTTGCTATTAAGTTATATGAGTTCTTTATATACAGACACTTATCACACATATGATCTGGGAATACTGTCCTCCACTCAGCAGGCTGCCCTTTCATCTCGTTGAGTTTCTTTGCTGGGTAGAGGCGTCTTAGTTTGATGGAGCCCCATTTGTTTAGTTTTGCTTTTACTGTTTTTGGTGTCAGACTGAAAAAACCATCGCCAAGGCCTGTGTCAAGAACTTACTACCTGTGCTTTCTTCTAGGAGTTTTACTGTTTCAGGCCTTACTTTCAAGTCTTTAATTCATTTTGGGTTCATTTTTGTGTACCATGTAAACTCCAGTTTCATTCCTTTGCATGTGGCTCTCCAGTTTTACCAACATCTTTTACTGAATGTCCTTTCTCCAATATATATTCTTGTATCCTTTATTATAAATTAATTGACCATATATGCAAAGATTTATTTAAAGGCTCTCTATTCTGTTCCACTGATCTAGGTGTCTATTTTCATGCCAGTATCCTAGACACTGTTTGAATTTCTATAGCTTGGTAATGTAATTTGAAATCAGAGAGCATGTTATTTCCAGCTTGTACCTCTTTCTCAAGACTGCTTTCGCTATTTGGGGACTTTTGTGGTTATGCACAAACTTTAGGATTATTTCTTCTATTTCTGTGAAAAATGCCATTGGAATTTTTAAAAAGGCTGCACTGAATCTGTACATTGCCTTGGGTAGTATGGACACTTGAACAGCACTGATTTTTCTAACACATAAGCATGCAATATCTTTCCATTTATTTGTGTCTTCTTCCATTTCTTTCATAAATGTCTTTTCAGTGTCAATATACAAGTCTCTTACCTTCTTCGTTAAATTTATTCCTAGGTGTTTTACTTTTTTGATGCAATTGAAAACAGGATTTTCTTAATGTATCTGACAGTTCATTATTAGTGCAAAGAAATGTAACAGATTTCTACATATTGATTTTGTATCCTGCAACTTCATGAAATTTGTTTACTAGTTCAAATAGTTTTTTGTTGGAATCTTTAGATTTTTCTATATATAAAAAGGGGCTTCCTGGTAGCTCAGCTGGTAAAGAATCCACCCACAATGCAGGAGACCTGGGTTTGATCCCTGGGTTGGGAAGATCCCCTGAAGGAGGGCATGGCAACCCACTTCAGTATTCTTGCCTGGAGAATCCCCGTGGACAGAGAAGCCTGGCGGGCTACAGTCCAAGGGGTCACAAAGAGTTGGACACGACTGAGACTAAGCAAACAATAGTTTTTTGTTGGAATCTTTAGATTTTTCAATATACATAATATCATGTCATCTTCAAATAGTGAGTTTTATTTCTTCCTTTCCAACAGAGATGACTTTTATTTTTCTTGCCTAATTGCTCTAAGATTTCCAATACAACATTAAGTAAAAGTGGTGAGTGTCCTTGTCTTTTTCCTGATCTGAGAAGAAGCGCTTTCAGCTTTTCACCGTTGAGTACGATACAGACTGTGGGCCCATCATATACGGCCTTTATTATGTTGAGGTACATTCCCTCTATTCTGACCTGGTTGATAATTTTTATCATAAATGGATGTTGAATTTTGACACACCTTTTCTGTATCTATCAACAAGATCATATAATCCCGTTTGATCATGGTGCATAATATATGTTGAATTTGGTTTGCTAGTATTTGGCGCAAAGGATTTTTGTACCCGTGTTCATCAGAGACATTGGTCTGTAATTTTCTTTTCTTGTGGTGTCCTTATCTGGTTTTGGTATCTGGGTAATGCTGGCCTCATAAAATGAGTTTGGAAGAGTTCCCTCCTCTTCTATTTCTGGGAAGAGGTTGAGAGGACTGGTACTTGAATGTTTAGTAGAATCACCAGTGAAGCCATCTGGTCTTGGACTTTTGTTGGGGGTTTTCTGATTTCTGATTCAACTTCCTTATTAGTAATCAGTCCATTCAGATTTTCTATTTCATCATGATTGAGTCTTGGTAGGTTGTATGATCCAACAGATGTTGGCAATTTGATCTCTGGTTCCTCTGCCTTTTCTAAATCCAGTTTGAACATGTGAAAGTTCTTAGTTCACGTACTGTCGAAGCCTGGCTTGGAGAATTTTGACCATTACTTTGCTAGTGTTTGAGATGAGTGCAACTCTGCAGTACTTTGAATATTCTTTGGCACTGTCTGCCTTTGGAATTGGAAAGAAAACTGACCTTTTCCAGTCCTGTAGCCACTGCTGAGTCTTCCAAATTTGCTAGCATATTGAGTGCAGCACTTTCACACCATCATCTTTTAGGATTTGAAATAGCTCAACTGGAATTCCATCACCTCCACTAGCTTTGTTCATAGTGATGCTTCCTAAGATCCACTTGACTTTGTGTTCCAGGATGTCTGGCTCTAGGTGAGTGATCACACCATCTGAGTGGTTATCTGGGTCATGAAGATCTTTTTTGTACAGTCCTTCTGTGTATTCTTGCCACCTCTTCTTAATATCTTCTGCTTCTGTTAGATCCCGTTTCTGTCCTTTATTGTGCCCATCTTGGCATGAAATGTTCCCTTAGTATCTCTAATTTTCTTGAAGAGATCTCTAGTCTTTCCCATTATATTGTTTTCCTCTATTTCTTTGCACTGATCATGAAGAAGGCTTTCTTATCTCTCCTTGCTGTTCTTTGGAACTCTGCATTCATAGTAGTCTCTTATGACACTATCTGTGAGGGCAGCTATAACATCTCTTTCCTTTTTGATTTTGAGTTCTCTCTTTTGTTCTTGGTGAGTCTGGCTAAAGGTTGGTCAATTGTATCTTATCAAAGAACCAGCTCTTGGTTTCACTGATCTCTTCTACTGTCTTTTCAGTATCTACTTCATTTGTTTCTCCTATGATCATCTGTAATTTCTTCCTTCCATTAAATCTGGGCTTTGCCCTTCTTTTTCTAGTTCCCTGAGGTCTAAAGTTGTTTGAGACTTTATTTCTTGAGAAAAGCATGTATTGCTATGACTTTCCCTCTCAGAACTGCTTACAATGCACCCCAGAAATTCTAATATGTTACATTTCCACGTGCACTTGTCTCAAGGTAGGTTTTTATTTCTCTTTTGGTTTCTTCTTTGACCCACTGGCTGTTCAACAGCACATTGTTTAATCTCTAGATATGTGTGCATTTTGCAGTTGTCTTCATGAAATTAATTTCCAGTTTTATACCACTGTGGCTAGAAAAGATGCTTGATATGATTTCCATCCAATTAAGTTTACCAAGACTTCTGTTGCAGCCCAATATACTCTATCTTGGAAAATATTTCACGTGTAATTCAGAAGAATGTGTATTTTGTTGTTTCTTGATGGTATATTCTGTAAATGTCTGTTAAATCCATCTAGTCTAATACACTTAAGGCCAATGTGTCCTTATTCATTTTGTCTGAGGGATCTATCCATTTATAGAAGTGGAGTATTAAAGCCCCCTACTATTACTATATTGCTATTTCTTTGTTTAAATATGTTAATATTTGCTTTATATTTTAGGTGCTCCTGTGTTTAGTGCATAAATACTTACAAATGATATCTTCTTAATGGACTGACCCCTTTATAATTACCTAACACCCTGCTTTGACTTTTATTAATAGTCTTAAAGTCTCCTTTGTCTGATGAAAGTGTAGCTACTCCTTTTCATTTGCATGAAATAGCTTTTTCCATCCCTTTACTCTGTGTGTCCTTACATCTAAAGTCTCTTGTAGGCAACTTAAAGATGGGTCTTTTTTTTTTTTTTTTAATATTTATTGTTATTTACTTATTGTTCATTTGGCTGTGTGGGGTCTTCGTTGTGGTTACATGGGATTTTTATTTGCAGCGCAGGAACTCGTAGTTGTGGCACGTGGGATCCAGCTCCCTGACCGGGGATCAAACCCGAGCCATTAGCATAATTAGCATTGGGAGCGCAGAGTCCTAGCCCCTGAACCACCAGGGAAGTCCCAGATCTTGGTTTTTTAATTCATACAGCTACTTTGTCTTCTAAGTGGAGAACTTAGTCCATTTATATTTAAAGTAATTATTGATAGGTACATACTTACTGTCATTTTGTTAATTCTTTTCTGGCTGTTTTTTACAGTTCGTCTTTGTTCCTGTCTTCTTCTCTTGCTCGCTTCCTTTGTGGTTTGATGCCTTTCTTTAGTGGTATGTCTATATTACTTTATCTCTTGTACACTTACTATAGGTTTTTGCTTTGTGATTATCATGATGCTTATATATAACAAATTATATTTATAACAGTCTATTTTAAGCTGATTAACAACTTAAGTTTGATCTCATTCTAAAACTCAAAATTTTAACTCCCTCCTCCAATGTTTGCTTTTGAGATAATCATATTTTACATCTTTTTATCTTGTGTATCCATCCCTCTTAAATAATAATTATAATCATAGCTATTTTCACTGTTTAAAAAACCCTTCATACTAGCTTTGTAAGTGACTAATCCATTACCTTTATCAAATCCATTACCTTTCCATTGTGTTTCTGTTACTATAATTAGCAGTATCTTTCCATCTTAAAGAAATCTCTTTAACATTTCTTAGATGGCCAGTTTAGTGGTGATAAACTCCTTTAATTTTTACTTGTCTGAAAAACTCTATCTTTCCTTCAATTCTGAATAACAACTTTGCCACATATTCTTGGTTGGAAGTCTTTTTCCCCCCAGCATTTTAGTACATTGTGCTCCTCCCTTCCAGCATCTAGTCTGCTGCTGACCCCCTCTAGTGTATTTTTCAGCTCATCTATTGTACCCTTTCAGAGAAGGCAATGGCACCCCACTCCAGGTAGGCTGCAGTCCATGGGGTTGCTAAGAGTCGGACACGGCTGAGCGACTTCACTTTCACTTGTCACTTTCATGCATTGGAGAAGGAAATGGCAACCCACTCCAGTGTTCTTGCCTGGAGAATCCCAGGGACGGGGGAGCCTGGTGGGCTGCCATCTATGGGGTCGCACACAGTCAGACACGATTGAAGCGACTTGGCAGCAGCAGCAGTATTGTACCCTTCAGCTCTGAGACTTTTATTCGGTACTTTCTTATGTCTTCTCTCTCTTTATTTGCTGTTTTCGTCCATTTTTCTCCCAGTTCAATACGCATCTTTATGACCATCACTTTGAATTGTTTATCAGATAAATTACTGATCTCTGTTTCATTAAGGTTTCTGCTGAGGCGTTACCCGCTCTTTCATTCTGGAACACGCTCCTCCGCTCCTCTGTTTTGCCTGACTTTGTGTCAGTGTCTACACAGTGGCTGAAGCAACCACCTCTCCCAGTCCTGACAGAGGCCTCACGCAGGAGACAAACGGTCCGCTTTGCCCCAGCTCTTGGCTGTCTCTGTGTTTGCCCAAGCAGCCTATTATATTTTCAATGGCTCCAGAAGCTGAGGATGCGCCAGGACCTGTCACTGTCCCAAAAGGGAGGATCTCAGCAACTACATTCAGGCTGTTTGGAAGCTAGACTCTCAGGCAGCAGCTTTTAAAAGTATGCCAGAAAGACAGTCCCGTGGGACCACAAGTATACACTTCAACCCTTGGGTTGTTCAAAAGCCCTCAGAACGGATATCTGTGTTACGAGACATGGACAGAATCAGAGGAAGCATGATGCAAGTGCAGGTTCTACGAGCTGATGGACTGTGGACTTAGGACTAACGTTATGAATCTCTCAAATAACAATCAATAAATACCCATATCAAAGGATAAAATGATAGCACGTCTTCCTTGCTAAGTACGATGTGATGTTTCAGGGAACAAAAAGTGAAGCACACCAAGACACAGAACTCCATCTAGCCTAATCACCAGGACAAACGGACCACAGAGGCAAAACTACTGCCTTCTAAACAAAACCTGTACCTCTTACAGTGAACTGTCCTTCCTCAAGGTGGGACAGAAAAGTTAACAGCCTGTTTGTCTCTGTCTTTGAAAGATGTACCCCTTATCTAAGGAAGGCTGATTCACAGATATAAATGCTAAACCCAACCAGAACCTGTGGTGTTAGCAACTGGGAAATCTGCCCCCTCAACAGAAGTCATTTCGAATGTGCTATCTTCAAATCAAGGAGGACAGGCAGAAGCTGCCCCCACAGGCTGCACAGCTCCAGTCCCTCCTTACTTTGTGGTCCGTGGTAGCCATGCAGTGGCCAGTCTTCTGCGTGTCCTTATGCTTCCCGTGGGGCTCTGTCACCCCCAGCAGGGTGCTCTCCCCTCCTGCTGCTGGAGCCGAAGGTAAAGAGAGAACTTCCAGTTCAAATTCGATCAGGTGATATGTGGGCGCAGCCGGCAGACTGATGCTCGTGACCTTGTCGGATGACTGAACCCGGAGCAGCGCGTCAGAAACCTTTTCTAGGAAAGAGAAAAAGTCACCTTTAACACAGTGCCTCCGTTTCCTTGTTCCTTTCTCCTCTTGTAGATGACAGCCCTGTAGTGAAGTTCCAGCCCAGCTCCTGCTGCATGTACACACGTGCAAGGGTGTAACCAGGAAGGATTACAGAGGAAGAGAGACAGGAAAATCAGGAACAGAATCCCGTGAGACAAAGCAGCACTGCATGAGAGCTGTCTGGTAGAGCTGGGCTCAGAGAACTGTCACTCTGCTCCATCTGAAGAAAGAAAAGAGACACTCCCTCACAGCCCACCTGAGATGGCCTGTGTCCCGGCGTGATGTGACCCACCCCATCCCACCACCAGACCAACCCCCACTCAGGAAGAGTGCTGAATCCTTCCATCTCTAACCTCAAAGCTGGGGACTGCAGGAGATGGGATTTTTTTAGGGCTTCCAACCAGTGCCTTCAAAGGTTGATTTGCTTTTGTTTTTTGCAAAGGCAAGTTGAGGGGGGTGGAAGGAGGCTGGAGGCCACCAAGGCATCGCCAGGGAGCACGAGCCAGGAGGTAATGCTGCATCACAGACTTGTAGCAAGGTGCACACCGCCTGGCCGCAGGGTGCCGCACAGTTCTATGTCTATCCCCTCAGATGCCACGCCACGTCTGGGGCAGGGTTACTGTCCACCTACAGGCGGAACGCTGCCAGCAGAGAGCTGCAAGGAGACAGGTGCTTGGATGCCACCTGAGGATGCGGCGGATGACAGAGCCTTAGAGCCTGATGGTGTGCACCAAGGCCAAAGGCCTGCCCTCACCCATGAGTGCCCCTTACCTCTTGTGTTAGAGTAGATCACAGCTCTGTTCTCCTCAGGACATAGGATAAGCATAGCGTCTACATTGCTGAGCTGTAGGCTGTCTCCATTTTTTACTGTATAATGGCCAGTAGTGACAGTGAACTTGACTTTCTGAGGAATACCAGCCAAAAGGCTATCTAAAGGGAAAAAGACTGCAATTAGCATTGCTATCAACCAAGAGGACCAATGGAAGGCCTACTGTAAGGTAGAAGAGTGTGTTTTCTCTTCTAGAAAAGATCTGTTCACTCTAAATACTCCATCCATTCATTCAGTGTCCACCCGTCCACCCTCACTTCTCATCTCAATTACACAGACTGCAGAGCTGAGGGGCCCTTGCCTAGAATAATCTGTGAGCCTGGGGGAACCTCATCACCACCTCGGTTCAGAAAGCTAGGGGTCATGGTGGCAACCATGTCTATGAGGTTCTCACAATGTACCTGCTTGTCAGTTACTAAGAGAGAATCAGATAATAACGACACTAAAGAAAAAAACTAGTGAAATTGCATGTGCTGCTGCTATTCAGATTTTCCTCTGGCTTTTTCAGGTCAGGCCTCCTCCAGATCTTTGGTTCAGAAACAGCTTGGCAGAAGATACAGCTACATTTTCTCCTGGATGGAAATAGAGGGGAGGGAATGGGCTGAGGTTTCTGAGAATCGGCTCCAGGGAAGGCCGAAGGAAGAAGCAACAGACAAGACACAAGGAGGAGGAACAGCTGACAAGAAGCAGGGAGGGGGAGGTGAGAGGCGGTGAGGAGTGGGCCCAGAGGAGGGCAGAGGCGCAAGCCGGCACCTCCCAGCCACACGGCCCAGCCTTCCTCACAAAAGGCTCTCTGACGAAGAATCATTTGTGAGACTCTGTGCTCCACATCTGAGGGCCTTTCCAGGAAGTCAAGGGAGTAGTTTAACAGTGTAAAAATGGGGAGTTTGAAGAGATTAAACATCAAAAAAGCTTTCCTTGATTTTTTTTCCACAAATGGAAGAAATGAGCAAATAAATACACTGCTCCCAGCCATTAACTGAGACACTTGATCGATAGTGTTTTACTGAAGAGCCATGTTGTCTTCAATAATTCGTTTATGCCAAGCCCTCCTAATTTGAGAACTTAACAAAAAGGACAGCAGCACTGAATTCTCAAATGCCATGCCAGGGGTCAAGGTTAATCAACACTCTGAATGGAAAAGACTTTTGATCACAGTATAGATCGTAACTAAATCTAGTATTTAGCCTTTGGAATTCTAAGCAGGAAACTGTAATATTTACTGATTAAATTCCATGCAGCAGACATCAGCTGATTTAGCCAACTTTTCTCTTATTTTTCATATTTTTAGATACAGAATGTTTAGTAAACATGAAAGCAGCAATTATAGAGAAGCAAGTACTCAGATCAACAAAAGAGCCACAGTTCCCAGGCAAAACCTCCACGATGCTCCCAACATTGTCACCTAGAGAGGACACGGTCGCAGAGGCCTGGAATGTGATGCAGGAGAAAGCCTCCTCCTATGTGACTCCCTCCAGTAAAGGAGCAAAGCACAGCCCTGACATCTGCACAGCGCCTTGCCCACCCCGGCCCGGCCCGCCCCGGGCCCTCAGACATCCATCCGCACGGCGCCCCACCCACCCAGGCCCCCTCACCGGCCAGTGGTTCCACAAGCAGCTGCGGCTCCTGTGAGTACACGTCGTACTGCACCAGCGGGTAGATGTGAGGAAGCACAAACCACACTGGGCCCAGCGAGGCGCACAACTGCCGCAGCGTGTACGTTCCCGGCTCCCTGGCCTACGGGTAAGACAAGCGTTGGCACAGTCGTCCCCACTTGTGACAACGAGCTTCTCAAGCGAAGGCTGAGCCATAGTGGTCCCTTCTTCTCACCCTCTTTATCCTGCTGCTCTGTGCTAACACGTCTACATTCGGGCTCTTCAAAAGATCCCTCAGAATCTCTTAGTCGAGGTCCGGGTGAGTCACTGATGGTTAAGTTTGACTTGATGCTTCTAACAGTGCTTTCTCAATTTAACAAGCTTTATCTGTGGCATTCTCTTCTGGAAAAGGTAGTCAATGGAGACACGGAGCATGAAATTTAAGACTTGCTCCAGGACTAGACTGAAAACACGTGTGGCAAACAGCAGTACTTTCCACCGACCCAGCCTCTGTGCAGGCTCAGAGGAACCAACAGAACACGCTGCGCTGGCTGGGGGGGCAGGGGGGAGATTCATATCGAGCGGACAGAAGAGACTGTTCTGACATCCATCTGAGCCGCCACAGAAGGAAAAGAACGTTTAACGTGAAAGTGCTGCCTCTTTGAAACATCCTCATTTTAACAAATGAGGATGCACTTTAATACAAAGGGGAAAAGTCTAAATCCAGTGAGAACACAAATAATTATCTACGTTGAGAACTTTATTCACAACTTATCGACTGCCTTACAACTATGCAAGTATAGAAGATTTTTTTCAAAACACCAATCTATTTTTCTATAAGGATAAACCAGAGCCAGGCTAATGGAGCAGAGGCCATCACTGGACTCTCAGCTTCTCCAGACGGTGCTTGCAAGCACCACCATTCTAACCGCCCCAAAGCCAGCTCCTGCTCGGCACATACCTGCGTCCTGAACACGATGGTGTTGGGCCCCGGCTGCAGGGTCACGCCGGCACACCTCAGCACGTGGGCCCCGTCCTCCAGAGCCAGGCCCGAGGACGCTTCCAGAGACGTGCCGCTCTCCTGCCTCCGCAGGAGCATGTGGACGTTCTTGCATATGATCCCTGTGGTGTTCAAGGAGTTGTCGGAAGGACTCCTCTCAAACATCTCGTACAGCTCCAGCGCGGGGAGGCTGCTCTGGGATGTGGGAAAGGGTGAGGCCTCCACCGGGAAGTTAACAACTCCGTTGGCTGTCTTGTGCTTGGTGAGCCACTCGGCGGTCTTCCGGTAATTGTTCTTCTCGATGCTGAAGTGGACGTGGATGGCGATCTGCTCCACGTGGATGGGCACAGGCATCTGACTGCACACAGTTATCTCCACAGACAGGATGCCACCCACGTGGACCACGGCGTTGGCAGGGGTGAAGCGAAGATCGCGCAGCTGTGCGAAGGAGTGCATGGGGAGGGCGACCCTGTGACCTGTGGACGCACAGCACACGTTTCACTCCCCAGGCACACTGTCAGAGGCTCAGAGTCAGGCCGGCCGGAAGCAGTGACAGGTGACAGAGACAGTTTGGACCCTCCCGACCCCACACCATCTTCACACACCAAAAGGAGTTACTCTGTCAAATGCAGTTACTTTGTAAAAAGCAGAACAGGAGCACATGCCCAGATACCTCCTGGAAATCATAAAACCTGAAGAAATTTAAGGTCTCTAACTCCCGTTTTGGCAAACCCAAGGTAAATACAGATCAACTAACTCCTCAATTTCAAAATGAGATTTGTAAGTCCAATTCCTAGAGCTGTTTCAGGAAGTCCACCACCCTCCCACTCACACAAGAAGTTCTCTAGTGAAAACGCCTGAGTTCCCCCCTACATCTGGCAATAAATAAGCCCAGGTGTGTGCCACCCTGGGGGCTCAGCTAAGGATGCAGGGAGTCAGGAGGGCAGCAAGTCCCAGCCCTCGGGCACCAAAGGGGCAAATCCACTGCACCCTCCACCAGCACTATGCGTCTAGAGGACCCATCAGGCCGCTGGACTGACCGGGAGGTATTTACAAACGCCCAGTAACTGGAGGCTGTGCTGAGATCGACGGTATAAAACCACAAGAAAACAGGGACAAGCACAGTAGAGTTTCTTCACGGAGAGGCCACGGAACGGTGGAAAAGTGGAAGTCCATGGTCTCACACACAGCAGACATGGCACACAGCCCTGTGATGCCAGTCTGGGCACCCTGAAGAAACTAATGCACAAACCAATGCCACACTGGCCCTGAGAGCCCCTCCAGATGGCTGTGTGTGAGGGACGCGCACCCAGCAGCCAGCAATGGCTGTGGACAGCATGTGATCCCCGCAGGGTGACGGTGACTGGAAGTGGCTCCCTGGGGGAAGTTATTAGGGTTGGGTGAGGTCAGGGATGGTCATGCCCTGACAGAAGGATGCACCAGAGAGCCCTGTCTGTCTCTGAATCTACCCCTCTCTCTCCTGTGTCGTCTCTCCTCCTGCGCCCCTGGTTATGAAAGGACAAGTCAGGAAGAGAGGAGGCCTCATCAGGAGCCGGCCGCGAGGGCATGTGGCCCTGGGCGGTCAGCCTCCAGAAGCCACTCACTCAGTCTACAACACTTTGTCATGGCCGCCAAGACACATTGATGGAGACAGTGACTGTTTAAAATAAACCCTCATCTTGATGAACTGAATGTGAGAAGCTAAGTATTACCATAAACCTAATCTTACCACACAGCGACGAGTATAAAGTATATTTGCTAGAACACTCAGAAGCAAAGTCTTTCAGATCTACTCTCCTGTTGGACACGCCCACAAGGAAACAACAAACCTCCGAAGGTGAGCTGGTCTATGAGACGCCTGGCTCTATGACTTTCAGAAGTCAGTGTCTTACAACCCGCAGCTGCTGAGGGGATGAGTGTGGTCCACCCATCCAATGGAATACTATTCAGCCACGAAAGGGAATGAAACGCTGGCACATGCTACAACACAGGCGAATCCTGAGAATGTGCTGTGTGAAATAAGCTGGTCACAAGAAACCACACACTGCATGATTCCATTTACGTGAAATACCCATAACACGTATCCTCAGACAGAAGGCAGGCTGGTGACTCCCAGGGACTTGGCGGGGTGGGGGTGTGAGAGAAGGGGGTGGGAGAAGGTTGGGAGGAAATGAGTATGGGGCGGGCTGCTTTTGAGGGAAAAGTGTTCTAAACTTCACGGTGGTGATGGCTGCACATACCTGTGACTAGACTAAAACCCCTAGGCTACACACTGCAAACGGGGCGTGACATGATATGTGAATTCTATCTCAATAAAACCTGTATTTTAAAAGGTCAGTGTCTGGAAAAAAAAGATGGGAAGATGGTAAAGGAGAACTGAGATGTAACAATCAGATGCAGTCTGTGATCCCTGATTGGACTAGTACAGGCCAGTGATTTTTAATATAAAATAATCATAAAAACACTGTTTGAGACAATGAGGGAGACCTGAAGAGGGCTAAGTTGGAAGCCCGAGCCAGAACATTGTCCTTCTGTGGACAAGGAGTTTAGGAGACCACTCTTGTTTTCAGAAGATGTGACACTGTCCCAAGGTGGAGTGGCCCTTGTGGTCTGGAGCAGCTCTTAAGTTCAGCACAAAGAAAAAAGTAGGAAGATAGACACATGGGTGCTACGCAGCAAAATGTTAGCAACTGCGGAATCCAGGCGGTCAGCATACATCACCTATTATATACAGTGTTATTCTTTTTACTTATCTAGGGTATTTGACATTTTTCACAATAAAGTTTTTTTAAGCCTTTATTGAATTTGTTACAACATTGCTTGTTTTAAGGTTTGGGTTTTCTGGCCGAGTGCCATGTGAGATCCTACTTCCCATATCAAGGCTGAACCCAAAGCCCCTGCACGGGAAGGTGAAGTCTTAGCCACTGGACCACCAGGGATGTCCCTGTAACAAAGTTTCAGAAATGCGTCTCACCTGGGCTGTCCGTCTGCTGGCTGGCGAAGCTGAGGATCTCTCTGCAGAAGTACTCCCGCTCGTCCGCGGTCAGGTGCTGGTCGCTGGCCAGGAGGCTGCTGGTCTGAAGGTAGCTGAGTGCAGAGTCAAGGGGCCAGAGAGGACCACGTGGTGGGGCGCTGCACACACAGCCCCCAGTCCCAGGGGGTGCAGCCGGCAGGTGCGCCCCTTCCTCCAGGGTCCTAGGGACTCGCGCACAAGTCAGACAGGCAGACACCTGACCAGCTTCTACCCAACAGGGGCACATGTCAAGGCAGGCTTCCCTCTCCTAATATCCAGGCACCTACGGACATGCGACTGTGGGCCCTGCTGCTATACGGACAGACAGCAATTATCCTATTCCATGAATGTACTCGACTTAAAGGATACTTCTCAATCTGTCCAAGGCGTTTCTGACATTCGGCGAGCTGCTTCCTTGTGTGTGTGATTGGCAGCGCCCAGCCCTCAGCCAGGTAATTTTTCAAGGCTCCTTGAAGATACATCTCTGCCTTCTGAGGAGACTTCTTCCTCCTTGCAAATCAACAAACAGAAGCTTTCATAAGGGGTCACGATAATCAACAAACTCAGACCTTTCATGGCTTGCTCCCCACCCTTGGTGATCTCAGCGACACCACGACACTGGTGCCATCCAGAGTCCTCCTGACCACTGCCCCCAACCCAGCCCCCAAGGTGAGAAAGAACACAAAATCAGGAACACATAACCAGACCCGAGAACCGTGCCAGGCTGGTAACCCCATGCACGCTGTTTGTCCAGCATTCTACACTAGCTGAAGGGCCTTCAGAGTTCAGTCTCTGGATAAGAGTGTGAGGGCATCGCTTATGACTTCAAGCTGCTGTGAGGCTGCCAAGCATGAAGGAAGGGGAAGGATGTACCCACCAGCACAGAAGCAGGTATGGAGGAAGCTAGAAACCTGGGCTTGAAGCCACCCTAGCTCCTGAAGACAGACCAAAACAGAGTGGTTTCCATGGACCAACCAATGGGAGCTTGGGCCAACTCCAAAACACAGGCCAATGCCCTGAGCAGAGGGTAAAGTATCTGCCTGCAATGTGGGAGACCTGGGTTCGATCCCTGGGTCGGGAAGATCCCCTGGAGAAGAAAATGGCAACCCACTCCAGTACTCTTGCCTGGAAAATCCCATGGACAGAGAAGCCTGGCAGGCTACAGCCCATGAGGGTCGCAAAGAGTCGGACACGACTGAGCGACTTCACTTCACTTCACTTCGTGAAGGATTTAAATAGCAACACATATCACATAAAAGAACATCTTCCCAGGCCCAATTTAAACCTCAAGATATTCAGAACAAACCAAAGTTTAAAATATGATTAATGAAGCTTGCCCAAGCTTCAGTGACAACACGGATGCCCTGGCCTTTCCCAGAGGGCTTGGGACTGCTGATCTTGCAGGATAAAGGCCAACAGTGAACAAGCATCTGCTCTCCTGGCATCTTGGGAAAACATCCTCGTCCTCAGGACCTTACTCTGCAACAGTAAGAGTTTCCAATTCTCAAATTTCAAATGCCAGTTTTTCTAGACTTTTCTGGTCCTCTCTCATCCTGTCATTTGAAGGGGCCAGAACCTTCCATACTTCTTCAGTTAGTATCTCCAGCCAATGATTTGTACACTGTAGTGCAGGATGCGAGACCACTGCCACCCAGCCCCTAGAGATGCAGGCCGAGGGTCACCCAGCTGGCTAGTCCATGGTGACACCAGAACCAGGACCCAAGTCTCCTGTTAGCAGGCCAGTGTCACCCCACCGCAGTGCCAGCCTCAGGGGGCTGAGCTCATAGCATCTGAGGACATGGCTTCTTTGTTCCAGTAACCAATAATCTCATTCCTCAGTACACCAGATGGAGACTCAAGAGGCCCCACCTCAGCTCTGACTGCTGGCTGCTCCAACCACACCTAAAACATCAGGACGTTCCCTTAGATGATCTACTAATCCCTTCCCTGCCTACTCAACCAGTTACAATAAATTATTCTTTCCCGTTTCATCTAATAAAATGACAAACTGTATATATCCAGATACCACTTCAAACACATATTTCTTTTGAGAAAACCACCATCTTTTCCCTCATAACTTGTATCTTTTCCAGTGCTTTGAATTAGCAGCTGCATTGCCAGCCAGGGTTCTTTTCTTTGATAGGCTATTTACCAAATACATATGAAATATACCAGGTTTTGAGTCTTTTCTCTGGAATCCAACTCAGAAGCTGGAGCCAGATGAGAAACATTCACCATCTCTGTACACTCCGGCTCTCGGGCACTCACAACTCAGTGTCTCTCGTGGAGTGGAGGCGACACATGCACGTACTCCACGCCACTGACCTCGCAGGGACACTCACGAGCAACCAGGGAAAATGGTGTAGAACACACACCATATACTGCATACAAGAGGGCACACATTATCTACATACGTGTAACATTTATGTAAAAGTTCACCAAATTAATTAAAGAAACACAAAGATTAGTAACAATTACTATCGTTAATAAACTCTGGTATTCAGAAGGAATTGTCTAAAAAAATGATGTTTGGTTAACAGTTTATATTTTCATTCTACAAAGTTAGGTACACTTCATATTAGCTCCTACATAACAAACCTCTTACTACACTTGGGAGATGTCTGAAATGCAGAGAAAAGTTCAAAATTAATTACATGTAAAACTCTGCCAGATCCTTTCCAACCAGCTTAGCAGATCGAATCCTTCCGATACTCGTGAACATTTCGATGGTGGCATGGGACAAGTCCTGCGGAAAAGCAAAGACCAAGTAACTCTGTACTTCAAATTTAATGCTATACAGACCCGACATTCATTTACCCAAAGCTGAAGCAAAAGACTTCCTTATTAATATAACATTTTTTTACTCTGGACCTTTTTGTGTTATTTGAGTTTTTACAAAACAGTGGTTTATACAAAGTCATCAACTTGTATATAAAGTATGAAGCATAATAATGAAAGAAACATAAACTCAGCAGGCATAGAATAATTTTTTTTGGTGTATTTTCCACATGCAGGTAACGTTTTTAGCGTTTTTTCACTCTCTTGAGTAACAGAGGCAACTGTCAGATGCTCTCCAATTAACCGTGACTTGGGAACGCAGGTGGTCCACTGGACTGCTACTGCAGTGCTTTCTAAGACGCCCACATTTAAGTCCTTTAAAATCAAGTACAACAAGCCCTGTTCAGGTTCAAACTGTTCCTCTGTATACAGAAAATCCTTCACTAGCCTTTCTTACAATTTCTGCTCTACTGAATGAGCAATCCCATGGGGAACAGAACGGTAAATATCCAAGGATGCTTTTATGCCTAATTATGGCACTGTGGATACTGACCCACCAAGTACTCCAGGTGCATTGACAATTCCCTAGGGCACTGAGGAAACTTAACCAGCCAGCAAGAAGGAGGTCCCCGACACCAGCTCACTCCCAGTCCAAAATGCTACAAACGTAGCAAAGTCTCACAGAGAGAGGTCCTCTGCCACCAGTGGACAGGGAACCCTTGAAATACTTACTAAGTAGTGCTTTTCAAAAGCTTCTACTGATGACAACGCTTCTTTGAGTTTCTTATAAGGACTCTGAGCTGTGTTGGCTTAAACAGAAAGAAATAAGCATCCTTATTCACCTTCATTGCATCCAGCCATGACTTTATGTTCAGCCTCAAATGTCACAGGTACAGGACTTCGTCTGATGCTGCGGAAACTACCAGCACACCCATGTCAGCTGAAACCACACTACTGCTCACGTTCTTGTCCCGTTAATATACTCATGAAATAGTCTAAACACTTCGTGCAATGCTTTTATCTTTAACTGAGGCTAGAAGTTGTTAAGTGTGTATTACAAATCCTACAATGAACTGAATTACTTTCTGAATGCTGTGAAGTGGTCTCAGGTTGAAACAGAGCAACACACACATCACACACTTTCCCTGAGGAACTGATCCGAGCCGGCGGGAGTCCCCTCAGGTCACTAGGTGTGCTTCAGTCAGCAACAGTCCTGCTAACTCACACTTATCATTATGCTAAAAGAATCAGTAATGCGCCTTTCAAAGTGCTCTATCACCTAGGAGCAATTTACTCAATAAAAGGACTTTTGGCTGGCCGTATTATCAGAAAAATAAATCACCTGTAACTGGAGGAGACTGGTGCATTTAAACTTCATGAGGGCTGTACAAAGTCCCGACCAGCTCAATATAAGCCTACCAGAAACTCAGACACAGTTTTAAGAACGCTTATACTTTCTTAAACTATTTCTGACATCTCTTTATGTGATTAAAGGGTAAAATATCCTGTGTCTTAATCTGGTCAGCTAATAATGAGTCTAATTTCCCAAATGGTGAGTAGTCCTACTGCCAGAATCTGAGTTATACATGACAAGCACAGCCCACGTTCTCGGTGCTTTTGGGTACATTTCAAAAAGTACCTGTCTCGGGCCGCTCGGCTCCCAAACCCGCCAAAAGATCCACGGTCCTATTGAGGTCCTCTGAGTTAGGTCCCTTTTCTGACACAAGTCCACACAGATAGCCCAGGGACTTCAGCTGTTGAGACAGACCCCAAATATCAATTAATCTGCTATAAGAACCAGTACAGAATTTACAAATTTAAAGTTAACATCCTTCTAAATGCAAGAAATTTAGCTTTCCTACCCAAAAGATTTTTATCTGGATATAAAAATACATCTTGCTATGATCCTTTCAAACTCATACCTTCTACACGATCATCCTGTGAGTGCCTCTGACTCTGGTCATTCCCAAGCTGCAAGGTCCCCCACTCTGTCTGCATTGCCACCAAGCTTTCCTGCTGCCCACACAGGACCACTGTCCTCATCTGATTTCTGCACAGGTTTCACGCTCACCCTGCTTTGTCTTCACCACCCTCATTCCTGGTGCAGAGTCCACCTTTTGCACGAGCGCAGCAAGTGTCTGACATCTACTGGAGTCAGACACTGGCAGGGACCCACCGCGTCCATGTTGCTACTGGACGCCCCTGAAGCAGCCAGACCCACAAGGAGGGACCATGTGTGCAGCACTTCCCCAACAGCGAACTCCAGCCCCACCCCAGGGGCACAGACAGGCTCCCTCTGCACTCTGCAGCTACCTTCTCTGTGGCGTAGCTCCACAAGCCCACGGTGTGGGCAATGTTCGAGTCTATCTGCGCCCGGTCACAGCACCCTTCTATCCTCTGCAGCACCTCCAGGCAGCTCAGGAACACCCAGCAGTCCAGGGCACCGGGCGGCACGGAGACCTGGGGGCACAGGCGCGGGCAGTGAGGAGGGCGCTCGGAGAAGCCCCTCCCGGCAGCCACCCAGATTCTGCAAAACCACAGGGAAGAGAAAGGGGTATAACAACAGGGGCAGTGGCTCAGCTACAGGCGGAAGGGCTGTCTGTGCCCAAAAGGACTCAGTGGCTCACACTCCCGATGATACGGAGGGCCTCGGCAGGGGCGTGATCTCAGCAAGGTACCCAAAAGCTTATTAAAGATGCCTGCAAGGCGAGCTGTCAGCACGTACTCTAGGCTTGGAAACAGGTCACCTCTCAGTTTAAAGAACACACATTGTGAAGGTGGGAAGCTAAGACCTCAGATGACCATTGGAACACAGTTCAGATCATGTATCAACATAGAAATCTAGTATTAAGTAGACATTTGATGGTATTTGGGAACTGCTATTAATTTTTTAGGTGTAATTATGTTTGTAAAAATGGACGCCTGTTGCTTGGGGACGTAATAAACACTATAGTGTCAGACATTCAGAAGTATCTACTGTATGTGATCGGTCCTCAGGTGGGCTTTCCTCTGCACTTCAGGGTCTTTGAAACAGGAGTGTCTCACAATTGACAGCACCTTTACGCCACACCTGGCAGTGCAGACTGCCTTTTCGGGGGCACTGACATCATGAGGTGTCTCACAGCTGGGGCCCCAGCTCTGGTGAGACCCGCCAGTTGGTCCTAGTCACAGTGGGGACTAAGAAGTGATACCACATCAGCTGACAGGGGAGGAGCTGCACAAGCTGACGAAACCAACTTTTGTAAGAAACACTTCTTCAGCGCACCCTGAGCACACACAGAAGGACCTGGCACCAGCTGGAAAGGCCCAGAGAACGCCATTCAATGCTCCCACACATGCTCAGTGCCCAGTCTTTGAAAAATGAGACAAACTACTTAGACCATTCAAATGAAAAATCAGTACGGAAAATAACGACATGATCAGAAGCAACTTTCATAAGGTGATAAAGTGGTATGACTCTCTTGTCCAGACAAGGGACCAACCTCAAAGGGATGCAGAGAGCTGGCCGGTGGGATGCAGCTCAGGGACTCTGTCCAGAGCACATACCCTCCCCCGAGTTGAACTGCGGTGCTCCACAGGGGGCGAGGCTGAGAAGTACCAATGGCCCACAGGGGTCTCACCCAAAGCCACATACCTTTAGACAGTGGCAGGCTGAGTTCCTCTGACGGCCACCCACCCCAGTGCCCCACGCCTGACAAAGAGCAAGCCCTGCCTCCCACAACGGACAAGCCCTAGGCAAGCTCAAGGCTCCGCCAGTCCACCTGGAGCCCAGCGGCATTCTCGGCAACTGGACACTTCATGCGCCCTAACGAGAAAGACACTGAGTGCCTTTCCATAGACTTCGGGGCCCTCTGGATAAACTCCTTTGTGAGCAACAGACTTTTTAAAAATAATTTCTTCATAAACATTCTTTATCTTTCTTCAAACCCTCTCCTTTTCTGATATCAGTATTATTGGTCATGGCAATAGCTGTCTGACCATTTTCCAAGCATAAAATTAAAGACATTCTTTTGTCTTTTCTAAACCTATGTTTTAAAACATAACGCAAACCCCAGTGTCCTATATGGACCACAATGGGGCCATGCCCGCCACACAGCTCCCAACACACCACTGGTGCCTCCTCATGAACTCATATGCACGACATCAACATGCAGGCACGTCTTGTGTCTGACTCCTCCAGCGAGACTCTGCGTTCACAACCTTGCCGCCACACCCGTCTGCTGTCCACACAGACAGCAGTGACTGCTTCCCTCGTACAGGGTGGACATTTGGGTTATTTCCAGGGCCTGGCGGTTACGGTAAGGCCACCACGAGCGTCCCTGCACTGCCTCCTGGACAGAGGGGGACAAATCGCAGGCTCACGGGCAGCACAGGTTGGGCTCCAGCAGATGCTGCCAAACAGCTCTCCTAAGACGGGTGCCCATTCCTACTCTTCTCGTCAAGGAAAGGACTCCAGGTGCTCCCTGCTCCCACCAACACTTATCAAGCCCTTCCACGGTAGCCACCCGGGGGGCAGATGCCACTGTTATTGTAGTTTGCATTTCTCTATAATGAATGAGACTGAGCACCTTTTCATCTGCTTATTAGCCAACTGGATATCTTCATTTGCCTAATTGCTCTTGATTTTTCAGTCTTTTAAGCTGACTTGTAGGGGTTCTTCCCATATCCTGGGTAAGAGTCCTTCTTAACTACACAGCCTATGGCCCTCTGTCCCCTGCTAGCCGCCCTGTCACCCCTCCTCCGTGGTGCTGATTGATGACGAGAGGCTCTGATTTCCAGGCTGCCCATTTTCCACACTCTTCCCTCTTGGCCAAAGCCTTTCTGTCCTATTTAAGAAACATTTGCTAATCTCAAGGTCATAAAGATACTTTCCCACATTATCTTTCAGAAGCTTTCTTGCTTTATCTTTCATAAAATAATAATTATTTGTGGGTGGTATGAGATTCAGTTACTCAGAACCATTTATTCATTGAATCCATTTATATTCCATTTGTTCGAAGTCTACCCCAGTGCCTTTGCTCCGACCTCACATTTCTCCCCAGGTCTCAGCTGAGTCTCCAACTCTTCTCCGCATCTCCTCCTAATCGGGAGCCTCTCTCTGCCCTCACCTCTCACAGCACCCCAGCTTTCAACCCAAGGGTGGCTCCCCACTAGCTGTAGAATAAAAGCCAACTTTCAAGGTGATGTATGCTTTCAAACCTGGCTTCCAAGACCTTTGGAGCCTCACCTCCATGTCCTGCCTCAGCCCTAAGTTCTACCAAGACTAAGCTCCTCGAGAGTTCTTTCTCAGCGGTAAGTTCTCTTCCTGAAACTCACTCTCTCTGCCTGCCACCCAGGCCACGTCCACCTGGTGGGTCCTGACTCAGCTCACAGGGTGAGGAGGGGTGGTGTTGGTCTGTCGTGCTCGCTGCTAAAAGCACAGCTCCTCGAGTGAGTGCTTGGCTAGCACAAAACAGGTGCTCAACAAGTAACTGCTGAATGAACGAAACTTTAAAACCCAGCTCACACAAGACCACCTCTTGACTCCCACCCCAGACATGTCAGGCAGTGTCCATGTGCCCACGCAAGCTGCCCCTCTCTCCTCAATTCCACCCCCACCCACCCACCCCACCCTGGAACAGCTTGCTCTGATGGCCCGGCAGCTCTGGGCTCTGAGAGCCCCCTCACACAGCTGGCTCTGTGCACAAACTGTGGGTTTCTTGAGGTCAAGCAGGACTTGTTTCTTCCTCATGAGTGGGCCCTCTCTCCCCTCACCACTGTGTGTGGTCAGCTGCTTTCTCAATGGTGCTGGGCAGTTCCTTCTCTAACCCTCTTTCCCTCTTCCTGAGGCTCATCGGCTCTTATCGACATCAACGCCTTCCCCGGTTGCCTCCTGCTCCGTCCACTCCCACTCCTCTCACAGTTCAGGTCCTCCCTCAGGGCTCAAGGTCACATGATGAGCAAGTACTCGAGGACCCTGAGGTTCGCTCCTCTGCAAAGCCTCTGCTCTGTCCTCCGTGGGGCCTGAACCCAGGAATGCCAACGCCAGCTGGCAGGCCTGGATGGCAGGCCTTGTCCATCCTGCTCAGCCTGCAGCTTCTCCCACACACAGTCTGGGCGCGGGCCTCTCACGCACGGCGCTGGCCAGGCTCTAGATCCTGAAGAGTCCTGATCTCTTGGCCAGCCCTGTCTGTAAACATAATCAGAACCTATGCTGATAAAAGACAAGCTGGTACCGAGAAAAACACATTAACACAGAAATCCTTTGGGGAGTCACTGTAACAAACATAGAACGACATTCTAGAAAATATCTTCCTTATATTGTTCTCACTTACCAATCTGGTAAAGATGAAAATATATACACGTATTACTTTTTTTCTTACCAAAGATGCAGGAAAAGAGTATTACTAGTGTAACTAAAAATGGGGCGATCTTTCTAGAAAGCAATTTGATGATGTACACTAAAAGCGTTAAAGACAAGTGCAGTCTTCAACTGGCCATCCTACGTGTGAATGCACTGAATAAGGTGACGGACAAGGATACGCACTCCTGCAACGGCAGACCTGCTTAACAGTCCCAAAGTCCAAACAGTCCTTCCACACACAGGAAGGCCACAGACCAAAAAGAGAGCCTCTTACTTTAGAATAAGCAATGACATTTTCTTCTGCAGATCTGTCTGTATTTTCCAAATTTATGCAGGGAATATACTAGACTTTTGGTAAACGGGTGGGGGAGGGTTTAAATGTTGTAGACAACAAAGAGATACTCTGTGACGAGTCATCTGAGCCCCCACAGACCTGGCGCAACCTTAGGTCTACTGCTCCTGACGCCAGCAGCACTGTGGGCAGGCACCCTTTCCACACTCACACACTGCCAAGCCGGGAGCTGGCCCCCGGCCTCAGCAGGCACCGCGCAGGTGACGACCCCAGGCCACACCACGGAGGGGGCATCTGGCCACCTCAGCGTCTCCTACTCTCAGAGAAGACACTATAAATCAACTGATGCACCAACAAGGAAGTCACCACAACTTGCTTTACAAACCACAAAGAGCAAACACAGGCATTTTCTGCAAAAGAAACATCACAGTAAGAAATGCACAAAATGGTTGCAATACATATGCTTTTGGCTTAATAAGGATAAATGACCAAACCTAACCCTAGAAGCACCACATGCTGGCCCAACCTGCAAGCTGCCTGAGGACTGACTCTGCAAGCGGCAGTTCTGCCCAGCTCTGTGTGGGGGAACCCAAGGCTCTATGCTGGCCTCTGGCCATGGACATGACTGTCAATAACAATCACCAGAAAGAAAGCTAGCAGACACAGGAAATGAGTTCTAGTTTTGAGAGCGGAATCAAATATGCAGAAAAAATAAATAATTTTGAGTCTTGAATTTTCATTGTCTCCATAAAAATTTAAAGAAATTCTAAGACTAAAACTTATCCGCTTTATTGCCAACCGCAAAACTTCTTTAAGATATAAGGACCACCCCCAGCTCCCAAAACAACCTAGAGAGAGATCTCAGATGAGAAAGTAGAGAGAGGAGTTCTGTGCCTGATGCCCCACATGCCCTCTCCAGGGAGAACACCATCACTAAGTCCTAAAGAGCCCTCCTGGGTGACCCCAATTTGAAGGTGCCAAGGCTGGACTGCTTGGGCTCTTAATACACTCCCATGTTTTCCCCTGATCCACTAACAAGAGAAAATCTCTCAGTCAGTAAATCTCTAGGCAGCCCTGTCCCATTAATGAAGCAACCCCCTCAGCCCTGGAGTCTGTACAACTAGACTGGAATAGCCAAAGAAGATTATCTCAACCTACTCGGTGACAGGTGGCCATAAGAACATCACCTCAAGGTGGAAAGTGTTCTTTTTTTCTCATATGTTTGATTAGATGTCCAAGGAAGAAAAATAATTTGATAAAAAGTCCTAAATTCTCAAGTTTGTGGCTCAGCTAGGCTAGGCATCTCTTCTTTAGAAATTAGCACAACAGTTTATCTTATTGAGTCTATTATTTAGCTTTTTAGGGAACATAAAACAGAAAAGTCTATGATATGAAAACTACCCCTACCACCAGTGCCCTGGGTCTTCACTAACTGTGCCCCCAGAGCCCTGATGTGGAGCCCAACAGAAAGGACCGAAGCCTGCCGGGAGGATCTGAGTCTGTGACGAGTTAATTATGTTACCTGTAAGTCACCTAACCACTTCCACACCTACTTTCCTCCTTTATAAAATGGAATTAGACCACCCTCTCAGTACTTAACCAGGCAGTGGGAGCAGGTGCCTAAGAATCCTCTGAAAGAGTATGTAACAACTGGAGTGTGTATATGTGCAGTTTTCCATGTAAAGAGGTCACTAAAACAAAAAAGGTGAGAACGCCCGGAACGGACAGTCATTAGTGCTCCCCTATCTCACTAAAATGTTTCCAATGCTACCGGCAGGAAAAGAGCCCAGAGCCCTGGGGGTATTAATCTAGAAAACCAAGTGTTCCGCTACAATGAACACCTTCGGCTAACTGTGTTCTTTCCCACACGCATGCACACGTGTGCTTGTAACGTACCTCCATTAAACTGGGTGCTACTGATTAACGTGCACAGCTTGCTGTGTGTCACTCACATGTCACCGGCAAATGCATGTATCTGAAAGGACAGCTCTGAAAGAAAACAAACACTGCCTGCGAAACCTGATTCTGTGTGTCCCCCAGACGAGTGATCTTGATCAGTGAGGCCCAGCTCCCACAGAATAAGCCAGGGTTACCTTAAAAATTATATTGAGAAACTGATCTAGGAGGCTCACTGTGGGCCAGTGTGAACTGCACTGTGTTGAGAGCAGAAGTTGTATTTTCTAGCAATTACTTAATCGGTTTCTATGCCAACAGTCAGGAAGCGGGTAAATGGGGAAAAGAGACGACTCACTTCCAAGAGCTTCAGCTCCTGCACACAGCTGTGCAGCAGTTCTAGGGCGCGCTGAGCCACCTCCCACGGCCTCTGCAGGAAGAGGAGCAGGGTGCACTGGCGAGAGAACAGGTAACTGCGCAGATCTAACAGGGTGGCTTCTTGCCTCTGTATCAATTCGCGCTTCTCCATATCTATGGGCTTTCGGAGGATCAATCCATTCCAGCTCTTCACCGGCTGGCAGAAAAAAGTCAGCCAGTTGGCACCATCTAAACAAACACACATCGTGAAAGGCGCTGACTGCAGATTCCTTCACCTCACTGCATGGGACCGTGAGCCCTAGGGGACCGATGGGCGGCTCAACTGCTGTTCGGCCCGAAGTGCCAGCCCCCCCTCGAGGCTGTGGGGAACCCAGCAAGGGACATAGGACAGGGTGCTCACTACAAGGACACCCATTCGGCACCTGGCATTGAGGGACAGGACAGAGGCCACAAGGCACAACGCCGTTCCAGGCCCCGAAGGTCGTGAACAAGCCAGGATGTGATCAGGCCGCCGGGCTGAGGGTCGGGGACACCTCAGGCTCCACAATCAGTCACCGGGGAGGAGGCAGGAGGCCCAGGTGGGAGTGTGCTATGGGGTTCCTCCCTACCGTGTGTGGGGGAGCAGCCTGGCCACGGGACAGTCTTTTTCTTCTTTCATCCCCACACTCTTCCTGACGTGTTTAAGCCTCCTGCCTGTCTGCCACTCAACCCTGTCAACACCTGAGTCCAGCTCCCAGAGGAAGGGCCCACAGGCACGAGGAAGCAGTAGTAGTGGGACGCAGAGGGAACCTCCTCTAACTGTCGGAGATTTCCAACAAGGCTCCCCAATTCTAAGAGCCCAAAGACTCAAATATGGTTTTAAACTAAACACAAGCGTCTACAATAACAGGGTCATTCAATCTTAAGGAAAAAACTTTTTAATCTACCTTCCTCTCTCACAGCCACCTCCCTGGACGTCCATATCTACCCTGGCATGGTGGCATTGCTTCACGGCTGCAGGGCCAGCAACAGCACCAGCGTCCCTCACTGACCTGAGCTGAGACTCAGCGGCTCACTGTCCATAAAGTGAGGTGTCCCCCCAGCCGTCAGGCCCTTCTTCAGCAGATCCCTCTGCTAGGGCCCCATCGGAGCCCACTGGGGTTTCCTGGCTCCCCGCACGTTTGGTCAGGCCTCTCTTGGAGGGCCTCCTAGGCCCCCATCTGACACTAAGCAGCCTTACCGCCACCCTCCCCCACACCTGCATCTGCTGCCCAGCCTGCACTTGCTACCCTCACTACCTGACTCTAAGTGACATACCTGTTTTTCCATATGTCTCCCTTTCATGTAAACTCCATCAAAGAAGGAATTTTGTTGTGTTCCCTACTGTATTCAGAACAGGGAAGGCTCTCAAGAAGTATATATATGAATGAACAAAAATGAACCACCTTATCATTTCACTGTAAAAGCTGGTCCAGGCTTACTTTTGGATTTTAAATTGCCCCAGGTTTATTTTAAAACTGAGAGAACAAAGAAACTATGTGAAATATAAGAAACATGTAAGCTATGTGAGACACTCTATATATATATATATATACACACACACACACACATATATATATATATAACATGGGTATGTAAGATATAAGAAATGTAATTTAACTCCCTTTAAGTTTTCAAAATCTAATTAGTAAATTGCTTTAGTTATATGCTTTTGTCTGTGTCTCAGCAAAGTAAGAGATCCAAAGCTGAACTGCATGAAAACTGCCTGGAAGTGGGCCTCAGTGGGTGACATCGCATCACTCTGAGAACCAGGGCGGGGCCCACAGGCCAGGGGGGCGGCCCCTGCACCTCACTCCCTACAGGTCTCCTAGCAGACAAGACAATGGCTCCTGGGAATCACGCCTCTCTTCAGACACTGTGACAAAGGTTCTTAAAAGAACCCCCGATAAAGATGGCTATCATAGCACTGCTTGTGGTAGCAGAGTGGAGACGACCCAAATGCCCAGCACCAGGGCGGCTGAATCAAGCCTAAGGAGCCCACACTGTGAAGCACTCGGCAGCTACTGTAGAAACAGCTTAGCACCTGACCTGTCCCCTTGAAGAGACGCCTGTGATGGACTGCTAGTAAGAACAAGCTTCAGACAAATGTCATGATAATGGGATGCCATTTCTACCAAAATAAATACCAAGCAAAGAACAGTGAGCACAATTACAAACTTTTTTCTTTGTACATGGGTCACTGTGCTAGTTTCGTATTTTTAGAAAACTTTAAGACATCGTTAAAAAGATGAACACCCTTTACAATGGTGTCATGTAAGACTCACTGTAGTGAACACTCAAATATCACACAGACAACCTCTTAACCAAAGAAAAAGATCCCCCACACTATGTTAGCAAGGAGGCACAGAATCGGGAGCATCCCTAGACAGACAGCTCAAGCTGTAGAAATGACACTTTATATCTGAAAACAACTCCTTCAACACTTTCATTCCTCAAGATTCTTCCACAAGTGTGACTAACACCCAACTCTCATTTCACTCCCTATAGCAAGATGGGAATATATCCTGCATAATCTGTTTTTTTTAAAAACCACGGAAGATGATTTAATCATTAGGTAAATAACAGCAGCTTCCATACTAGTTAGAAGTGGGAAAGCTATGGTGAGAAAAGAACTTGTTTCTAAAACTTCACTACTCACCCCCAGCACCAAAGTTGACAACATACTGAGAAAACAAGGCGTCCAGTTCATCGTACTGCACCAGAGCGTCTTCAAACTGCTGCAGCATCTCAAAGACAAAGGCAAGCTCCTCCTAGTCACCCAAAGAAAGTTTAAAAAGGAAAACACAAAATTATAAATCAGTGTTTTGAAACAAGAAGCCAGGAAAGATCGCAACAGAGAAAAGCAAGCAGCATTCTGAACAATGTTTATGCTAAGAAACAGAAAATCAAGTTAATGACCAAGCACAGACAGAAGCAGGAAAAGGCCAGCATGACTCCTGGAGTCCCTCTGTGACGTGCCAGGCCTGAGTGCTCGGCCTCTCATCCTTGGTACTTCCCTTGCTCCCCAGACACACACTCTTTAATTAGAATTCTGCTCTATGGAACAGCGGAATCTTCTCCTTCATTTACTTATTAAACCGACTACTTATTTATATCTATGGAGACATAAGGATGCTGATTCTACCCCACGGGGTGCATCTCTGGTCTGTCGTTACTCATTTGCTGCACACACTGCTCCTGCTTTGGGTGTCAGGAGGCCCCTGGAGGTGGTGTGTGTGCTCCTTTGACAGACCTCCACCTTTTTCTTGAGCACCTGCTTACTTTGTGCTTCTACAAAATATTGTATTTTCCCTACATTAGCCCTGGAACCAATCATGTCCAGGAGCCCTGCCAACTTTTATTGGAGAATGCAGTTTAGAAACCAAGATCTTAGCACTAAGTCTGCTCACTGCTACTGAGGTGTCATTTTTTCCAGACCCCATCAGCGTAAAGAGCAAAGCAATATTTACATGCACACGCATTAACCCCCACCCACACATACATCAATATTTCTGAATCTATCTACCCAGCCATCCAGTTATCCAACCACGAGTTCACACTGATTCTAAACCAATACCACTGTGTTCATTTGGACTCTTCTCTTTCCTTGTCACTACTCTTAGGAAATAAGTTTAATACGATTGAAGGGTAAAGAGACAGGGTGATCTGAAAGTTCTGTCACAGTCAGCCATACAGGGAATTATGAACACGTTCAAACTCCCTTATGTTGCCCAAAATCACCCAAATATCACCACGACAGAAGCATCAGAATAAGAGACAAACTTCAAAATTTCTAATTAGGGTCTTTTATTTATTCAAGGTGCATTATTTCTTCAGTAATTAATATACAGGTGATATTTAAATATGAAATTACGAAATATGAAAATCATGCTTTTCCAGGCAAAACATGGTGAACAAAGAACAAGGACCCTAACAGCAACACTCTTATCCCTCTGCAGTGCAAGGAGGGTCTCCTCCCCCAAGCTCCTCTGTTTCACATCACTTTGTTCACTTAACACACTGTTCCTCTTAAAAAACAAGAGAACTGACTATAGACCACAATTTTTGGAAACCTAAACACTTTTGTAAGCTAGAGTAAAGAAACCAGCTTAAGACAATCTTTCATTGGAACCCAAAGTTACAAAACTATGGAGGAAACATACTTGGGACTCAAGTAATTCAACCACAGCGCCAGGCAGGCAGGAGACATCTTATCCTCAGAGTCATCACCAGCGCTGGGCCCCACAGCCTAAGCCAGGTCCATGGTAGACACCAGGAGGCCCAAGACACCGACAAAAGCAGAACTGCTCTGAGGACAAGGTCATTTCATAAAAGGCTAGATGCCAAGCTCTGAAGCAGCGAGGCAGCTGACACAGTAACTACTCAGGAGACCATCTCCGATCTTCCTTAATAAGCCAAGAGAATGAAGCTGGCCACTACACTGTCATTTGGTCTTATAAGCTACGTCCATATGAATGACCGCAAGACAGCCGCCTTATTCACAAGAATGAAGAGGGAGGCAAAGAGAAGGAAGCAGTCTCACTCTGTGTAGTCACTCAGGTACCTGCACCATGAAGTATTCACAGAAGCTCCAGCCTGGCTCGGTCCTCTTCTCTCTCAAGGTTCTCATGTCATCCTCAAACTTGCCTAGGTTTTTTGTAAAAGACATAAGAAGTAATGTCCTGAGTTTGGTCAGGAAGGCATTCCAGGATTCCTGAGTTCGGGAGGAGTCCTTCAAGGGATCGGAGAGTACGACACACCTGGGAAGACATGAACAGATTATGCAGAAAACACTCCAGGCACAGAACCACCGCCCAACAGTGACCACGATCTTGGGATGCAAACGGGCTTCCTCCCTCCTCTTCCTTTCTTCCCTCTAGAACTGGTGAAACACATCAGGCAGGTGATGAGACATCAGATGAGGAAATGGTTTCATCATGAGCTGGTCTAAGGCTATGTATATGTAAGCAGTCAGTGAGTGCTGTTATGAGAGAGGTGCTGCGAGATGGATGGGGGGGTTATGATGAGTCACAAGACTCAGACCCTGTCTACAGTGTGCACAGGAAAATAAGGTGACTACGCCTCAGTTCCCAAACCCCAGGTGCCCTGCCCACTTCAAAAACCTCTTTGGGTTCCCGGTGACTGACAGACTAAAATGCAGGTGTTTAACATGGCACCTGAGGACCATGACAACATGGACCAGCCCGGGTGTCCAGCTCTGATTCCTACTCTCTCCAGTTCAAGCCCACTCAGCTTCTCAGGTTCTCCTGTCTTTTTACCCAACACCTTCCTGCTCGGCTGACACATCCTCACTGACCCTCCCCCCGCCCCGCCCAGCTGCCCTGAGCTCAGCCCCCCCGGCACCAGGACCAGCACCGTCAGCTCACCCTAGAAACACTTCTCACGGTGAGTCTGTCTCTCCCACCAGCTGAGCTCAAGAGTAGCGTCAATCAACAATAAATAAAGGCTCAGAAGGACGGGGCTTAACTTATGGGACTTCCCTGGTGGCTCATAAAGAATCCACCTGCAATGCTAGAGACTCAGGTTCGATCCCTGGGACAGGAGGATCCCCTGGAGAAGGAAATGGCAGCCCACTCCAGTATTCTTGCCTGGAGAATCCCAGGGACAGAGGAGACTGGTGGGCTACAGACACAGGGTTGCAAAGAGTCAGAGAGAACTGAGTGACTGAACAAAAACAACAAAGGTATGATACAATTTCACTACAAAAAACTTTGTATCCATGGTGTACAAATCTCAAAGGCTTGTATAAAGTTACAAGTGTTTCCAGTGGATCTGGAAAAAATAACCTGTTCATCCAACAGGTGAAAAAGGTAAAACTTTCTTTATCCTTGAAAACAATATAATCTAGAGAGATGAGTAAATTTGAACTCAGAAATAACTTCTAAATATTGATGCTATGAATTTCAACATTTCTCTATAAATATTTCACCTGAATTACCAGCAAGTGGCAAAATGAACAGATTTTAAGTTTCATTTCCTTTGGGTTCCATCATCCCTCCTGCAGGAAGGACTGATTTACCAGAGGACAAAGGGTGAAACAGCCACAGTCTAGACGGCCCACCAGATGAGTAATCAGTACCAAGAAGGAAATTTTAAAACTTGTAGCTGGCCTTAATTTCAGTCACCCCACTCCCCTCACTCCACCCCATTAGACACTGTTTCTTCCCCTGAAAGATAGAGGGGTCCAGGCAGCTCACTCCTAAGCCCCATCCCCCCCATGGAAGTTACGTCATTTGTTCACCGTATGAGCGCTAGGGTCTGCTGGCTCAGCAGCTTCTCCTTAAGGCCTTAAGGATTGCAATCATCCACGTTTATTTCTGACCAGATGCAGAGTTCTCTACTACAGGGGTGGATGAAAAAAGAAACCTACATGAACAGCAACCACCGAAACAATATTTTCCTTCAGTGACCTGGTGCTTATCAACCAGACAATACAGCCTTTACACTCTCCGTCCCTCATTAAGACCTTCAACGTTTACTGTTTCCAGATCTTCTCCTTATTAATTAAAGCAACAAACAAACTAAGCTTCAGAAATTCCCATCAAGCATTGTTAACCCAGAAAAGGAGAACCCAAAGCAGCTGATGAAGTCAGGGATGGTGGGGGCCGATCTGAGCAGAGCAGCGTGCACACAGCAGGCACCAGCGTGGCAAGGAGCCCCGTGCAGGGCCTCCCTGTGACTGGGACGCCCCTGTGGCAGGGAGCCCCGTGCAGGCCTCCCTGTGACTGGGACGCCGCTGTGGCAGGGAGCCCCGCGCAGGCCTCCCTGTGACTGGGACGCCCCTGTGGCAGGGAGCCCCGCGCAGGCCTCCCTGTGACTGGGGCGCCCCTGTGGCAGGGAGCCCCGCGCAGGCCTCCCTGTGACTGGGGCGCCGCTGTGGCAGGGAGCCCCGCGCAGGCCTCCCTGTGACTGGGGCGCCCCTGTGGCAGGGAGCCCCGCGCAGGCCTCCCTGTGACTGGGGCGCCCCTGTGGCAGGGAGCCCCGCGCAGGCCTCCCTGTGACTGGGACGCCCCTGTGGCAGGGAGCCCCGCGCAGGCCTCCCTGTGACTGGGACGCCGCTGCAAAGACAGCACGCGACCCTGTGTCAGCAGTGCTCGCCAAGAGCCTGGGAATGCACAGCAGCTTCTGCCCAATTTTCCTTTTAGGAATCGATTAAGGAGACAATTAAGGAGGGGCCTGGTCTCCTCTGCTGCATCCACCACATGCTCAAGCATCAGGCACAGGGCAGGCACTCACAGAGCAAACACTTATGATCACCTGGAAGCCAGTAAACGATCTCACCTAGATTGTCAGCCCAATGAGGTTAACAGCAAACACACACGTACCTGTCACTCTGTTTATTACAGAAATCATTTCTTATTTTGTCCACAATGGAAGTTCGGGGAAGTATGTTGGTTTTGTTTTTTTTCTTGGCATCATTTTCAACCACCACAATTAACCAGTCCACGGAGCTATAAGCTTTCAGAACATTCTGCCACTTGGTGAGGTCATCCTTTACCGTAGCTTTATACACTTCAGTATCCTGAAAATAAATGAGTCACCGTGAACACAGATTTATCAACACCCTGTAGTTCACAGGGCAAAAGAGCCTGAAAACAGACGGCAGCACGCTTTTCTGCTCTGGGGCACGGACACTCCATGGAAAGTTTGTGGCCGGTCCCAGCTGCGGGCGCTCAGGGCAGGCTCCCACCACGTCCCAGGTGCACATCGTCCTTGAGCCCAGGGGCACTGAGGGGAGGTCCTCCAACGTTATGAGGAAGAGCTGGAAAGGAAGAGGGCCGAGCACGCTGCCCACCGAGACACACTCTGCTAAGAAGGCTGGGATTTTAAAACCCAGGTCTGCAGGGCTAGGGCCCTGGGCCCAAACACAGCAGGGTCCCCTCCGGTCACGGCCCCACCATGACAGGAAAGGGAAGCGGCCGGTCCTGCTGCAGGCCCACTGCCATCTGGGGGTGGGGGCTTCACCGTGGCCTCCTCCACAGCCCCATGGCACTCCAGGAGCCCCCAGAACCACTCCAACCTCAACGCCACTCGCAGGCCATGTCAGAGACAAGGCAGCTTTAGAGGTGACCCAGACAAAGAGGACAATCCAGGACTTTTGGAAATTTTTCTCATTCACATAGCCTCAACAGCGGAGCCAACATGGGCCTGGAAATCAAAGCTACTCCTGACTTGGGGCCTAAACGGCAGCCTGCTGGAGACGGTAGTCCTTCTGCCCCGGACATCAACAAGCCCGGTCTCAGCTCTCCTCCACAGAGAAGCAGGGAGACACAAATTCTCCTTGTTTTGTAACTCTGTTTACAAGTGATCTTATGCTCCATGAATCCACTCAGCAGATTAAGAGCAAAAATCGAAACCAAGATGCTTAACTCATTTCAGTATCAGATATTTTAAAACCTTTGGAAACTATAATTAATAGCTACTGTCTAAATATATTCTTTCCCTCTTTGAAGAAAAGGATTCCTTATTATTCTGCCCATATTTTCTCTGGATTTCTTTAGTCTCTTTTGAATAACACTCATGTGACTGATCCATGAATGAGTTAAATCTCAAATTCTGTATCAAGTCCCTGTCTTTCATTTAATCAGTAAGTGAAAAGTTCCAAAAGGCAGTATTTAAAAACGTTAAAAACTGCTAGGTCCTCAGCGTAACTCTGAAACAACTACAATCTGAAAAAGAACTTTTGGTTAAAAGGAAAACCATCCCGCAAAATTCTGATTTCTATGAATTAATATCCAACAGTAACACACTCACAAACTGCTTATTTTCCACACAATGGCAGTGCTTAGGACCAGAAGTTTTACAGGGCTGGTGTTCTGTCAGAACGCAGATACCTGACCCCTGGAAAGTAAAACCAGAAGGCCAGGGGGTGGCAGCCCAGGACCCAGCAGTTTCAAAATCAAAGCACAGATGCAGATCCCAAGGCCCACCGGACAGGGAGAGGTGAGGCAACATGACAAGCTCCAAGGAGGCCTTCCCAGGCGCCCTTTGCCAGAACCCACCACAAGGGGGGCAGTCACACCCCAAGGGGACACCAGCCCCTCTCCTGGGGACGCTGTGGGTGGCAGCCTGCAGGGACTCTCAGAAGAGGCCTCAATGAGCAGCAGGAAGGACAGAGTCCCCCGAAGTCCTAGAGGAATCAGGACTGAGCCTAGCCCATGGCTCACGATGGTGAGCAAACAACAAACATTCCAAGAGAGGCTCAGTGACTCTGCAGAAGAGGAATCCAAGCTGAACCCGTGGGGCTAAGGGTCTCTCAGGAAACCACAGTGAAGAGAGGAAAACCCCATCATGGAGAACAGTGAGTGCCTGGCTTCTCTGAGCTGGAGAAAGTCACACATACAGAAAGGGAAGGAATGAGAACTGACCCTGTGTGCTGCACTGGAACTGGGTTATGTGTGTGCACACGTTCACATGCATGGGCACAAAGAGTTACATATGGAGGTGTAAACACACGTGTGAGGGACACATACACATATCCACATGTATATCCTCCAACCTAGTGCTGTTCTTAGTCGCTCAGTCTTGTCCAACCCTTTGCAACCTCATGGACTGCAGCCCACCAGGCTCCAATCTAGACAGCATATTAAAAATCAGAGACATCACTTTGTCAACAAAGGTCCATATAGTCAAAGCTATGGTTTTTCCAGTAATTATGTATAGATGTGGGAGCTGGATCATAAAGAAAGCTGAGCACCGAAGAAGATGCTTTCAAATTATGGTGCTGGAGAAGACTCTCGAGAGTCCTTTGGACAACAAGGAAATTAAATCAGTCAATCCTAATGGAAATCAACCCTGAATATTCATTGGAAGGACTGATGCTGAAGCTAAAGCCCCAATACTCTGGCCACCTGATGCGAAGAACCAACTCATTGGAAAAGACCCTGATGATGGGAAAGATTGAGGGCAGGAGGAGAAAAGGGTGACAGAGGATGAGACAGTTGGCTGGCATCACTGACTCAATGGACATGAGTTTGAGCAAACTCCAGGAGATAGTGAAGGACAGGGAAGCCTGGTGTGGCTGCAGCTCATGGGGTCGCAAGGAGTTGGATACAACTTGGTGACTGAACAACAACAACAAAAAGGATCAAATTTAAACGTAACTTAAATAAAGCACAAGAAAATTTCTGGGATTACATAAAATAACAGCACCAAACAAGATAAAATTCACAATGTCTAGCATCCAATAAAAAACTGCCAGGCAGGTAAAGAAATAAGACTATAAGATCTATAAAAAGCAGAAAAATCACTCAAAAGAAACAGACTCAGTAAATACAAATAACAGAGTTAGTAGACAAGGCCATTAAAATAGCTATTGCTGCCATACTTCATATGTTCATGAAGGCAGAGAAAGACGGATGCTAAGCAGAGACAGGAAAGATATTTTAAAAGGAGAAGACCCCTGAGGAATTCAAAGAGATGAAAACCACAATGTCTAAACTGAAGAATACACTGGGTAGGACTAAGAACAGATTAGACACTGAAGAAGAAACAACCTGTTAACGTGAAGGCATAGGAACAGAAATTATCCACACGAAACACAGAGACAAAGACTGACGACATGCCCACAGTGCAGTGACTTGGGAGGCGTCAAGTGACCTCACACAGAGGGAGCTGGAGTCCCCAAAGGAGAGAAGAGGAACAGAAAAAATACTTGAAGAAATAATGACCAAAAATGTGCCAAATTTGGTCAAAATTATAAATCCCTAAAGTAAAAAAGCAAAAACAAAAACCCCAAATCCAAGCACAAGAAATGAAGGTCCACCATGGCATATCATAATCAAACTGCTTAAAATCACTGGTAAAGAAAAAGAATCCTAAAACAACACAGGAGGACTTCTCTGGTGGTCCAGTGGTTAAGAATCCACCTGCCAATGCAGGGAACACTAGTTCCACCCCCGATAAGAGAAGACCCCACGTGCCATGGGACAGCTGGGCCTACGTACCATGACGACTGAGCCTGCGCTCTAGAGCCCACGAGCCACAGCTACTGGGCCCGCGCACCTCAGAGCCTGTGCTCCACAAGAGAGGCCACCACCACAAGAAACCCATGCGCCACAACTAAGGAAGCCCACAGGCAGCAACCAAGACCCAGTGCAGGCAGAAATTAATCAATCAATTTGAAAAACAAACCAAAGGAAAGACATTTTATGTACAAAATAACAGTCACAAATCAAAGATGTTTCATGGGTAACAATGGAAAGCAAAAGACAGTGAAGCAACATCTAGGTGCTGAAAGCGGGGGCAGGGAGAACCTTCACACAAGACCTCTCTATCAGGGAAATATTTTCCAAAAATAAAGACAAAATAAATAGCTCCTCAAATATTTAACGGCTGAGAAGAACTCATCACCAATGGACCTGCACTATACAGAAGCTGAAAGAAGTCCTTCAGGCAGAAAGAAATTAACACCAGCTGAAAATCTGGATGCACACAGGAAGGGGATGGAATGGTAAACATGCAGGCAGATACGAAAGACACACTTTCCCAGGTTTATTCTCTTTATAACACGCTTGATGGTTTACAGCAAAAACAACAACCATGCACTGTGGGGTCTACCACACACGTAAGACTGAATGCACGCACAGGCATACGAGGCAGGCGCGAGAAAGGCAGCGCTGTGGCACCGCATGCGGCCTCAGCAGCACAGCAGACGCGGAGGAAGGAGGCGCAGCTTACAGTGTGGACTACAAACCCGAAGCAACCACTAAAATGACACAAGGGAACTTTACTTCTAAATCTAAAATCCTAAACGTTGTCAACTTGCTCCAGGAATTCTTCTTAATAAAAGGAAAAGTGAAAGTGAAGTCTCTCAGTCATGTCTGACTCTTTAGGACCCTACAGACTGTAGACCCCCAGGCTCCTCTGTCCATGGGATTTTCCAGGCAAGAATACTGGAGTGGGTTGCCATTTCCTTCTCCAGGGGATCTTTCCAACCCAGGGATCAAACTCAAATCTCCCACATTGTGGGCAGACTCTTTACCATCTGAGCCACCAGGGAATCCCATGGTGGGATTCTCCACCCATGGAAATTTTCTTACTAGATGATAACCAAAACTAAAACAGAAAAAAAAACCTCCACAGGATTCCTACTAGGAAATGTAAGTTCAAGGAGGAAAAAAATCATCTATAATGTCCACCTGATGCAAAAAGCCAAATCATTGGAAAAGACCCTGATGCTGGGGAAGACTGAAAGCAGGAAGAAAAGGGGACAAGAGAGGATGAGACGGTTGGATGGCGTCACTGACTCAATGGACACGCGTTTGAGCAAACTCTGGGTAGTGAAGGACAGGAAAGCCTGGCGTGCTGTAGTCCATGGGGTCGCGATGAGTCAGACATGACTGAGTGACTGAACAACATAATGTCCACAAACACGAAATACATCTTGCAGTAAGAATTCAAGACTTCCATGAAAAACATTACAACACATGACAAAAGAACATTAAAAAGCCATAAAGAATGGTTCCCAGAGGAGAAGATCCATCATCATTAAAATTCTTCTCAGATGAATGTATTAACGATTTCAAGGCAGTCCCAATCAAAACATCTCCAGTCTTCTGGTTTTTCCCTTTTCAATCAGTTATCTATGATTTTGTAACAAACCACTACAGAACAGTCTGGCCCAGAAGACTGACTGTTCCCAAGTCCACAGCTCGTCTGCTCCACCTGGTGTCAGCTGTGGCCCTGGGATATATTTAAATTCACATCTTTAAAGACCTATATCACTAATAAGTTAAGAATGAAGATAAATGTATTTCCAACTCAAAACAACTAGGAAAAGAAAAAGTAAGCTATAAGAAAACAAAAGGAAGGAGACAGTAAAAAATGAAAGCAGAAATTAATGAGATAGAAAACGTACCAACTGTATATCAGACTAACAAATTAAAATCCTGGTTCTGGAGGAAAGGGGAGAATCAAACTAGCTAATTTCATCAAGAAAGAAAGAAAAAAACCCCAAAACACCAATACACAAAGTAAGAAATAACAATGGAGAAATAACTATTGACACAGAGCACACTTCAAAAGTTGAAAAAAGACTACTTCATATGTCTCAATGGAAAGAGATTTTAAAATTTAACTGAAATGTAGAATTTGTAAGAAAAACACAGTTTATCAAAGTAGACAAATGGTTAAAACTGACCAACTTTCATGGAAGGGATACAGAACATAATCAAGAAACTATCCCATGAGAGTGCCAGGCCCAGATGATTCCTCAGGAGAACTCTGTCAAGTTATGAATCAAGCATAATATTGATAGTGAAGTTGCTCAGTCATGTCCGACTCTTTGCAAGCCCATGGACTGTAGCCCACCAGGCTCCTCAGTCCATGTGATTTTCCAGGCAAGAATACTGGAGTGGGTTGCCATTTCCTTCTCCAGGGGATCTTCCCGACCCAGGGATCGAACCCGGGTCTCCCGCATCGTAGGCAGACGCTTTACCGTCTGGCCACTAGGGAAGTAGCTAAACCTTATAAACACAATACACAAAAAAGTTAAAGACCAATCACTTGTGAATGCAGATGCAAAAAATCCTAAATAAAATGAACAGACACCAATGTCACATTAAAAAAATAATACTCTGACCAAGTGGAATATACCAGGAATACGAGTATGGTTCAAAAATATCCATTACCAGTAACGTAATTCAACGTATTAGTAGATCTAAGTGAGAAAAATCATATGATTATCTCCACCAGGTATGACAACAGTATATTCCTAATTTTAAAAACTCTCGAGAAAATAGGAACGGATGGAAGTTCCTTCACACACTGACTCAAATCCACCTGATTCCCACAGCCAGCACCCTACTTACTGGAGGGTACCAATCACAGGCATTCCCACTGAATCAGGAACAAGGAAAAGATACCCACTGTCTCCACCACTAACAGACAATGTCCTAGACCAGGAAAGGAATCTGAGACATAAGAACTGAAAAGGAAGCAGTAAGACTCTGCAGGTGGCATGATAGGATGACTGGAAAACCCTAGACTTTGGGGCCTGCAGACACTGGTTTTGAGAACCAATGACAAAACAAACTCAAACAATAAAAAAATTCAGCAAGGTTAACGTGAAAAAAAAAAAAAAAAAAAAAAAAAAAAAAACCAACAGTCTCTATATACACAAAAAATCACCAACCGGAAGAAAATGTGAGAAAAAAATCCCACTGACAATAGCAACAAAAAAGGTAGAATACTTAGAAAAGGAATTGAATACTAAGGTTCATATGAAAAATAAACACGCCAGGGCAACTAGGCAAACACTGAGAAGAACGACCCCTGAGAGTGACTAGCCCGCCAGGTCTGAACGTGGACTGTCAGGCCTGGGGAAGCACGCACTGCACACAGGCTCTGAACTCTTCTCAGCCAGCCTGTTTCAGGCTGTCGTGTTTATAGCAACTCTGAAACCATTCTATGCATACTGCAGCCCTGAGCAGGTTAAGTGAACGTGCCCATGTTGTCAGGGCCAGGGTGGATATAAACACAGAACAGGTTAAGGCAAGAAAGCACCCTGGGGTTAGGCTAAAATCAGAGGCATCGGTATCAAGTCATGATTTCTAAGACATGTGCTTTCAGAGCCCTGTGGAGTCAACTGGCACAGCAGCAGGGCCACTCCCGCCATGCCAGGGGGATCAAGGCCTTGAGAAAAAATGACTGATTCCAACACAGGGGTAGCAAAGGGACAAGAACCCAGAATATTCTGTCATGTCTAAAGTTAGAAAGTGCTCTCAGAAGGCCACAGGAGCCAGTTTGAAGTGACTCTCACTGGCCAAACCTGAGACAACTTGAACATCAAAATAAAGATAATGAACTGTAAAGCACTAAAAGAGAAACCCACATAGGTTTCTGATAACTTGGCAAGAGGTGTGTGCAGGCTGTGGTGATGTCTGGGTCAGGAAGAACCAGCCTTGTGCTAAATCCAATCTGGATGTTGGAGGATTCCCATCACTGTGCCATAGGAAGTGCCTCCCTGCACACACACTGCACCCATCACATGGCTTGTGCTGACCTCTGCATTCCCCAGGAGTTCAGAGCACTGCTACGTGCCAGGCAGAGGTTGCCTATGTGCCTGGTCCAATAAAACCCCAAGGGTCGCATCTCTAACGAGCCCCCCTGGTGGACAACACCTCATATAAACTAGCCTAAGAGTTTGCGGGGAAGAAGCCTGTCCCATGTGACTTCACAGGGAAAGGCTACAAAGCAGAACTACAATAACTACTCTGCATCCTCAGATCCAGGTTAAAACGTCACAATGTGTAATGATTCATGTACTCTGTACACTGCTACCTGCTTATTTTATTAGAGTTGAAACAGATAGAACAAATGACCCACAGAATTTTCCATTCCTTCATGCAAGAATTCAGGTTCATGAGTACAGAACTGCCAAGTAAAGGCCAGGGTGCCCACAGCAGCAGTGTCCGCTCTCTCAACGGGCATCACAAAGCACCTCCTGCACCAGACTCGGGGGTGAGTCAGGAGACAGCTCCCTGCCCACAGAGAGCCTGCCAACCAGCACCAGAGACAGACAAGGATTCTCAAGGAGAATAACAGCCATGTGGTGACTACAGGGTGTGAGGAAAACAAAGCTGAAAGGAACTGTTAGAAATAGCTAGTGCCCACCAGGACACAGGGAGATGGTTCACAAGAACTGGAAACATAGGAAATAATTCGGTGACTGTATTTGGTGATTACGATGATACATGCACTGGGCCAGAGCAGAACTAAGCCATGGCAAAGTCATACACTTGGCTGAAGAATGGAGAAAAGAGAATACCAAAAAATTAAAATAGTAAATTTCAAAAAGTATAGCTGTCTCAGCAAAACCCAGACCTGTGAGTTCTCAACCCATTGTAACGTTCCCCACAATGAATACTCACACAGCACTCCGTCCAGTAAATGTGCAGGAAGGGGAAGGTCAGCAGGGCTTTGTTCCCTTCTTTGGGCAGCAGCTCCTCTTTGAACTGAACAAAGTTAGACTCCAGGTGAATCATCTTTGGAGCCCGGCCATAGGACCTATCAACAATTGTGAACGAGTCACTGAGAAACATGAGAATGTTCAGCAGAAGGAAAACAAGAAAAGACAACAATCTCATCCTATCTATGCGTTCAGAAGTGCATAGGTGATATTAACCCTGAATTTTAACTATTATATGTTCCATTTGAAAAGATGCTATAAATTACTTTAAACACAGTTCATGTGTCAAAGCTCTTTATAACTCCATTTGCAACAATACAGACTTCTGAGAAAAATGTCAGTATACAGTCACCATAAAAGAAGCAGAGTGTTTCCCAAATGTCAAAAGTGCAGTTTGAAACTACCAAAGCTTTAAACTGCTCTAATATTTTTGCAACAAACTGCATTATCCAAAAAAGAGAACTGTCTGGTGAAAAAGAACAGGTTTCTGTTTGCACAGCATAAATAGTGGTAACCACCCATCCTTCAATTTTTTTTAAAGGACAGCTCAAGGAAATTTTTTTAAATAATTTTTAAATTTATTTTCGGCTGCGCTGGGTCTTTGCTGCTCTTCATGGGCTTTCTCTAGTTGCAGCAAGTGGGGGCTACTCTTCGTTGCAGTGCTTGGGCTTTTCTTGTTGCAGGGCATGGGCTCCAGGCAGCAGGCTCCAGCAGTTGCAGTGCGTGGGCTCAGCAGTTGCTGGGCTCTAGAGCACAGGCTCAGTAGCTACGGCTCACAGGCTCAGTTGCTCCGTGGCATGTAGGATCTTCCTGGAACAGGCATCAAACCTACATTGGAAGGCAGATTCTTACCCACTGCATCACCAGGGAAGTCCCGTCCTCCAATTTTCCTCAATCCAAGAACAAAGATCCCACAAGCTACACACATCTAATTGATGGCTATCATAGAGTATGGATACTGCTTAATTATACTTCTAAAAATAAATTAGACCACATACATCTCTTTTTCACACCTCTATTTTCCACCTCTAGTGAGCTGTGTCTCTTTTACATATCTACAGATGGATTTTATTCTTTTTGTCTAACCTAAGGAGTCTCCATGATGAATAAACTGAAAACAACCATACTGAATGTTATTATGCTTTAACTTGTGGATTTTCTATTTCACGCTAGTTTTTTTCTGTCCTTGGGGAGATTAATCAAGTCTTCCTTTTCCATCCTTTTTCTCTGTTAGCTTGAAAGTTTAATCTTCTATTTCTTTTCTGTTGTTATTTACATTTTAATTTTTAATATGCATAAACTTTAATTTTCCTTTCAAAAAGTACAGTAAGTGTCTATATCTCTCCTTGAACAGGACAAAGATACGACACTGTTTTCTTTCTGCTTTCTTCCACATTCTGAAATTTTAGATTTTTAATTTTTAAAAGCATTGACACCATAAAATAGTGAAATATTTGTTATGACTTGCTTTCAGGCAGCTGCTCCCTTCACCCTGTGAATTCAGGGTTCATGCCCCTGACACATGTGTTTTCCTTGAGACACATTCCTTAATTACCTCAGAGACAGAAGTACAGCTTCCAATCACACACACCTGAAGGTGCTCCTGTTGACAGCATGTTTCCAGCTATTTCCATGCTGTGGTGGCAGCGAACGTAAGATGGGAGCAGGGCTCTGGAGAGCACGGTGTGGTGGTGTGCGGACACCCTGGGCCCAGCCGGAACCCTGTCTCTCCAAGGTCAGGGGGAGGCTGAGACAGTCTTCCAGCTGTGTGAGTGTGAATAATACACAACTCTAGAGTCAAGGTGGGGCTTCTCAGAACTCAACTCTCAGTCTCCTCAGAACTCAAGTCAAGGTGGGGTTTCCCTTGTGGCTCAGCTGGTAAAGAATCTGCCTGCAATGTGGGAGACCGGAGTTTAATCCCCTGGTTGGGAAGATCCCCTGGAGAAGGGAAAGGCTACTCGCTCTAGTGTTCTGGCCTGGAGAATTCCATGGACTGTATGGGGTCACAAAGAGTCAGACACGACTAAGAGTCAAGGTGCAGCCTTCAAGTCAAAGTACTCCTCTTAAATGCTCTATCTGAGGCTGCATTTTAAATGCTGTTAGAGACTGCAGACTCGGTTTTTCTTTTCTCCCTATTTCCTGATGTGGCTTTTTGTTTGCTTGGTTTTGTTTTCATTCTGCTTGACATCCAGCAGCCCCTGAAATCTCTGAACTTGCTTCTGGGAAAACCTGGACACCAGTTCTTCAAGCAGGGCTCATCTCTCCACCCGTGCACAGTCACTTCTGAAATACTGACTACAGGGATATGGAAACCTATGGACTTGGCCTTCACGGCTCAGCTTTCCTCTCGGACCTCCATCTCTGGCTCTCAGCTCTCAGCTCCGGAGTTCCCAAGTGCAATCTCCCAATTCATCACTCTGTTCTTCAGCTACACAGAAGTTCAGTGCGTGAAGTCAAGTTTCTGCTTCAATTTTGTTTCCCAAGATCTAATCAATTACATTTTTGCCAAAGTGAAATATACACACTTTAACATGTCAAACAATACTAAAGAGCCACACATACACACACACCCCTCTGCACTTGGTCTTGCCCTTGCCTCCCCAGGTCCTGGGCCCTTTCACCTGTCAGGGACCCGCCTGCTTCTCAGGGTGTCCCCTCTGCAGACACACAGAGGGCTTTCCCTCCCATTCCTCTGTCCATCCTTCCGCTCCCAGAAAGATATCCATGTCTCCGCTGCTGCCGCCTCCGCCTTCTCTGTCCTTAAATGTTTAGGCCTTTCTAGTACTCTTCTCTCATTTAGTTTTCAAGACGGTGAAGCAAAGAATATGCACATTAAATCTATGCAGGGTCTCTATTCCATTTTTTTCTCATAAGCCCATTTCTCATTTCTTTTATATTTCTGAATGTTTGAATAATGTATACTTGTTTGAAATCCTTTCCAGATCACTCCATTTCTTCAGATATTATTAAATTCTTCCATTTGCTGAATTGTTTTCTCTCATTCACAGCACTGGGCCTCTTCAATAGTTGAATAATTTTTCTGTAAGAGAATTCTCCCAGTTCTGTACATTCTTTATATTACATTTTGGTAAATAAATACACTCCTTGTAACACTAAGCAGGCACAAAGATTAGACTAGATTCAACAGAGAGCCTGGTAAAGTCATCCAGAATGTTAATTCTTCACGTTAGGAGGGTAAAAACTGGTGGTCAGAAAGGAATAATGTAGCAAGAATCAGAATTACATGAGCATGAATAACAACAGGAAATTTTTTATTCACCTTGGTTAAAATCAGACTGCCAGCATTAACAGGTATTAACAATATTAATATTATTAATAAACAGTATTAACAATCCATTTTCTACAAATAATATCTAATCTTACCAGAAGTTAGTTTTTCAGTAAAATAATTCAAAGTCAGTTATTTCCTCAGAACAAGTCGTTAGAGGAACAATTACAAACAACAGGGCCAATGGGAGGACTGATCTGATGGCACTCCTAATTTTAAAGATCATCCTTCTGTCCACTTTCTCATCCTTAAGAGAAGAGCCCAGGCACTCAGGGTGACGAAGTCCTGGTTAAGATGCAGAGGCACCAGCTCCTCTGAGGAATATGGGTGCCCATCTCCTTAACCAAATGCCACCAGGAGTCAGAAGTCACCTCTATACGAGGGGCCTGTGACTCCAAAGACATGTTCCATTTCTATCATCGCAGGTCTTGTTCAGAAAACAACACATTCCTTACAAAAAGGCTCACAGATTACGGGCCCTTCTTCTCAGTCTCCTTAGAACTCAGGCTCTCACTTTCACTGCTTCACTCACTCACACAGACGCCTACAAAACAAGGAGGGAGATGCCATACCTTCTCCATTCCATCGGTTCTCTTGGAAGCTGCTGGGAAAGTGTCGGGTAAATGGAGGTAAATAAATTCTGATCTCCAGCACCTACAACAGGAATAAACATGGCACTGTTAGGTAAATATAGGGAAAATGGGCTCTAAAATGTATTAATTGGTATTTTTACACAATTGAATAATTTAGCAAAATGACATCACAAAACAGGTTGTTTTGTATCTTTAAAGAAGTGGTCTCTAGAAAAGCCAGCACTTGATCTAACTTCGCCCCCACCTGGCCTCCCTGAGGAGATAAATTCTCCCCAAGAATAAGAGGAGGAGGAAGAGGTCTGACAGCTAAGTAGGGCGGAGCTGGACCAACCCTGCCCAGCCGCACACCTGCGTCAGCTCCTACAGCCACTTCTTCTACTTGGATAAAACAGCCATGAAACTCCAGGCAGAAAAGGAAGCCAGGACAAGTGGACGTGAGTTTCTTCACCAAATTCCAGCAGGAGCCAAGACACACAGGCTACTCTCTGGTACCCAGGACACCAAACACACCTGCTCTCACTTGTCCTCATGGGAAGCCCTGGAACGCAGATCCGACCGCACACCGAGGACAGAGGAGCTGCAAGGGCCCCGCGCTCAGAGTACACAGCTTGCTGGTGGCAGAGACCAGTGAGGAACTCAGGAGTCTCTAACTTCACAGCTCAGCTGTTAACTCAGCTCTTTCATCCCGGCCTTAACAGAACTGAAAAATCCACTTAGCTCTCCTAAAATGACAGTATAGCCACATCCTACTTCAGCCTAGAAAGAACCTTTCAAAATCAATGGCTCAGTCTTACACTCAGGATCCGCTACCATTAAGCGAAACCTTTTTCCAACTGTATTTATATTGATCTTAAAGAAATCATTGGGAAGTGATGTGGGCCACTGACATACTTACTTATTTTGCTACCACGAGCCTAAAAAAGAAAAGAAAACAAACAAAACGGAACCTTTCCCAAACCACATAACAATGTCAAGTCACTACAGAGAGGAGTGATGTTTCTGGGCAACTGAGCTGATCCTCAGAGAGGCAGTGGGGCATGGGGACTGGACACAGATGCTGCAAGGTTGACCACCTGGGTCCCTTCTGAGCTCCACCACCTACTAGCTGAATACGCTTGGGAAGACCATCCTTTCTGTGCCTCAGGGGCCATCTGTGAAATGGGAAAATACAAATAGCTTCCAACAGGGTCACTGTGAGACTGAGTCAACACAATAACCTTGAACAAGGCCCAACGCAGGGTAAATCGTTCATAAGGGTTACTATTAATAATTTATTGTTGCCATAAAAACAGCTTTTAGGTTTTAACTCATCAGTTTTCACTGCATTCATGTATTTGGTAATTGTCTTAGAAATCATTAAAGTAAGAAAACCTTTAGTTAGCTTCTAATTTCTTATCTTTGAGTGCCAACTCCTGCTGCCTCTTGAAAAGGTTCTAGAATTAACATATTAAAAAAATGACTACTCTCTGCTAAAAAGAAATTAGGGCAACCACAGGGAAGCTTTCTTCTCTTTCACTTAATTTTTTATATATATATGCTCCTTGCAATAAAGTCTCACATAAAGGTACAAGTAACCTCTGCAACAGGGAAAACAAATGAAGTGCCTCCTACACACCCCTTTCTCAAGTGTCTCCCACAGGAAATCCTGTTATACAATACAAAACTTGTCCAACTGGAGGCTGTAAAGTAACAATTTTTCTTACCTTCAATCATGAAATAAATCTTTAATCTGTGTCCTAAATTTAATTTTAAAAGATTACAGGTCAATTAACACATCTGTCAAGGGCAGAGACATCGTCTGATAATAACTGGGCGCTGAACATGTGACCATTTGATCTCAGCCCCTGTTAAGGAGCTGAACTGTGTCCCAGCAAAATTCACACATTGAAACCCTAACCCCTCAGCACCTCTGTTATGTGACTGTATCTGAAAGAGGTGATTAGGTGAGAACAAGGGCTTTTGAATGGGCCCTGATTAAATCCCTTCAGAAAGTGAAGTCGCTCAGTCATGTCTGACTCTTTGCAACCCCATGGACTATAGCCTACCAGGCTCCTCCGTCCATGGTATTTTCCAAGCAAGAGTACTGGAGTGGGTTGCCATTTCCTTCTCCAGGGGATCTTCCCAACCCAGGGATCGAACCCGGGTCTCCCACATTGCAGCCAGACACTTTACCATCTGAGCCACCAGGGAAGTGGATTAAATCCCTTAGACATCCTTACAAGAGGAAATGTGGACACGCAGTCACTGGGGCAGGAAAGACCACGTGAGGACGCAGCAAGAAGACATGGCCACCGACAAGCCACTGAGGGAGGTCTCACAGCCAGCCCTGCTGACACCTTGACCTTGGCCCTCCAGCCTCCAGACAACGAGGAAACAAAGTTCTGCTGTTTTAGCTCCCTCCACCCCCAGCCTGGAGTATTTTGTTACCCCGAGCACCCCGAGCAAACTGACACAGCACCCTACTTTTCACTCCCATCCATTGAAACCCTATGTTGACTGAACGTGAAGAAAGCCACCATGATTTTCTCAGAATGCATGGCTATTATTAATGATAATACTCTCAAGTTTTTATACTGAGTATTATGGAAAACAGAGGGAGGTATCTTTGAAAATGGGCTACAAAGAGCCATAAAAGACAGACAGGAAAGAGCTTATATGTAAAACCTCAGAAGAATAAAATCTCCGTTCACTTGATAGGTAATTAACAATGTGTATTAATACTTTGTAGTGCCCCAAAACAGCCCAACCAGTTAGTAGAAAAGCCACTGGCGTGCTGAGGTCTGAACTGTAAGAGCAGCTTCGTTTTGATCCCGTGGGCTGCACAGGGGCATGAGAACAACAGGGGCTCTGCTGTTAGAAGATGATGCGTTAAGAGAACTTTGCTCAGAAAACTGCTGTGTTTATTTTTCTTTCTCAAGAGGGCTACTAAGATTCACTCGGACTTCCCTGGTGGTCCAGTAGTTAAGAATCTGCTTCCAATGCAGGGGACGCAGGTGTGATCCCTGGTTAGGGAACTATGATCCCACACACATGCTGTGAGGCTACTAAGCCCCATGTTCCACAACAAGAGACGTCTGAGAAAAATGCCAGCGGAGCCCTGGGCTCCTGACTATCTATGCCTCTCTTCCCATGTCTGCCATTTGTGATCAGACTCTGGTCCACGCACTCAGATATCTGAGGCAGACCTTCACTATTTTCTGAATTAGGACTGCATTCGCTGAGATTTTTAGAAGCATATATTTATGTATTAATCACATAATTTTAAACTTTTTATGTTAAAAGCAAGTAAGAACTAATTAAACATGGCCAGTTGGGGGGTGGGAGTTAAAAAAGATGATTTCAGTGACTTAAGTATATATGGGTCACATTTCAATAAACTCAGCTGAACATTTTCTTAAAATTTTAAAAACAGAAGGACTTGGGAACTCAATTATAAAACAGTTAACTTTTACCAATATTGAGAAGACACTAACACATGTCCAACAGAATATAAATAAATATAGATAAAGATGTGTCATTTAGATTTTCACATGCTAGCAAGGTAATGCTCAAAATCCTTCAAGCTAGGCTTCAACAGTACCAGATGTACAAGCTGGATTTAGAAAAGGCAGAGGAACCAGAGATCAAATTGTCAACATCCACTGGATCACAGAAAAAGCAAGAGAAAAAGAAAGAAGAAAAAGCAAGGGAATTCCAAAAAAATATCTACTTCTGCTTCACTGACTAAGCTAAAGCCTTTCTGACTGTGTGTATCACAACAAACTGTGCACAATTCTTAAAGAGATAGGAATACCAAATAGGAGCCTTACCTGTCTCCTGAGAAACATGTATACAGGACAAGAAGCAACAAGTAGAACCAGACATGGAAAAATGAACTGGTTCAAAACTGGGAAAGGAGTACATCAAGGCTGTATACTGTCATCCTGTGTATTTAACTTATATGCAGACTACATCATGCGAAATGCCAGTCTGGATGAAGCATAAGCTGGAATCAAAACTGGGAAAGAAGTACATCAGGGAGAAATATCAACAACCTCAGATATGTGGATGATACCACTCTAATGGAAGAAAGTGAAGAACTGAAGAGCCTCTTGATGAAGGTGAAAGAGGACAGTGAAAATACTGGCTTAAAGCTCAGCATTCAAACAACTAAGATCATGGCATCCGGTCCCATCACTCATGGCAAACAGATGGGGAACAGTGAAAACAGTGGCAGCTTTTCTCTTCTGGGCTCCAGAATCAGTGTGGACGTGACTGCAGCCATGAAATCAAAAGACACTTGCTCCCTGGAAGAAAAGTGAAAGTCGCTCAGTGGTGTCTGACTCTTTGTGACCCCATGGACTATACAGTCCAAGGAACTCTTCAGGCAAGAATACTGGAGTGGGTAGCCTTTCCCTTCTCCAGGGGATCTTCCCAACCCAGGGATCGAACCCAGGTTTCCCACATTGCAGGCAGATTCTTTACCAGCTGAGCCACAACGGAAGCCCAAGAATACTTGAGTGAATACTGGAAGAAAAGCTATGACAAACCTAAACAGTGTATTAAAAAGCAGAGATACCACTTTGCCAACAAAGGTCTGTATAGTCAAAGATATGGTCTTTCCAGTAGTCATGTAGAGATGTGGGAGTTGAACCATAAAGAAGGCTGAATGCTGAAGAATTGATGCTTTCGAATTGCGATGCCAGAGAAGACTCCTGAGAGTCCCCTGGACTCTCCTGAACAGTAAGAAGATCAAACCAGTCAATCCTAAAGGAAATCAATCCTGAATATTCATTGGAAGGACTGATGCTGAAGCTGAAGCTCAAGCTCCAATACTTTGGCCACCTGATGCAAAGAGCCGACTCACTGGAAAAGACCCTGATGCTGGGAAAGATTGAGGGCAGGAGGAGAGGAGGGCAGAGGATGAGATGGTTGGATGGCATCACTGACTCAATGGACATGAGTCTGAGCAAGCTCTGGGAGATGGTGAAGGACAGGCAAGCCTGGTGTCCCTGGGGTCGCAAAGAGTCGTAAACAACCCAGCGAATGAACAACAAAAAGAGACAGTAAGAAATTGGCTATTTTTGAAACAACTCTAATTTTCAAAGAAATCAATTATAACTAAAAATAGAAACCTGTAGGCCAGTCTTTTAGAGCCAACACACCATCACTAAGATCAGAGTCTAAGCAGAGCCGAGTAACATGTCCAGACCAAGCCCAGGAGGGCGCAGCAGCCCCGCCCAGCCGCACTCAGGGCCACTCACAGCTGAGGTCAGTCGCACAGCATCGGCTTCACCCTTCACCAATGCAAACAGCAATGGAAACTTTCACTTTCAATCATTTTTCTGCACAAAACTTTTATTTTAGGATCCACTAGAACTGCAATGTCACAGGGTTATTTAGTGTCAAAGCAATTTTAAATCCTGATCTTCAGTTAACGGTCAACTGCGACCAGAACAGAATCAGTCTTATGCTGATACTTAAAGAGCAGAGGCTGAGTCCAGGGTCCTGTTCTGTGTGAAAGAGCCTCCAGCAGAGGAAAGGCACATGAAGCTCAACCCTGCTGGAATCAACATCCAACCAAACCGTGTGAGCTGGCTCCATCTGGGGTGGAGGTTAGAGAGAGATCCCCGTCTGCATCTCAGCAACACTGGGTGTCTAGACTAGGCTAACATAAAGGCACCTATTCTCTTAATTGAGAAGAAAATATTTGTATCTCTGTTCAAAAAGCTATACATTTGTTGTTGCTAATGTAGCTGCAATATTTATGGTTATTTATATGCAGTAGTTATGTATATGTAATAGTTACGTAATTTTTTTTTAATTTTAAGACTTGATGATGACATAAGACTGCATTTAGCACTAAACCATCTACAGAAAGGGTGGCATAAATTAACAAATGTGGTGCGAGTGCTCCAAAGTTACCAATCATGCCTCAGGGGGAGCCAAAGGTTAAACAGAAAAGTCACCTATTTGTTGGGAAGGACACAGGGCTTTCATACTTATAGAATCAGACATGTGTCAAGGGCATTCAGAAACTGACAGAATCGTCCTGCTCCCCGGGGCCTGTGAACATGTTACATTACACAGCAAGGAAGAATCAAGGTTGCAGATGGATTTAAGCTGCTAGTCAGCTGACCTTAAAATAAAGAGATGATCCTGGCTTATCCGGACAGGCCCACTGTGCTCCCAAGGGTCCTTACATGGGGAAGAGCCACAAGCAGAGAGATGGCGTCACGAGAAAGACCGAACTGGGGCCCAGAGAGCCAAGGGAGCGGGCACCTCCAGCTGCCGGAAAGGGGATTCTCCCCTGGAGCCCTCAGAAGGAGCAGCCCTATCCACAGGAACCATGTCCAGAGAGAACCATGTCAGACTTCTGACCTGGAGAAAATACCTCTGTGTTACTTTTAGGCACAAAGTCTACGTAATTGTTACAGCAGTCACAAGAAACTGACACAACCATAGAAAGTGAAGTCATGGGACTGATTTAAAACAAAGAGAAGCATTTGATTTGCCCTCCCCACCCCCAATCTATGGACTATCCCAATCTGATGATCTGGGAGGACTTGCTATTAGCGCTAGAGGGTTTGGCCCCAGGTGAGAACTAGCTGACAGAAGTCAGAGGGGGGACCATTCATTTACTGCGCAGGTGCTCAGTCACCCGGAGTCCTCCCAGCAGCCCGAGGGCCACCCCACACAGGGAAGCCCAGGCACCCACGGCTCCCCGCCCAGGTGAGTCAAGCAGCTCGTCAGAGTACAGCTGCCCACTCTGACTCAACAGTATGCACTGCTGCTGCAGATGGTTCTTTCTCTCATTTTACTGTTTCTTGGGCTTCCTGGGTGGTTCACTGGTAAAGAATCTGCCTGCAACGCAGGAGATGTGGGTTTGATCCCTGGGTTGGGAGGATCCCCTGGAGAAGGAAACGGCAACCCACTGCAGTGTTCTTAAATCACAACTTGGCCCATCCTGCCATCTCAGCACTAGCTTTTCCTGACAGGTCTGGTCACCAGCTCCCCAGCCTGCCGGTGACAGACACCTGCTCGCTCTCCCCGTGCTGCTTCCCCCGCTCCCCGCACCCAGTTATGCAACCAGCACCACCCTGCCTACGAAGTGCACTCTGTGAGGGTTAACCAAGTTCCGGACTGTTCGAGTTTGCAGAAAAGAAACTACAGCCAATGCACAGAGGCTGCTCGAGACAGAAAGTCCCAAAGTCTCCTTTTTTTAAGAAGAAAGACAGGGTAGTAATGACCTTCTCTAGCACTCAGAGACCACATTAGACCCCAAAACTCAGGAATTTAACAGAAGAAAGACTGGATAAGTGCATCTATATATAAGAAGACCAAAAAATCAGCCTTTGAAAGTTTACATATTTTTAAAACACAGGGAATATAGTCAAGCTGCAGCCGTTTGAATCACAGCATTTGCGATTCAGGAGGATATCTTGCTTGTTTCAGGCACACTTGGACCGGAGGCTTCTCCCAAACCGCTCTTTCCCTAGATTTCCCTCTCACCTCCTTAAAAGTCCGTTCGAAAAGATCACTCACTTTCTCAATGGGGTCTCACTATCATTTTCAAAAGGAGCACCGTTATGAAGGGGGATTTGAACTAGCAAAACTGTGCTTACCACAGGCCCAGCAATCCTCACAGTGACAGACCCCAACAGATACATGGGGAAAATATATTTGATTGCAAGACTGTGTCACACAGCAAAAGATGAAACCATTCAAATTCCACTGATGGATGGCCAGAGTAAACCATGGCATATCGACATAACAGGGCTCTGCTGCTGCTGCTAAGTCACTTCAGTCGTGTCCGACTCTGTGCGACCCCATAGACGGCAGCCCACCAGGCTCCCCCATCCCTGGGATTCTCCAGGCAAGAACACTGGAGTGGGTTGCCATTTCCTTCTCCAATGCAGGAAAGTGAAAAGTGAAAGTGAAGTCACTCAGTCGTATCCGACTCTCAGCGACCCCATGGACTGCAGCCTACCAGGCTCCTCTGTCCACAGGATTTTCCAGGCAAGAGTACTGGAGTGGGGTGCCATTGCCTTCTCTGTAACAGGGCTCTAAGGACTGTAAACAAGAGAGGGCACCATCTCTGCACTCTGTTCTCCCAGAAATCTTGGGGGGAAAGCGAAGTCGGGAATGTGTATGCAGTCTGCGATCTCTTATCTAAGAAAGGGAAATATTAATACAACACGTATGACTATTTCCTACAGAAGGAGATGCTTCAGGTCAGGGAGGCACAGGGCAGAGAGGGCAGGGCTACACACTCGACTGCTGCGCTGCTGGTGGCAGTCACAGGGCATCGGAGGCTGTGTGAGGTGCCTGAGGCGGGCCCTGGACCCACAGCACCAGGATCGCCTGGGCATCTGTGAGAGGTCCTCACTCCCAGGCCCCGCCCCATCCTGCTCCATCAGAAACTCTGGCCCCCCATGAGCACTCCACGGGACTCGGATCCAATCTGAGGACCTTGTTCTATCATCCCCAAGCATGCCTGAGCACTGGAAGAAAAAATACACGAGAGAGAGAGAGCAGGCAGAAAGCAAATACAGAGGACAGAGCAGTTAAATAAAGCCCTAAATTTCTGAATCTGAACTGAAAAGATCAGAATGAATTTAGAGCCCAGCTCTTCCCCCTATAAAGGCCCAGCAACAACTAGAAGCCGAAGCACACAGACTGGGGTCTCCAAATACGATCTCCCACCAGAAGGAATCGGGGCTCCCTGAAGAAGGGCTGATTCCAGGGCCAGAGCAGGAAATGCACAAAGTGAGTCTGGAACATCATGTCACACCAGAGAGCAAAGGAACTAAAGATCCCTACAACAAGGATTCCGACACCTCGGAAGCCAGCTGGCAAACGGACACCAGGCGCGCCCCCGACTCTTCAACAAGCGGTAAGGAAGCAGAGGGGGAAGGGAACCCAGAGTTCAAGACAGAACGGAAACACCAATCTAAAAACCTACTGACACTAAGTAATTTAAAGAAATTTTAAAAAAAAGACACATCAGACACTGGAAATGTAAACACTCAATATTTGATACTAAGGAATTGTATTTTTAGATGTGATAAAGATTTTGCAGTCTTATTTTTTAAAGTCCTTATCTTTCAGTGCTACAGGCTGTCTTAGCTCAGGCTGCCATGACAGAACACCCCAGATGGAGTGGCTTAAACAATACATACAACTGTTTTCCTCCTTGTTCTGGAGGCTGAAGTCCAAGGTGCCTCCTTGCGGCTTCCCAGTGAGGGCTCCCCGCTTGCTGACTTGCTCTCCCAGCCTCTCCTCCTCTTCTTACGAGGCCGATGACTCCCACCATGAGGTCCCCACCCTCGTAATCCAAGCCAATCCTAATTATCTCCCAGAAGGTCCCATCTGCAAATACAACCACATTAGTGGTCTGGGCTTCAATGTAGGAATTTGGGTGGGGCATACAAATATTCAGTCCACAACACATACACTTACTGATAAATGTTCAATGCCTGAGATTTGCTTCAAAATAACAACAGGATTGGAAGGAATGGGCGGGGGTATAAAGAAGCAAGACTGACCACTTAGTTGTTGAAACTGAGTGACAGGCTTGGAGGGGTTCTTCATACTATTTTTTTTTAATACAAGTTTGCAAGTTTCTATAATAAAACGTTTGAGATGTTAACAATTCTCCCATTTCTCTTACCCTTATCTCTTTCTCCTTTCTTCCTAGCATGCATCACCTATTACATGATATAATTTACCCTGTACGCACACAATCTACGCTCTTGCTGGAACGTAAGCTCTAAGAAGCCAGGAGCAGATGCTGAGGACCTGCTCTGATGGTGAATCCAGGGCCTCGTTCTACACTACACAGCACAGGGCCCCCAAAGGCCAGGACATCCTACAGCAGATGGAGCGATGGCACTGGCTGTCAAGTTCTCAGAAGACGGATTTAATTTTAGAATCAGTAAGACTACACTAAAAACCGCCAGTACGGCTACCCTACTCAGTTCTTCAGCGGCTGAACTAAAGAAAGTGATGTTTCGATTCTGCTTAGCTCTATGGCAAAGGCTTTCCCTCAGGGATAACTTGAGGGGACAACCCCTTTCTGTGTGGGCAGACGGGGTCTGACTCCCCGAGCCCTTGGCGAGGTTACGGTGGACCAGGAGTCGGCCACCTCGGGCCCGGTCCTCGCTGCGGCACTCAATACTGAGGGGTCTTGGTCAGGCAGACACTGGCCCTCAGGTCTTCAGCCTCAAAATGACCTGCCTGCTGGCCCTTCCCGCTGTTCACCTCAGTGCTTGAGGAACTTTCAAGCTGACCTAGCCAGACTGAGTGCCTACAAATGGTGAGCTGTGAGCGTAGTAAAAATTGTTACCACAGGTGTTACTGTGAGTTCTAAGACTCGACCTAAAATTGCAGCTCTGAAATGTATGCAACTACTTCTAAACACTAAATAGATCTGTAGGAAAAAGGAAAAATTTCCAAACACATGACATGACACTCGCTGGTGAAAGCAAGGTATAAGCCTGTTGTCAGTTTCTTCATAATTTTTCTGTTCACTGTTTTTAAAAAATAATTTTATTCACTGATGCATTCATTCATTTATCTTATTTCTGGCTGTGCTGGGTCTTCGCTGTTGCACAGGTTTTTCTCCCATTGCGGAGAGTGGGCTTCTCATCGTGGGGGCTCCTCTTGTGGTGGAGCACCGGCCCCAGGGTGCGCAGGCTTCAGCAGCGGAGGCACGTGGCTCAGCAGGCGCAGCTCGCGGGCTCTAGAGCACAGGCTCAGAAGTTGTGGCACACGGGCGCCGTTGCTTCATGGCCTATGGGATCTTCCTGGATTAGGGATCGAACCCATGTCTCCTGCATTGGCAGGCAGATTCTTAACCACTGAGCCAACAGGGAAGCCCTCCCTGCTCACTTCTTCAAAAAATTTGGCAAACGAGGGCCTAAAACAACACTGAGGAATGAAACATCATGTAACACGTGTGCAGGAAGCCAAATAAAAACATTTATTTTCTTGGGGGGAAAAAAAGGAAAGAGAGGTTGTATAATAGGTTCATCTTTTCTTAAGAGATCATCCCACCCTGAGTCAACATCTCAAGCCCAAAATTCCAGATACCATGGACTTGCTCAGGGAGGGGTCAGGAGCACAGTAAGGACATGCCTCTAGATGGAGAAAGTGCTATAAAACCAGACACATGTTGGACGCTGCCGACGTGCACCTGGATGCCAGTGCAGACGCCGTAATCAAGGAGCTGACCAGCACCCCTAGAAGATTTGTCCACATCCTGACCGCCGCCCCCCCAACCCAGGACCTGGGAATGAACCTTATTTGGAAAAGGGGTCTTTATAGATATGATTAAGTTCAAACTCTCAAATAAGATCATTCCGTATCATATACAGATGGGCCCTACATCCAATGACAAGAAGTTACTTGTCAGGTCAGATAAGAGGCAGAAGGGAAAACACAGAGAGAGAGAAGGCCATGTGAAGACAAGGCAGAGACTGGAGTGATGTACCTACAAGTCAAGGAACAGCAAGGATTTCTGGGCACTGGAAAGAGGTGAGAAAGGACCACCTCCACCCTCAAGGCCTCAGGAAGAAGCACAGCCTTGCTGATACTTTGATTTTCAACTTATAGTCTCCAGAACTGTGAGAAAATAAATTTCAGTTGTTTTAAGCCACTCCGTTTCTGATAATTTGTTACAGCTATCCTAGAAAACTAAAACATGTGGCGTAAAATACAAAAATCAAACGCACATCTTCCCTAGTGCTCTTCCAACCCATCTTTTAGATATGTTTTTGGCCATACCGCGTATATGTTGAAATAAACACAGATGAAAAGGCAATTCTCAAGAGGTACAAGCACGAAGAACCACATAAAAAGAACCTCACTAATCATCAGGTGTATAACACCAAAACAACTATGATGGAAGATGGCCTTGGGCTGGTCAGAGTTCTTAGATACGATACTGAAAGTATAAGAGAAAAAAATGGGTAACTGGACTTAACATTTAAAATGTTTGCACTTCTGAAGACAGATTAACTAAAAGACAAAGAATAGAAGAAAATATCTGCAAATCACGTATCTGATAAAGGAGTCCACACACTGGAACACGAGACAGCAAGAAAAGGAGGGGCCAACTGCAGCTGGTGTAACACGAACGAACCTCAGAAACACCGCAGGGTGAGAGAAGCCAGATAGGAGACTGCATGCTACACGACTCTTCTGCGCAACGTCAAGAAAACGCCAATCTATGGAGACAGAAAGCAGATCAGAGGTGCCTACGCCTAGGGGCAGAGATTAACTGCTACCAGTTCTTGGGGTGATGGAAATGTTCTAGAACTGAACTATGGTGGCGGCTGCACAACTGTGACCATTTACTAAGTCTGAAAAGTGTACACGTACAACGGATATTAATTTTATAATATGTAGACTAAAGCTCAATAAAGCTGCTCAGAAAAAGAAAAAACAAAAAACTATAACCTGTCCACTAGACTGGCAAAAATTAAAAAGGTATCTCCGACCCAGTGGGGCAGAGTATAACTAGGAGGACAGCTTTTTCACAGGGCAATTTGGGGTCTCCCCTTCTGACCCAACAATTAAACTTCTCGATTTCATTCTTCATAATGAAAATGTATTCCTGCTTTATTTATATACTTTTAAGGTTAAAGTTTCATTACTAAAAGTTACAGCTGTATCTTTTTCAAAGGCTTCACCCAAATGCCAGGTTGACAGTCCCTCAATCCTAAATGCTCCTGAGCAGAAGCTGAATCACAGACCTGAGAATGCCTCGGTTTGTTCATACATTTCTCCTGACTTGAAGTAAAGAAACCATACTTGAACACAACTCAGAAGGACTATTTCAAACATTATGGGCCATGGAACTTTTCTTCTACTAGATTAATATGTATTTCCTCGATTCAAAAACTCCAAAGAGAAAATGCTCCAGCACCAAAAAACAAAGAACCACGCAAGTGCATAGTAGTCTACCTGAAACCAAGTCTCAGCGGCCAGGACTCAAACTCTCCAAACATTTTCCTACAAAGCTATCTGATCCTGACAAAGACATGTATTTAAAGAAAATAACTACACCATTAAAAGCTCCTACCTTACATGTAACACAGTTTCCCCTTTAGAGTAATGTTTGCTCACTTATTAATTTCTTCTACAAATATTTACTGAGCACCAACTATGTGCCCAGCACCATCCAGGTGCCACAAATACAGCCGTGAACATAGCAGATAAAGTTCTGAACCTCACATTCTATTCCAGGGCAGCCCAGGTTGTGGTGGAGAGTAACAACCATGAGAGAAAAAAAAAAAGTTTGTCAGGGGTGCTGAGCCAGAAGACTGAGCAAAGTCCAAGAGATGCCAAACCCTCGCAGGCCTGGGCGGTGGCACTTGAGCAGCCCCAGTGCGCGAGGGAAACACCGAGGGGGTCAGGAGAGCGACAGGGCAGGGGCTGCTGGGCCGTGTGCCGTGCGAGGCCAGGCCAGGAGGCCAGGTGGGGGTGGAGTTGGGGGACTCGGACAGAGGGCCTCAGAGCCCACAGGAAGCCCTGAGAATACTATGCCAAGAAGGTGGGTGGCCCCTGGAGAGGCAGAAGCCAAGAAGTATGTGCCAACTTCTCTCTTGGAGGGACTGCCCCCAACCCCAGAGAGAATCAGCTTCAAGGGTAAGGCCAGAAGGCCAGCTGGAAGGCTGTGGGGGTCCCAGGGAGAGGTGAAGGGGGCCAGGGTTTGGGGGAGCAGCAGTGAAAAGGGGCTGAATCGTAGATCAATTTCAAAGATCAAATGGTATTTGCTGGTAGACAATGTTGGTTGTGAGAGAAAAAGAGAAGTCAGAATGACTCCAAGGTCATCAATTTTAAATTTAAAAACTAAATATTCTCAAAGAGCAAAATACTGCGAATACACATAAAAATCACATTAAGCGCAGTCCCACGGGGACAATCTGATTGAAAGTGGGGACCAAAGGGAGCAAAGACAGAAGGGAAGGTGAGGTGAAGGAAGGGGTGACAGGGAGGATCTGTGGGGGCCCGTGTCCGTCATCCAGACCCCCAGGCCAGAGCAGAGGGAGGGGGGATCACCAGGGAGCCCTGGGAGACAAGGCACCAGCACTCCGTCAACTGGCAAAAATCTGTTTTTAGACAAGAAATTCTCAGGTAAGTCACTTGCTTTTTCAATAAAAGGTGACCAAGGCCCTTCCTACCTCTTGTGTGGACCAGCCAGCTGGCTGTCCGCTCCCTTCCAGGTCAAGATTGGTTCCTGCATGGTGTGTGCCATGCTTATTTCAAAGAGCTTAAAAAAACTCAGACCCTTGAGTCTTACTGCATAAACCAAACTTCACTAGAAACTCTTCAGTAACACAAATCAAGCCCATGAGCTGAAGTTCAAATGGAAAAGGAAGTTTTTCACATCTCAATGATTGGTGCAGATCCACCCTAGAGTTGGGCTAACATACTAGTAACATCGGTTCCCAAACTTACCAGGTGCTCCAGGGTACTGCAGCAAACCCACAGAGGCCCAAAGGATGTCCCAAATCTCCAGGGAGAACAGCAATACCAAGCCATTCCAGGCCCCAGGAGAGTCAGTTTCAGTACTACGTCGGCTGTATTTCTTTCAGTGACATCATTATCATCACAAAACAGGGTAACTGTTGTGATGAAAGGCAAGTACCACCCCACCCTCACCCCAAGTAAAGCGAGCCACTGCGTCCAATCTGATCCCCTGCTTAGAGAGGTTGTGCTGTGCCCAACAGGTGCAACCATCCCAAGAGTATGCTACTGTGGTTATCTAAGAAAGAAGCAAAAACTTTTCTTTCAATTTATGTGTATTTTTTTTCAGTAACTTCTGTTAAGACATAATACTTAATAAAATTACCTGAATCTACTTAATAAATGGAATTACTAAATACTCTTTTGAGTCTAGAAATGCCATGGAAAAATTACTGAAGACACTTAAGCCACCATGGAGAGAGAAAACTGAGGAATCTCTGCTGAGAAGCTAACATTTTTGGCACATTCATCGTTCTTCTGAGCACTTCACACGCACTCATTCAAGCCCCTATCAGCTCTCTGTGACTGGCACCGTCCCTGACCCTGGGCCACAGGTGAGGAAGTCATCACACAGTAAACCACGCCCGCTTTTACCTGCGCACAGGTGGCAGCGCCTTCTAAAGCCAGGGAACACAGGCAGTAACTTCTCCAACCAGGGTCCCTACCTCCAACCATGGCCCAAGGAACTGAGGTCTCCTAAGGAGACACGTTCCCCCCTCTTCTCAACTGTTACTTCTCTGCTGACTTAAGAATGCACTGTGGACCAAGACCTGCATTTAAGTGTATCAGTTTAAACAGAGGACATTTTAAGTTACTTTTCCAACAATGAAACTGAGAGTGGTTAAATCACAAATGCCACACTTTCATGCTTGGTAGAAAATCACAACGTGGGAATTTAAAAACTTTAACCCACAGGGAGAGAAAAACAAACTCCAGCCAGGTACAAAGTGTTACAGATCTATTCATTTCTTCTATCTTTTCCCCCACTATGAAAATTCATAATGTCAGATACAGAACTCTAAATATAGAGACTGAGAAAAATTAAAGCGGCAACATCCAGTGCAACTGGGAGAGAACAGATCAGCATCTGGATGGAACACTGCTATTTTTCAGATACTACGCAATCTCATGTTGATGCTTTCGAATTGTAGGGCTGGAGAAGACTCTTGAGAGTCCCTTGGATCACAAGGAGAACCAACCAATCAATCATAACAGAAATCAACCCTGAATATTCATTGGAAGGACTGATGCTGAAGCTGAAGCTCCAGTATTTTGGCCACTTTTTTCAAAGAGGGGACTCACTGGAAAAGAAGGGGGGTGGCAGAGGATAAGATGGTTAGATAGCATCACTGACTCAATGGACATGAATCTGAGCAAACTCCAGGAGATAGTGGAGGACAGGGGAGCCTGGTGTATCACAGTCCATGGAGTCACAGAGTCAGACACAATTGTTCAGTTAGCAACTGAACAATTCTGGGTAGGATAGCAACAAATCAGTGGAATTACCATAGCTTTGCCTGCTAATCAAGACAGCTGGAAAGGAAACACCTCTTTCCTAACGTATCCTTAGATCAGAAACCCCAGTCTTTACTCCAAAGCAGAGAACTGATCCAGTGGCTGAAAGAAAAAAATCGAAGCTCCAACTTAAATTTAGACTAACTGGATCTGCTGAATTGGTTTCAGTTTCACGGTGCATCTTTCATGATTAGTAAATTATGCTATAGATGTTCAAATTGCTACAGCCAGGTGATTCATCTCCCAATGTCATCACATCAGCAGCACCACTGAGAGCTCGGACGACAACCCCGGGCATTTCAGACACATCTCCCAACACTGAGAAGTTTTTCCAACCCTGGAAGTCTAAGCAGATCCTCGACTAAGGTGGTCACTCTGCACCAGAGGCAGATGGGCAGTGGCTTTGGAAAATTTTAATTATGAACTGAAAGTCATTAAAACTTCTAGACAGCTTCAGAATTTTATTAAAATAATTTAACAAGGTTTTCAAGTAATGATGTATCCTGTTTACCCCTAATCTCTGGGGACTTTCCCCTCTTCTCACAGTTGCAAATAAACAGTTCTTAAATTTATCTGAACCAGTAACATTCTACATTCTTCTCAGAAAGGCTGATGCACAATTCATTCAGAGTAAAATGTTCTAAATTATATGAAAAAAAATCTGAAAATGAGTTATCAACTCTGCTGTCATTTTTACAATGAACAAACACAGACTTCCTGAGGGTGCAATGGCTGCAAGAAGTAGTATACAGACCTTTGAAAATTAAAATGCTGCTAAGGGGGCTATGTACACAACAGCCAAGCCTCCAGATGGACTTTGAAAGCAGTTTTTCTACTACCTTTATCTACAGTGCTTAGACCAGGAGCTCCCATCAAACGTGTGCTGCAGAAGGAATGGAACAAAACGAAGAAAGTATGACGCAAAACCAGGACAGCAAGTGCTTACTGGAGCTCCAGTCCAGACACACCAAAATGGAATTTCAAGAGTGAACTATGAAGTCAGCTCTTCTAAAAGTTAAAAAAATCTTTAAATTTAAAAAGATCTTTTTTATTTTTCAAGCTAACTCTCTCTGAAAGTTTACTGAAGGCGCTTTCTTCTCTGAGGCACCAATGAATGAATGGTTGTGCCTTTGAAAACAGAGATACCATCAGTACAGACAACAGCTTTAAACACCGGAAAAACCTCCACCAGTGTAGCTTTTACAAAAGGAAACTCTTCCAGAGTTGTCTGTTATGTACGTGAAATGAAACTAAACACGTCCGCGCATCTCTAACACCAAGAGGATAACAATCTCCCCACTAAGTCAAGGCTGAACCAACAGAGCTTTAGGAACCTTCTCTTCAGGTATGTATTTACACAATGCCTACAGAAACACTGCCAGGAAAATGGAAGCTAAAGGCTATGAGGTATAACGGGACATCTGGATGTCTCCACAAGTAATACTGATCCAGCACTCAGAGCATGGAGGGCACTTGGGGAGAAGTCTCCAGGATCTGGGAGACACTGAACCCGAACACGAGCACCACCCAAGTTTGGCTCCTCTTCCCTCAGGATACAGAAAGCACCTGGGGATTAACTGCAGGGCCTCCAGATGACCACTGCATCTACCCGCTCTCTCAGACTGAAGGTGCAGTCCTGAGTAAGACTTTCAGTTGGTAAGTGTCCTGGTGAAAAGAGAAAACTTGGCTGAATTATGCAAGCATCTAAATTCAGATGTGACAACAGTCCATTTTCCTAAGAAAGTTTATCAGCTAAACATAAAGCAACAAAATTCAACTTTAAATATAGTTTCTCAGCAATATGACAAGAGGAAACACACAAGGAGAGTATCGATTAATCAGTAAAAAAAAAAAGTGAAAAATAATGAAAGAAACTTTAACTTTTAAAAGGATCTTCTACCTACAGAACTGTCTACTATGGCCTAAGTGCCTGCCCCCAGATGTTGCTATAGGAAGAGTGCTTCCTTTCAAAGTATAGAAGACCATCTGAAAAAAATTAACTGACGACAAAAGCACTGTCAAAAGTCAAAACTCCTAATAGTCTGAAATCTCTCTCTGCAAGTCAGCAAAACGTCAGCCAACATTTCAACACTTTCCATAAACTCAGTGCTTTTGAAAGTACTGAATTCTGAGATCACGACTGTAAATATTAGAGGGAATTTTGTAGAAACAAACAGTTCCTTTGTGGGTGCATAAATGTGGCACCAAAAAAAAAACAAACCAAAAACAACTGACAGCCAAAAACGTCGAGACACCCGTCTCCGTCCACAGCGCGGAGAGCTCGCCGAACCTTTACACGCCATCTGTGAAATGGGTCTCTGCTCTGTGCCGGCGTCGCGGGCGGGGAAGAGTCCTGGCCCGCGATCCCAGCCAGGCCGGCTGTGCACGGCTCTGCCGGGCGTCCTACGTCTCAGACCCACCACTTAATACATTCCTGAAGTGCACACCCCGTCTCCTAACACCACAGCCGCACGCAAACTTCGTCCACGCTTGTGACCGAGCGCCGGGAGACCCGCTGCGGGGTCGGAAGGAACAGTGTGCCCGGAGGAGACAGTCTCCACCGCGAAGGACGGGCCGCGAGTGGCAAGCTGCCGACCCTGTGGCCGGACGGGGCTCACGGCGGGGGCCCCTCGGGGCGCACTTCGGTCAGTGCCGCCCCGCGTCCCCGGCGCTATCAACTGCAGCCGAACAACCTGGAGGGCGTCCCCAGGGAGGTCAGAGGTCGCCTCCAGGAGAGCTAGGAAATCGGCCCCGGGGAGGTCGGAGGTCGCCCGCGGAGTCAGAGCCCAGCCGCAGCCGCCGCCCCGGCCACACCTCTATTCCAGGAAGTGGCCGGGCCGGAGCGCGGGGACCCAGGAGCCGGCGACCTGGGCCGCGCTACTCGCGGCCGCCGCCCCCTCCCGCGCCGCCGGGCACTCACAGGTGACGATGGGCTTGTTCTCCATGGTGTATATCACCGGCGGCAGCGGATCCTCAGGGGCGTCCATGGGCGTCCGGCGTCACCGGCCCGGCCCCTCGCGCCCCATGGGCAGCCCGAGGCCGCGCCGGGCCAGCCCAAGCCTGAGCGGCGCCGCAGCCGCCACAGCGACGCCCGCCCGGCAGCGTTAAGCAGCTCCAGAGCCGGCCGCCCGCCGCCGCCGCCCGCCGGCCGCATCCACTTCCGGTGCCGGCGCGCGGCGGGTACCGCTTCCGGGGCGCGCGCTTTAAAGGGGAGGCCTTTCCGCCGTGCGGGCGCAACCCTCCGACAGAATGGTAGCTGGGGCTGAGGGAGGATTGGTGGAGCGCTCCTATGCGCCTGGGGGCCGAAGCACCCGTGAGCCGGTCGTGGGCAGTTGTGCGTCCCTCCTGGGCCCCTACTGTAGAGGCTGGACGGCCGAGAGCCGCCACCCCAAGCCGGCGCCCTCGGGCAGACGGGGCTGGCTTGGAGAGGGCAGCCCAAACTCCCGCCGTGGGGCGCCCAGGAGCATCGCCGCCGCCCTGCCCCCACGCCGTGTACCCGACGCCGAGGACGGACTCAGGGGTCGCTGACAGCCGCGTGCGGACACGGAAGCCACCTGGGGGTCACTAACACTGACACATGGGCCCGGGAGTCACCAAGAACAGCAAGTGGACATGGGCATATCAGTTTCTAACAGGTGTGCGACTGTCGCCCATAACCTAGCATTGTTATCTTTACCAAAGACCTGATGCCTGGGGGGATCAGTTAAGACACCGGGTTAATTCCCACCACTGAGCCAATGGCAGTTACCCCTTGCAAAACTCTTGGTCTTGTGTTTCTTGTTAGTCTGGTTTTATGAAGTAATATTGCTGCGTGAAGTAGAACAAGATTATATACCTTCTCGGTACAATCTGAACCCTCCAGCACTACCTCCTCAGGGTTCACCTGGGAGATCGACCCCCACAAATCCTCTCCCTCTGGTTGGAAGCAACCATCTCTGAATTTCCACAACTCTGGTTTCCTGCCTCCATGGCACTGAAAACTTCTTGGAGTAGGGGTTGCCTTTTACTTTTGTCTCCAGCCCGCTCCCCTCTCCATACCCACCAGGGCCTTCTGTGGCTTGTGCACCGTTGGGGAATGCACAAAATAAAACCTTACTTTAACTGCATGTGCATTTCTTATGAAAGCAAAGTAGGTTTGGGGTAACTTTTACAAAAGCAACAAATGTATGTGAAACAGTTTGAGTGTGAACACAGTTGCTAAACGTGTGTGCGTAGTGTGTGCTCTGTGGCTGGGTGAGCAGGCAGAGGGCAGAGCACCGATCTCAGGATGGGGAATGAGAAGTCTGTTGGGGGGGTACCTTGTACGTGCCCCATGCCAGCTGGCCTCAGCACTTTCTGGATGAGATTCCAAGAGACCCACTGAGAAGAGAGTGAGAAGAGGGCAGAAGTCCACAAACTTGATGATAAATGCTGACTTACAGATTCAGAAACTCAGGACAACTTCAGTAGGATACCTGCAAATAGACTTGATAGGGACAGAATGAAGGGACAAAATAGGTGATTAAATAGTTAATTCCACTAGTAGATTTTAAGTAAAAAGAATATGGTTGACCCCTGTAAGTTAATGATTACTCAAGAAAGCAGGTTTGCTTAACAACAAAATCTTGCAACAGAAACACAAGACACGCCCCCAAACAACAAAACAATGGTGACAGGAGACCCACATCCTACCCAGTGAGCTGAGTGAGTTAGGAGCCCCCGACATGTTCTTTGGCCCCTAAGACAAGTTTTTTACACAGTGCCCACAAAACAAAAAAACAACAGTAGAAAATGGGGCCTGCACCCTGCCGAGTGGTGTCAACAAGTCAGTGTCCCCAAACCAAGCTCTGTGCACACAGAAAACAATCACTTATGGGAAGGTGACTTCAAAATGAAAGACCTTCATTGTACTGAGACCTTAAAGTGTTTTTCCAAAGTGGTATGACACTCCTGGCCTGACCATCTAGGGAGGGACAGGTAAACTCTGCCCCACCCGGGGAGGAACTGATGACGGAAACATGGCGTCTACTTGAGAAAGACAGAGAAGTTCTCCTCTCCTCCCCACTTTTCCTTTGATTAGAAAACGGTGTCCCCTAAATTATCAGGGCATGGCCTTTCTCGTCCGCCTGCTTGTAAGCCTCACAGTGTCCTGTTCTAATAAATCACTTCTCATCTACCACTTTGCTCTCACTGTATTCTTCTCTGCAGAGATATAAAGAGCTGTGGTACCGGAGCTCTTCAGAGCCCCCCTGAAATGACACCAAGTGGTCTCAAAATCATACCTAGGCACACTGCAGTCAAACTGATGAAAACCATAAAGGAAAAAGTCTTGAAAGCATCCAGCCAAGAAAGACAAGTTACTTTCAGGGGGAAAATGATAAGAATTTCCACTGACTTTTCACCACACAAAAAACCCACTAGATAAACCTTTAAAGTGCTGAATTTTAAAAACTCAGCCAAAAACTATATGTTCAGCAAAAAAAAAAAAAAAAAACCATAAAAAAGAGAACAGATAAAGCTATTTCCTGATAAAGTTGAAAGAATCTGTGGCCAACAGGTAGAGACTATAAGAAATGCTTTAGGATATTATTTTTTTTGGTTGGGGGGGTGGAATTCCCACTTTAGGATGCTCTTGAGGGTGAAAGAAAATAATATATCAATAATACACTGGAAACTTAGATGTATGGGAAGGAAAGGATAGCCCTGGAAATAATCAACAAATGGGCAAACGTAAATTATGTTTTTTTTCTTCTTCCCATAGCTTCCTTAACAGACAACTGATTGTTTAAAGCATGCTTAATAACTTTGTGTGATGGTTTTAAAGTGTATATAGAAGTAAATGAGGGACTTCCCTCATGGTCCAGTGGCTAAGACTCTGTGCTCCAGTGCAAGGGGCATGGGTTCGATCCCTGGTCAGGAAGCTAGATCTCACGCGCCACCACTAAGATCCGGCACAGCCAAATAAATAAATACTTAAAAAAAAAAAAAAGTAAATGATATGACAGTGACAATACAAAGGATGTGTGGATAAAGGACATCACACGTTTGTGAATGGGTTACATTGTCAAGTGAGAAATTTCATGTGTGAGGTGATAAGTGGGAGATGAGAAATGTGTATATGAAGAGGTTGTGTGTGTTTGTGTGTGTGTGTGTGCACGCACTCTGTCATGTCCAACTCTTTACACCCTCCTGGACTGTAGCCCACCAGGCTTCTCTGTCCATGGGATTTCCCAGGCAAGAATACTGGAGTGGGTTGCCATTTCCTTCTCCAGAGGAAGTAAAATGGAATAATATAAAATATTTGTCCAATCCAAAAAGAGGCAGGAAAGGAACAGCAGAAGGAAGAAAAATCAGAGGAGACCAACTCAGGGAGCTCCCAGGACTCTGTGCTTCCACTGCTGGGCCCACGTTCAGTGCCTGGTCAGGGAACAGATTCTGCAAATCTTGCAGCAGGACCAAAACTTTAAAAAAATGAAAGCGAGAGATTCAACACAAACAGCCAATTATCACATGAAAAGATGCTCAACATCCATTAGGTATCAGGGAAATGCAAATTAAAGTGACAACAACATATCACTTCACATCTACTCAAATAAGAAACATAAAAATAAAATGAAACGAATGATACCAAATGTAGACTCCAAGGCCAGGTTTCCACGTCTTAATCTGTTCTAACAGAGAAGTAAGTGCTGAGACTCTGAAAAGACAGACACTAAAAATTCTTCCTTCGTGGCAAGTCTGTGTCCTGGCCTCACCTGCCAACCCTTGTTTGGAAGAATTTTCTTTCTGGACAGAGGGAAGGGGAGGTCAGAATTCTCCCAAACTCTACCAGGCAACGCTCCAGCTCACGGGTGGTAAGTGAGCTATTTTTCCCCGAAGCAGGCCTATCGGAGGTTTTCTTTTTCACGTGGGAATTTAGAAAACGCTTGAATTTAGCACACATTCTGGTTTAGTGATCCCTTTTAATACTGGTGAAAATGATGCTATTCCTATTAACTGATGTCCACTGAATGTTTTTGTTTTTCCCCTGGATCCTGAGATAGCATTTGCTTTTTCAAAGGTTGCTGGAACTGGAGCCCAAACAGTCTTTCCTGGTAGCCCATTACGCTGTCTCCAGGCTGCAGAGAGCCTGATCAATTATGTATTGGGATATTGCAGATGCTTCGTCTACAGGGAGGCCTCACAGAGTTTGCTCTGCCCCACCACTCAGGCCCTCACCTCAGAGGGCTGCACCAAAACCGAAGGCCAGGCAGCAGCTGCTCACAGCGGGTTTATTCCTAGTAGCTGAAAACTGGAAACCACCCAGGTGTCCTTTGATGGGTGACTAGTCTGACAATGTGTGGTCCATTGGCACCGTGGATGCAGCAAAAAGACTAAGATGTTGATATACACAACCACCTGGATGGATCTTGACAGAATTATGCTGAATAAAAGAACTCCAGTCCCCAAAGGCTATATATCATAGAATTCCATTTCTGGAACACTCTTGAAAATGACAAAATTATAGACATGGAGGACAGTTTAGTGACTGCTGGGGGTTATGGAGGGGGTGGGGTAAGGAGGGAGTGGATGTGGCTACAGAAGGGCAGGAGGAGGGGCCCTGTGGGCACACAATGTCCTGCATCTGAGCAGCACTGGTGTCAGCTCCCTGCTGTGATGTTGTGCTAGAGTTTTACAAGACGCTGCCACTGGCGGAAACTCGGGAAATTTTACCCAGTGCAGGCTTGCACTGCATACCGCTCGACAAGCCAATAAATCGAGAGACCAGCAGGAAGCCAGCAGACTGAGGGCAGGGTGGACCAGTGTCCCAAAGAACCATCTTGCCCAGCTTCATCTTTTTTTTTTTTTTTAATATTTACTTATTTATTTGACTGTGCAGGTCTCAGTTGGGGCACTCAGGATCTTTGATTGTAGTTTCAGCATGTAGGATCTAGTTTCCTGAGCAGGGATTGAACCCGTTCCGTCCCTCCCCAGCCCCGCCGCCCCTCGCGCTGGGAGCATGGAGTCCTAGCCACTGGACCACCAGGAAAGTCCCATTGCCCAGGTTTAGATGCTAGTTTCTTTCACAGAGCAAAATGGAGAGGCGGGGAAGAAAAGATTGAAAAAAAAAAAAAAGGGGGGGTCCTAAGTTGTTGCAACTATTTCCTCCTTCCAGCCAGACTCCCAGAGGGGATGTGTTCATTTCTTCTTTCCTGGAGCCTTTTACAGGTGGTCCTGGTCAGGGTGTTTCCTGTGAGCTGAAAAAAAAAAGGTATTTCAATTTAACCTCAGGCATGCGAGGCAGGGCTCCTGGAGTTGGGGGACTATGTGTACTTCAAACTATAGGCAGCATCCCTTTAGTGACTAACTTGTAGCAAAAGCAATAGAACACACAGGTTAAAGTAAAAGAAAGAGACCCGGCACAGAGTCAGATTGGGTTTTCTCTGTTTTCCCTATTATGTAAAGGGTGTGTGGGACCTCTCTACAACAGCATATGACTCTACATGATCTCAAAGTGGAATTTTAATAAACTCACCTGACTCTGAATCCATAACACACAGAGAACCCGGCCAGTAAACAGTGCCATTTCGTGGCACTCTGGCGCTCCTCACTGCACTTCCTTCCCTCATCTGGTGTGCAGCAATACTGTCGCATGTAGCACTCTGAGGAGTTAGGCAGGGTGGTCCTGACCTCAGGGCAAGTGTTTCCTTATACTTAATCCAGCCTTCCATAAAAAGTAGCCTCAGGGGAGCACATGGTCCACAGAGGGAAATAGAAGTAGAAAAGCTATGACAAACCTAGACAGCATAATAAAATGCAGAGACATCACTCTGTCAACAAAGGTCCATAGAGTCAAAGCTATGGTTTTCCCAGTAGTCATGTACAGATGTGAGAGTTGGATCATAAAGAAGGCCGAGTGTCAAAGAATTGATGCTTTTGAATTATGGTGCTGGAGAAGACTCTTGAGAGTCGCTTGGGCTGCAAGGAGATCAAACCAGTCAATCCTAAAGGAAATCAACTCTAGATATTCATTGGAAGGACAAAAATATCAATGTACTCTTGTCTGGATAATCCCATGGATGGAGGAGCCTGGTAGGCTGCAGTCCATGGGGTCGCTAAGAGTCGGGCACGACTGAGTGACTTCACTTTCACTTTTCACTTTCATGCATTGGAGAAGGAAATGGCAACCTGCCGGGGTCCAGCCCCGGCTGATCCAGGGTATTCTAAGGAGAGACGGCATAGGCGAGGGTCAGGAAACAACTGCTTAATTAAACGTTAATTAAGGATATAAAGAGTAATAGAATAAGGATAGCTCAGTAGGAAAATTCAGTGGAGAAAAGAGGCTGAGTAGCTTGGTTTACGCGGGGGACCAATAAAACTTCAAGACAAGAAGTTTGCATCACTTACGTAGGCCACAGGCGTCCTTCCGTTCTCCCGAAGGAGAGGAGACACTGAGGCCTCCCCGGTCGGATCTTAGAAGCCCAGGCATAATTAGTAAGCATGGTGGGTTCCGTGCTCCAGATGGAGACTCAGCCGGAGTGAGAGAGAGACATGGGGAGACCAGTCTTTCGAGGAACTGATCCCAATTCTTTATTTTCCATGGTCTACTTTTATACACTGAGATGTTATGCAAAAGTCACGCGGGGTCAGCAGTCCTGACTTTTATCAAAGTCAGGTGCTTCACACAAATGTATACAGAGGTCTTAGGGGTGTTACATCATCTTCTGGCCAGGGGGCCTGCTGACAATTTAAGACCCTCTCCTTGTGACAGCGGTCAGTCAACCAGGACACTTATTTCTCCAGGGGTGATTATTCTTAAAACAGATGCCACCCAAATAAAGTTACATTCCTATAGGGAGAGGGTGTAGTGGGTTTTAGTTAAGGAAAGAATTTACTTAGCCTAAGGTCTAACGTGATTTATATCAAAGGTTAATACTTATTTCTTCTATATATTCATTAATGTGTGTAAGGGCAGGGGATGTGGAGACTTAGCAACAAACATTGGCTCGACAAATGAAAAACCCTTCACCAATACAATTTCTAATCAGCCCATTATACTTATACTAATGGTTTTCTAACTTCTCTAAAGAACCTGTTTTTAGAAGGTTTAAAGCATCTCGTGCCTCTCACGGTTGGGAGGCTGTGAGCAATCACATGTGGCCGGACAAGCCTGTCAGGCAGACTAGAGAACCTTCAGAGGAGTTTGTAGGTTGAAACACTCCTATCACGCCCAGGAATTATTATTAACTGGAGCTCTAAGTTAACTCCTTCTCCGAAAGAGGTGGTGGGGGACAGCCCCCCGTAAAGTCAGAGGTGTAGGGGAGAAAGCAAAGTAGTAAAGTAGGCAGGCTCTGGTTATGGGGGTAGATGCTTGAGGATTTCCAGGGGGACTCCTGAGGCTCGATCCCGCCTTTGCGTATGTCCAGCCTCCTTCCTCATGACCTTTGCCATGGGCGGAGTGCCTCACGCTGGCCCCCAACAGCAACCCACTCCAGTGTTCTTGCCTGGAGAATCCCAGGGACAGAGGAGCCTAGTGGGCTGCTGTCTATGGGGTCTCACAGAGTCGGACATGACTGAAGCGAGTTAGCAGCAGCAGCAGCTGGAGAAGACTCTTGAGAGTTGCTTGGGCTGTAAGGAGATCAAACCAGTCAATCCTAAAGGAAATCAACTCTGAATATTCATTGGAAGGACTGACGCTGAAGCTGAAGCTCCAATACTTTGACCACCTGATGGGAAGAGCCGACTCATTGGGAAAAAACCCCTGATGCTGGGAAAGATTGAAGGCAGGAGAAGGAGGGGATGACGGAGGATGAGATGGTTGGATGGCATCATCAATTCAATGGACATGAGTTTGAGCAAGTTCAGGGAGATGGTGAAGGACAGGGGAGCCTCGTGTGCTTCAGTCCATGGGTCACAAAGAGTCAGACACAACTTAGCGACTGAACTGAATAGTTATGTGGAGAAATATCTCCCTCGTGAATTAGAGAGGAAATGCCATATAAACTTTTTTCCGACTAAATTAATAATTTAAAAAAAGAAAACTTGGGCAGTGGGAAATGAGAGAGGTGAGGGTGTGGGGAAGCGAGCAGCTCAGCACCCCTGCATGGAGGTTTCTCTGCTTCAGTGGATTCTCTGAGATGCCAGCTTTTTAAAAAGCAGTTACACCCTTTCATCCTCTGATGCAACAATTCCACTTCTAGATCTCTTTAAGGAAACAGCCTCTCCCAGAACTTTATAGATGAAATTCATGTTGCAGCATCGATGGCCAAAAATTGAAAACAGCAAAAACATCAATAGCTGTTATGTAATTATGTAACAATTACGCTATGTTTATTGATGAACTATTATGTCACCATCAAAATAGTGTTTAGAAAGGGTTTGTGATAGTCTGGAAAGTCTTAAAATGTTCATTGTTAAAGTAGATTCCCAGATCATAAAACTTTCCCACTTGCCATGACGGGGATTGCTACCTGCACTGTTTTTCTCCTCCTTTTTGGAGTGGTACCTTTGATGAAGTATGCTGAAGTCAGAGGAATTTGTCATCCCCTAACTAGAAGAATCGTGGAGGTACAGAACCGAGCTAGTTGAGATGAGGCTTGAGCAACAGGAAACCAACAGTCAGACCTGCCTGTCATCTAATCTGAAACCTGGCTATCTTTAGGCCTTTGAATCTTCTCAAAGTCTCTTGAGCATTTTATTTATTCTTATTGTTTTGGGCCACACCACATGGTATGCAGGATATTACTTCCCTGGCCGGGGATTGAATCCAGGCCCCATGATGTGGAAGCACAGAGCCATAACCACTGGACCACCAGGGAAGTCTCCCCTGAGCGTTTAAAAATGAGTCAATGTGAAGGAGTGATATGATCACAACTACATAAAAGTTAAAAAAAAAAAAAAAAAAAAAAAACTATTTTAAAAGAGAGTGACTCTGGAGAAGGAAATGGCAACCCACTCCAGTATTGTTGCCCATGGACAGAGCAGCCTGGCGGGCTACAGTCTAGGGGGTCACAAAGAGTTGGACACGACTTAGTGACTAAACAACAGGACGTTCAGAGCCTGAAGGAATCTTCATCTTTTATTTCTCAGAACCAGAATCACAGGATATAGAGACCATTTTTTTTGATTAAGGTACAGGGAAGGTACCGCTGCTTGGGTTGAAGAGTGCGGAAGAGAAGGTGATGGGGCTTCTCACTTCTCTTGAGGTGAGTCCTCGTGCTGGGCCTGGGCCGTCTCCGCCCTCACAACCTCCCCAGCTCCACCGCTGATGTCAGGGACCCCCCAGTACTGCACTCTGCAACTGCCAGTTAGTACCACGCCTAAAAGATCCGCCATCCTGCATGCCACAGCGAAGACCAGGTGCAGCCAAGTAAAAGAAATAAAGAAGTATTTTAAAAATTGTCAGTTATGGCAATGAAAACACTTCACTCCCAAACAACCATTCATCAATAATAATAGTAATTAATACTATAATACAATGGAGGAATAACCTGTTTGAACCAATATTTATCATGTATGTTATTTGGCTTTTATGAGACAATAAACCATTGGAAGAAAAAAAAAGAGATTGGCAGGAAATGCATCAGAATGCCAGGGGTGACTGTGTTGGACGAGCGGTGACTGCCGCCCCCTGGTCTCAGCAAGGTTCACTGTCACCGCCTCAGTGCAGTGCTTCCTGCCTTCGTTTGTACAGAAACAGTATCCTCTCCCCGGGCTTTATTCTGCGCTCTGTGACTTAAATAATTAGCAATAATGAATCAAACCTGGCGCTGTGGTTGGCATTTCCAGACATTCTGTTCAGCGCTCCTATTTTCAGCTCTGCTGCCTTTTCCCTTGGCTTTCTGACAGCCTGGATTCTTGCTCTTCCCTTTCAAGCTGAAGTTATCCCCCAGGAGGCCTTTCCATGCCCAAACCGCCTGTCCCTCACCTGGGGTCCTGCCAGATGGGTTGGGGGTGGGGCAGGAGCAGAAGCAACCACCCTGCACTGCAGGTGGCCGTCATATGTCCTCCATCCACCGCTCGGGCTGTTTTTCTAGCCCAGGAGACTGCCTTCCCTGGGGGCAGAAGCTAGGGCAGGCCTAGTGCCTCTTGTGTCAGCACCCAACACATCTAATATGTGGTTCAAGGGCAGAAGAGAGTGATGGGAGGGAAGGGCGTGTTATGGGCTGAGCCACCCAGAATGCTGACCTCCAAAGGCCCCAGAGTGCCATGGGCACAAACGGGAAGGCGGGGTGGTCAGTTAACCCCGACCTTGTGTGTCTCTTCCCCCCAACTGTCTGGTCACAGTGGCCTGTGTAGTGACCCAGACTCCAGCAGACACGCAGAGTACCCCAGACCCCGTGCCGGCAGTTCGCTCTGATCAGCTGCTGCTGGGCGGCCAGGCACTGGCAGGGTCCCACCTCCAGGACCTGCTGGGGGCTCCGGAGCAGGCAAGTAGGATGTGGTGGGGTGTGGACACCACTGGGCCTTCCCTCAGTGAGTGGTGGGATCACACCCCAGAGTGTGGGATGCACAGAGGGCCCACGGAGACAACCAGTTCAGTGACGGTCACTGTCACATTCCTCGTCCTCCCCCACCTCACCCTCCGTCACATCCTTCCTCCTCTTTTTGGGACGGACAGAAAATCCCATCTGCACCCAAGTCTTGCACATGCCTGTCCTAAGACGCAGCCTGATCGGTATCACACAGGAGGTATGCTGCCCTCAAGCCTAAAATAGACACACCCACGGCCTGGCCTCGGAAAGTCAGTGACTCGCTGATTACATAAATGCTATATGTTTAGTATGCTGACCAGGAACTTGGCTAGCACACGTAATAAATGCTTTCTTTTTGAACTTTACTTTCTAGGGGGAGGGGGAAGTTCACACCAAGTGACAAGTCGAATCTTAGTTCCCCTACCAGGCCCCCTGCAGTGGAAGCGAGGATTCCTAACCACTGGACAGCCAGGGAAGTCCCGTAATGCTTTGTTTTGAACATCAAGAGTATTTCAGTCAGTCAGTTCAGTTGCTCAGTCATGTCCCATTCTTTGTGACCCCATGAACCGCAGCATGCGAGGCCTCCCTGTCCATCACCAACTGCCGGAGTCTACCCAAACCCATGTCCATTGAGTCCATCTCATCCTCTTCGTTCCCTTCTCCTTCTGCCCTCAATCTTTCCCAGCATCAGGGTCTTTTCAAATGAGTCAACTCTTCGCATCAGGTGGCCAAAGTATTGGAGTTTCAGCTTCAACATCAGTCCCTCCAATGAACATCCAGGACTGATCTCCTTTAGGATGGACTGGTTGGATCTCCTTGCAGTCCAAGGGACTCTCAAGAGTCTTCTCCAACACCACAGTTCAAAAGCATAAATTCTTCAGCGCTCAGCTTTCTTTATAGCCCAACTCTCACATCCATACATGACCACTGGAAAAGCCATAGCCTTGACAAGACGGACCTTTGTTGGCAAAGTAATGTCTCTGCTTTTTAATATGCTGTCTAGGTTGGTCATAACTTTCCTTCCAAGGAGCAAGAGTCTTTTAATTTCATGGCTGCAATCACCATCTGCAGAGCCCAAAAAATAAAGTCAGCCACTGTTTCCACTGTTTCCTCATCTATTTGCCATGAAGTGATGGGACCAGATGCCATGATCTTCGTTTTCTGAATGTTGAGCTTTAAGCCAACTTTTTCACTCTCCTCTTTCACTTTCTACTTACTAAGTAGGGAACTGATTTTCTCCCTGAATCTTTTAATGAATGTTTGAAGACCATGACCCTGAAGGAGGCCTGGCTGCCCTGAGGCCCCGGCCAGCTGTCACTGACTGGCCAGGCCAGGAGCCCCAGACCAAAACTGACAGAAGGCAACAGAGCTGGGCCCACCTGCGGGCGGCGAGCTTGCCAGTGTCGCTCTGCCCTGCTCTGGCTGCAGCTGGCACAGAGGCCCCAGGCGAGTGAGGGGCTCACCACTGTCTCTGGTCTGGCCCCCGGGGCTGCTTCTCCAGGCCCAGCGGCCCCTTCTGGCCCCAGGCCCCTCCTCGCCCCTACCCTCCCTTTGCAGAGTTCTACAGACTCAGGCAGCCTGACAAGATGGCAAGGGTTGGGGAAAGATATGCAGTCCTCCCAGAAAGCTCAGACAGAGCATGTTTTCTTCGAGGCCACTGTGTGAAGGAAAGGAATGGATGTTGTTTAAGACATATCCTCATGCCAGGAGACACAGAGAGAAAGCTGGCCCTTTGGTAAGACGGGCCTTTACTGTCCTCTGCATCCACAGCAGAACCAGCACTAAAGAAACTGTACTCATAGCCCAGGAAGATGACCAGAAAGTAGAACTTAGGGAGACGTTGCCAGTGCCATCTCAGGGACGGCACCACCTCTCTGTGTGGCCCTGGAATATTCTTAGACATTGACAACACGTTGAACCACAGAGAGTTTCAATAATTTCCACACTATAGGAAAACGCAAGATTTTCTGATCATAATGCAATAATACCAGAAATTGATGGGCTTCCCAGGTGGCACTAGTGGTAAAGAACCTGCCTGCGGATGCAGGAGACGTTAAGAGACATGAGTCTGATCCCTGGGTTGGGAAGATCCCCTGGAGGAGAAAATGGCTACCCACTCCAGTACTCTAGCCTGGGAAATCCCACGGACAGAGGAGCCTGGCAGGCTATGGTCCACGGGGTCACAAAGAGTCGGAAACAACCGAAGCAACTTGGCACACACACACCAGAAATTGATAACAAAATAAGGAAACAGAAACCCCAGCAATTGCTGCACACCAGCCTTTCTCTAGCAGCTGTCACTAACTGCTGTAACTTCCTGGAGGGTCCTGGGCCTACGGGCCCCTCTCTCTCCAAATTCCTCGTCAGCCAGTTTGCTCAGGGCTCACTTCCTGTGGACAGAGGAGCCTGGAGGGCTGCTGTCCATAGGGTCACACAGAGTCGGGCATGACTGAAGCGACTTAGCATGCATGCATGCACTGGAGAAGGAAATGGCAACCCACTCCAGTGTTCTTGCCTGGAGAATCCAAGGGACAGAGGAGCCTGGTGGGCTGCCGTCTATTGGGTCGCACAGAGTCAGACACGACTAAAGTGACTTAGCAGCAGCAGCATTTCCACAAGTGGAGGTTCAGCCCTGGGCCACTGGGCTCTTAAAGCTCCCTTGGGACAGCCGTCCTGAGAACACAGGTGCTGGGAGGCCATGCATGTTGCGAAGACAGGCAACTGACACCCCAGGGCCTGTCACGGCCTCTGCGGTGGATGCTGCCAGGCCAGGCGTGCTCAGACCCAGCCACCCTCCAGCCTGGGCTGGCTGCACAGACAACACACTGGCGCTGACCTTGTCAAGCTGCAAAGCAGGTCAGCATGGACCTGGCTCTATTTCAGCATGGGTAAACAACTGACTCTGGTTTAGGGCACTGTTAGCAGGGTCCTGATCACTTGCAGCTAATGCCGTGAGTCACAGACCCTGGAGTGGGATGACTAAGTACTCAGACAAAGTGCCACCCACTGGGCTTGAGTGCAGAGCCTGGCTCACTGGTGCCCTGAGGTGACATAAGGGCGCTCTGGGCCATGCTGGTCACTGCAGAGTCCTGCAAGAGAGGCTGGACTCAGATCAGAGGGGCCTTCAGATCTGAAGGCAGAGACAGCACTTCCTGGGAGGTGCCTCCCTCCTGGTAGGGGAGCTGCAGCCCCAGTCCATAATCTAGTGCCTTGCTGGGTTGCCAGAACCAGATCCTGCAGCCTGAGCAAGGCTGGGACATGCTGGGAGCTGTAGGGGATGGGTGACGGGAAACCCACCCATGGGGGTTATTGATCCTTTGGTGTCTTTGTGTGGGAAATGGGCCACTCAGCAGCCTCGGCCCTCACAGCCTGAGGTCCGTCCTGGTGCCGTGAACATGCACAGTCTCTGAACCAGCTGGGCAGACAACCATGAGACAAGAGAAGCTGGTGGCAAAGCTCAGGGCAGCAGTATTTGCCCCAGGAGGGGTGAGTCAGAGGCAAAGGGAAGGTGGGCGGGAGGTGAAGCTGATGCTGGTTCCAGGGCCCCTGGGACCCTGCGGAAGAGACTCAGGATCAATCTTCCCAATGCTACCCAGGACCTGGCCGGAGCCGAGGTCATGCATTTTTAAGTGGCCATTAGTCTAGGCCACTCTCTAAGTGAGTTGTGTGGTCACAGAGGCTCCAGCCGGGTGGCAGAAAGGCCCTGGGGTGGCTGCAGGAGGTGGTGACCCCTCCACCCACCAAAGCCTGCAGGCAGGGTCCCAGCATGCCCACCAAGAGCTGGCCACTGTGCTCATCCTTGCTCTGGCTGTGTCCCCAGATGACCCCTCAATCTTCACTGGAAAGTCTGAGAGGAGCCCTGGGCTGGTTGAGTCCCTCAGATGAATTCAACCTCAGTCCCTGAACTAACTAGTCTCACTTCCTGTACATTTGTTAATTCTTTTTTTTCCTCTTTCTTTTTTATGTTTTAAATTATGAAAGTATGATAACACATTTACTGGAGACTTGGAAAATACAGAACAAAGTTACATATGGCTCCACTACATATTACTACATTTGTTCATTCTTAATTCTGCATTTTTGAAGTAAATGAAAGCACCTATTGCTTACTCTTGGGGTCCTCAATTCCCCTTGACTGAACCTAGTATTAGTTATGAGATAGTTCCCTGATTTAAATGGCCACATTTCCAGTGCCCTGACCTGTGCCCTCAGCAAGGGTCTCAGTTTCTGTCCCTAGACCCCCAGTCACCAGTAATCGACCTGTCCTGAATTGGACCCAGGATCTGACCATAAGCAGGTGACTAACTCTGGGAGACAAAAGGGCTTGTATCCAAGGCCATGGGACTTTCAGGACAGTCTCAGGATCACTGGGATGGCCAGTCACACAAAGGAGGCAGAGCCACAGGCATTCTGGCCATGGACCAGGCCACGTGACAAGTTTACTGTGCTGAAGACTAGGCACGGGGTGGGGATGGGACCCTGAGACCCGGGAGGGAAACTCTTACTAGACCAGCCCACAAACCTTCAGCTAACTCCCCCCAGCTCTGGTCCAGGAGAGCAGCCTCCCTCGCGCTTACGAGGGGAGCACCCCCCTTTCCCTGGAGACTACAGGGGCCCCACCTGAGTCAGGTGTCACAGGTGACACCAGTCCCTCATTCCAGAACAGTCAGGAGAGAGACAGGCCCGAGCATAGCCTGAGCAAAGGAACGTGGGCTCTGTTCACTTTAGTGCAGGGTCTGGCTCCTAAGAGGGCTTCCCAGGTGGTGCTAGTGGTAAAGAACCCGCCTACCAATGCAGGAGATGTAAGAGATGCAGGTCGGATCCCTGGGTGGGGAAGATCCCCTGGAGGAGGGCATAACAACCCACTCCAGTATTCTTGCCTGGAGAATCCCATGGACAGAGGAGCCTGGGGACTAAGTTCCTGGGGTAGGGTTGCACAGAATCAGATGTGACTGAAGCGACTTAGCATGACTGGCTCCTAGGAAGGCATGGTCTTTGGGGGACTGGATGGTAGGGGGCAGATGGTGGTGCAGAGTATAAGGCCGGGCAAGGAAGAGGGTGTGAGCCTGGGCTCTGTGCCCCAGAACTTGGGATCCCTAATGCGCTGGGTGGGTATCTGGATGACCCTGATGAGCTGTGAAGGGGCTGGTCGGAGGGCGTGGCCACAGTGACTCCTTGTAGCCCATGGAGATGCCGGCACTAACTGGCCAGGGTGTGGAGGAGGGGTGGGAGGCTCAGGGGGCAGAGACTTGCAGCAGATGCACTTGTGTGGTCGGAGAGTCCTCCATCTGACCAGTGTCCTAGGAAGGCCGGAAGTCTCCGCTCTCCACTAAGTGGAGGGCGGGTACCAGCTCGGGCCCCGCCACTGCACAGGCGCTCCGGCGGCCACTGTCCATGGCCAGTGCGGTGGTCCAGGATGTGGACGCCAAGCCGGGCTCCCCAGGGGTAGCAGGAAGGGCCCCCCTGGGTTGTAGTGTGATGCCAGTCCTTCTGGATCAGGGAACTAGACACTGTTCCAGTTTCTGGGTCCTGGCAGGTCCTGAGGACTCAGCACCAACGTCGGGTGTGGCTGGAACTGCCCCTCCCGAGCTAGAGGCTCGCAAACCCCTGTCATAAGGTTGGGCGGGTACAACAGCTGCTGTCCCGGGATGGAAATGGGACGTTTGGGTTCAAGCCCAGGGACGAGGAAGTTACCCAGACTGTGGTCCAGACCTTCCTGTCACCTCTGTCACCCTGACACCTCCCCCTCAGTCTCACCTTGGCCACTTGGGGGTGTGCCCTAAGTCCTAAGACACTACTAGGGGGGCAGCCTAGATCCGGTTCATGAGTGGCTCAGCCTGGTATGATGATAGTGCAAAGGAGCATACACACGGCTGCACTCCAGCCCACACAGGTGGCCCGAAGGCCAGTGAGCAGAGATCACAGAGGTCATGGTGCCCTGCCTTTGGATGGAGGGAGAGGTGGCTTGAGGGCATGCCACGAGATGACTTCTGGGCAGTGGCGAATGGCCTGGGAGCACCAGATTGGAACCAGACCGGAAGGTCTGGGGGGAAGGCCTTGGTACGCTGCCTTAGGGAACATGGATGGGTCTAACGGGGTGGCGCAAAGTGTGTGCATCTTTGTGTCCCACCTCTGTCCACAGAGAACATCCGCACAGAGGACAGCAGGTGGCCAGATGGCCCAGGGGCAGGTGTCAGCATCTCACTCCCCGGCCACTTGCAAGGCGACTCCCACTCCAGCTCTCCAAGGGTGATGTGACTGAATGTCCAAGCTGCCTGCAGAAGGCTGTGCTGCTGAGTCCATGACAAGGGTTCCTTCCTCAAGGAGCTCAACCAGCCAGCTAGGGGCAGGCTGGTGAGAGGAGACCCCCGTCCTCACTGGAGGGGGCAGCGGGTCATCAACACCAGAGGGGATGTCAGCTCCAGCCAGGGGCTTGCTCCCGGGAACCCAGGACCTGAGCCCACACTGCTCTCCAAGGGTCCTTGCAGAGCCCAGTCCATGCTCAGGAGACCTCACACATCACAGCCACAGATTGGGGACTCACGTCGTAGCAGAAGAGCTGTGGCCACAGAGACCCAGCTCTGTCACTGGTTCCCCACGCTGCTGGGAGCCCAGCCTCAGAAAACCCCTGAGTGGGGCCAAGGCTCAGTGTCCTCAGGGGTGGGGTGTTAGCTCCAGGACACTGTCTGTGTATTTAGCCAGCAGCAGAAGGTACAGTAACGTCCCCTCATAACCAGACTCCCCACGGGGAGGGGTGGAGTTGGCTCCTCTCCCCATTAACTCCAGAATCTACCTGCAAAATGTGTGCCTCTCATGCCTGCAAACGTAGATCCTGCTGGACTGGCGGCTCTGGTTTGGGGGAAATGTAGGGGATGCTCCACGGGAGATACACTAAGTTCTGCACAGAAATAAATCTATGGACGCCTCTGGCCACTTCGCGCCCCTTATGCCAACGGCCTCGTAATCCAAGAAAGGAGGTACCTCCCTGGAGAGCTACTTGGCCCTGACTGTGCTGGGTGAGGGGTATTTCCAGGACTGAAGACTCTTTGGGGCTTAGCCATTCATGGTTTTGTGCATCCAGAATGTTTAAAGTATTGAAAGGGGATCAAAAGCATGAGACAGGAACATGATACTATGTGAAAAAGAGGAGGGATGTGCTTTTTTAAAAACATAGGATAAAAATGTAAAATTTAAGATTAAGACTCAGTGGATGGGCACACTTCCCTGGTGGTCCAGTGGTTAAGAGTTGGTCTGCCAATGCAGGGGACACCAATTCAATCCCTGGTCCAGGAAGATCCCACATGCCACAGAGCAAAACGCTCATGTGCCATAGCTATTGAAGCCCACGCACTCTAGAGCCTGTGCTCAGCAACAAGGGAAGCCACTGCAGTGAGAAGGCCCTGCTCACCACAACCAGAGAAAACCTGCAGCATCGAAGGCCCAGTGCAGCCAAAAATGAATAAATAAATACTTTTTCAAAAAGACTCAATGGACGGTTTAGAGGTCAGATTAGATGTGGCTGCTGAAAGAATGTGCCAACTGGCAGAAGGACAGAATTGCCCATAATGCCGTGCAGAGAGACCCAGAGGTGGGGCACAGGAAAGAGGGTCTGAACCTGGGGATGGACAGGCAGGTACGGGACATACCTGGCTGGAGTTATAGAGGGAACGCAGGAAGGAACAGGGCAAAGAGAAAATGTGAGGCACAGTGATGGCTGAGCAATTGCTAGAACTCATGAAAGACTGTATTCTCAGAGGCAAGGGGCAAATCAGACCTCAAGCCAGATAAAAACAAATTTATGCGCAGACATTCTAGTGTGGCTGCAGACAGTGAAGACAAAAAGGAGGAAGGATTTCTGAACAAACAGAGAGAAAGGACGAATTCGCAACCAGGCCTGAGATCCTGTCCACAGACCTCTGAGCAAGAGGAGTGGAAATTGAAAATACTGAGAGAAAGCAACGATGGCTTGTAACTAGTCACACAGCCAAACTTCATTTCAAAACCAGGACAAGACAAAGACATTTGCCGAAAAGCTAAAGTTGTTTACCACCAAGAGACCCACTCGAGGAAGTTCCCAAAGGTTTGTTCTGAGAACAATGAGCCTAGCAGGGGTTTCTAAGATGGAAGAGAGCTATCAAGCCCAGAAGTTCAGACATGGGGAATCCAGGCAAACGGGAACTCTCTGTGAAAATAGTAACAGTGACATTGGGGGTAAAAATGAGAAAGAATTGCAGGTGCTGGGAAATATCTGGGGGTGGTCGGGAGTGGGGGACACAGATGTGAACACTGCCCTAGGCACATGCACTGTAGGAGGAAAGTGAAAAATGTCCATGATCTCAGGGCTTATTACTTTAAGAAAGGATGTTAATGGAAGCAACTTAAATGTCCACCGACAGATGAATAGATAAAGAAGATGTGGTACACATAAACAATGGAATATTACTCAGCCATCAAAAAGAATGAAACAGTACCATTTGCAGCAACATGGGTGAACCCAGAGATTGTCATACCAAGTAAGTCGGAAGGAGAAAGACGAACATCATCTGATATCACTAATGTGCATGCTAAGTTGCTTCAGTCATGTCCAGCTCTTTGTGACCTCATGGAGTGTAGAGCATAGGCTGCTCTGTCCATGTGATTCTCCAGGCAAGAATACTGGAGCAGGTTGCCACTTCCTCCTCCAGGGGAATCTTCCTGATCCAGGGATCAAACCTATGTCTCCTATGTCTTCTGTACTGGCAGGTGGATTCTTTACCACTAGGGCCACCTGGGAATATAGGTGAAATCTAAAATATCACACAAGTGGGGGCCTTCCCTGGTGGTCCAGCGAGTTAAGAATCTGCCTTGAAATGCAGGGGACAGGGATTTGATCCCTGGTTGGGGAACCAAGATCCCACATGCTGACGAGCCGCTAAATCTGTGTGACAGAACCAAGGAGCCCCCAACAAAAGGTCCGGCATGAAGCAACCCAGATTCCTTGTGCCGCGTCTAAGACCTGAAGCCGCCAAATCAACGCAGTCAATAAATATTTAAAATAAAACACAGCGCAAATGGACTTATCTTCGAAGCAGAAACAGTCTCACACATACAGAGAGCAGACTTGCGGTGGCCAAGGGGCGGGGAGTAGGGGAGGGGCGGACTGGAGTTTGAAGTTAGTAGATGATGCTATTATATAGAGAACAGATGAACCCCAAGGTCCTACAGTATAGCACTGGGAACTATTAGGTTGGTACAAGAGTAACTGCAGTGTCAGGTCGTCAATTTTAAATCATTATAACTCGGCTCAAACACATCTTTACTAATAAAAATAGGAACCATTCTCAGTTTGTGTATGGCTGAAGCCTAGCTCGAAGGATTTTGAGCATTACCTTGTTAGCACGTGAAATGAGCACAATTCTATGGTAGTTTGAGCAGATAGAAATAACTAAGGATATAGAGGTTTGGTCCGTCTTCAAGGCTATGCTTTCTCCAGTGGTCACGTATGGGTGTGAGAGTTGGACTATAAAGAAAGCTGAGCGCCGAAGAATTGATGCTTTTGTACTGTAGTGTTGGAGAAGACTCTTGAGAGTCCCTTGGACTGCAAGGAGATCCAACCAGTCCATCCTAAAGGAGATCAGCCCTGGGTGTTCACTTGAAGGACTGATGTTGAAGCTGAAACTCCAATCCTTTGGCCACCTGATGCGAAGAGTTGACTCATTGGGAAAGACCCTGATGCTGGGAAAGATTGAGGGCGGGAGGAGAAGGGGATGACAGAGGATGAGATGGTTGGATGGCATCATCGACACAATGGACATGGGTTTGGGTGGACTCTGGGAATTGGTGATGGACAGGGAGACCTGGCGTGCTACGGTTCATGGGGTCACAAAGAGTCGGACATGACTGAACTGACCTGAACTGAACTGATAGAGGTTTGGAAAAATCAAAGTAAGATTAGGGTTAGGATTAGCTTGATTTAATGCACACACAGAAGGATCTAAGAGCAGATGTGTAGAATCTATAAGGAAAAAAATCATAAAACTTTATTACAAGACATGAAAAAGGATTATATGAGAGGAGGAATGGATGTTCCACACAGGAAGAATCGATATTGGAAATGGCCGGTTCGGTTCAGTCACTCAGTCGTGTCTGACTCTTTGCAACCCCAAGAACTGCAGGACACCAGGCTTCCTGTTCCTTACCAACTCCTGGAGCTTGCTCAAACTCATGTCCATCAAGACGGTGATGCCATCCAACTGCCTCACCCTCTGTCGTCCCCTTCTCCTCCTGCCTTCAATCTTTCCCAGCTTCAGGGTCTTTTTTGATGAGTCGACTCTTCACATCAGGTGGCCAAAATATTGGAGCTTCAGCATCAGTCCTTATCTGTTTAGGTTATGGATATTTCTCCCTGCAATCTTGATTCCAGCTCATGCTTCATCCAGCCTGGCATTTTGCATGATGTATTCTGCATAAGTTAAATAAGCAGGGTGACAATATACAGCCTTGATGTACTCCTTTCCCAATTTGGAACCAGTCTGCTGTTCCATGTCTGGTTCTAACTGTTGCTTCTTGACCTGCATGCAGGTTTCTCAGGAGGCAGGTAAGGTGGTCTGGTAGTCCCATGTCTTGAAGAATTTTCCAGTTTGTGGTGATCCACACAGTCAAAGACTTTAGTGTAGTCAATGAAGGAGAAGTAGATGTTTTTCTGGAACTCTCTTGCTTTTTCGATGATCCAGTGGATTTTGGCAATTTGATCTCTGGTTTCTCTGCCTTTTCTCAATCCAGCTTGAATACCTGGAAGTTCACAGTTCACGTACTGTTGAAGCCTGGCTTGGAGAATTTTGAGCATTACTTTGCTAGCATGTGAGATGAGAGCAACTCTGCAGTAGTTTGAGCATTCTTTGGCATTGCCTTTCTTAGGGATTGGAATGAAAACTGACCTTTTCCAGTCCTGTGGCCACTGCTGAGTTTTCCAAATTTGCTGGCATATTGAGTGCAGCACTCTCACAGCATCATCTTTTAGGATTTGAAATAGCTCATCTGGAATTCTATCACCTCCACTAGCTTTGCTCGTAGTGATGCTTCCTAAGGGCCACTTAACTTCACATTCCAGGATGTCTGACTCTAGGTGAGTGATCACACTATAATGGTTATTTGGGTTGTGAAGATTTTTTTTGTATAGTTTTTCTGTGTATTCTTGCCACCTCTTCTTAATATCTTCTGCTCTGTTAGGTCCATTCTATTTCTGTCCTTTATTGTGCCCATCTTTGCATGAAATATTCCCTTGGTATCTCTAATTTTATTGGAGAGATCTCTAGTCTTTTCCATTCTATTTTTTTCCTCTGTTTCTTTGCATTCATCACTTATTTAGGAAGGCTTTCTTATCTCTCCTTGCTATTCTCTGGAACTCTGTAGTCAGATGGGTATATCTTTCCTTTTCTCCTTTGCCTTTAGCTTCTTTTCTTTTCTCAGCTATTTGTAAGGCCTTTTCAGACCACCATTTTGCCTTTTTGCATTTCTTTTTCTTGGGGATGGTTTTGATCACCACCTCCTATACAATGTTACAAACTTCCATCTCATGGAGAAGGGAATGGCAAATCACTTCAGCATTCTTGCCTTGACAACCCCATAAACAGAATGAAAAGGCAAAAAGATATGACCCTTGCGGCTAGTGGTAGCTTGATAGTTCCGTGTTCCTTACTAGCACTTCCAGTGTGAAATAACTCACACAAATGTTTACTATGGTGCCTGGCCAGGGTGGGCGGTTTCAGCCAGTGTGCTTCCCCTAACAAGCCCAATCTTTCCATCTCTTCATATCTAGAAAAGCACTAAATCCCTTCTTGGTGACATCGGCTCCTGGTGACTAGCAGAGAACCTTTTGTAAAGTAAGTGCTTGATAGCACTGAACTCTGCCTTCACCAAAATCTTACATACTGACCTTATATTGACCTTCTTATATTGACCTTCTTATACTGACCTTCTTCTCCCTCCTTATATTGACCTTCGCTGCCACCTCTTTGGAGCAGTGTCTCAGAGCTCTCTGAGGTGCTGTCTCCCGGGCTGCAGTCCTCATGTGGCCCCAAGTAAAACTCCACTCTCAACTCTCATGTTGTACATTTTCTAGTTGACAGTTGCTTTGTTGGTGGTGCTCTGTTTTCACTTCAGCTCTTTTTCCTTCGAAGAGTTCATCTTGGGACTTCCTTTCCAAATAACCCCATCCCTCCCTCACCACCCACCCCCATTGCCTGCAGGCCTCAGAGAAGAACCCAGGGGCGAGTGACAGTTCTGATCAAGTGCTGCCTGGAGACTTCCAGTGTCACCACGGGACTCCCCTTGGAAATTCCCCACCCCCCACCATTCAGCCTTGACCTTCCCAAGTTCCTTCCAGCAGCTTCTGTGCAGGTTGGCTTTCCTTTGCTCTCCAGTTCTCATGACCCTTGCTGCAGAAACTCCAGGCTCCTCCAGGCCACACCAGGGGAGAGCCAGCATAATGGCCAGGGGATGAGGGCAGGGAGGTTGGCCCTTGTTCCCTGTCTGCAGGTCTGAGAACCGTCCAGACCTTTCACTGACACTGATCTGATTCTGGCAGCTGCTGACAGCTCGGGGCCCTGCCCTGAGACAAAGTTGAAAGTGTTAGTCGCTCAGTCATGTCCGACTCTTTGCGACCCCATTGACTGTAGCCTGCCAGTCTCCACCGTCTACGGGATTTTCCAGGCAAGAATACTGGAGTGGGTTGCCAATTCCTTCTCCAGAGGCTCTTCCCAACTCAGGGATCTTCCTGACCCAGGGATTGAACCTATGTCTCCCACATTGCAGGCAGATGCTTTGTCATCTGAGCTACCAAGGAAGGGCGACAACCCCACCTTAAAATGCTCAGCTCTGCCAGGAGAATGTCCTGCCAGTTCCAGCCAGTTCTAGCGCCACCTGGCGCTAGACAGGTGGCCCCTGGAGCCCTCTCAGGGCAAATCCTCCTCTGCCCTTATATGTAAACCTCCTCTGCCCAAAGGGCCAGGGAGCAAATGTTCAATGAGCCTCTCCATTCTCCCTGCCCTGTACCCAGGGAGGTCAGGGCCTACCGCTATGAAATGAAGTATTTTCCTGCCATATCAGTAAGCAAGGCTGCCACAGCCATCAGTGACTTCAGGCCTCCAAATGTGAATTACTGAGCCCAGAGGGTGCCCAAATGGGAGGACAATGCCTGTGATCCAGCAGCTGTCAGCTGCCACCCCCTCCCTTCAGTGAACCGACTGGTGAACCAGAAACTAAGTTGTTGTTCCGTTAAGTTGTGTCTGATTCTTTGCAATCCCATGGACTGTATTCCGCCAGGCTTCTCTGTCCATGGGATTCTTCAGCCAAGAATTCTGGAGTGGGTTGCCATTTCCTCCTCCAGGGGATCTTCCTGGACCATGGGTGGAAGCTGGATCTCCTGCATTACAAGCAGACTCTTATGTCTGAGCCGCCAGGGAAGCATGAACAAGGAGCTAAGGAAGTAATAAAATCAAGAAACAGAATGCTGGTCCCAGATAGTTGAGGTATATAAGAAACACATGATTTCAGTAAGCCTAGATGCTTGCAAAGATGGGCTCTACAAAGGACAGAAATGGTATGGAGCTAACAGAAGCAGAAGATATTAAGAAGAGGTGGCAAGAATACACAGAAAAACTATACAAAAAAAATCTTCACGACCCAGATAATCACAATGATATGATCACTCACCTAGAGCCAGACATCCTGAAATGTGAAGTGAGGTGGGCCTTAGGAAGCATCACTACGAACAAAGCTAGTGGAGGTGATGGAATTCCAGTTGAGCTATTTCAATTTCCTAAAAGATGATGCTGTGAGAGTGCTGCAGCAAATCAATATGCCAGCAAATTTGGAAAATTCAGCAGTGGCCACAGGACTGGAAAAGGTCAGTTTTCATTCCAATCCCAAAGGAAGGCAATGCCAAAGAATGCTCAAACTACTACAGAGTTGCACTCATCTCACACGCTAGCAAAGTAAGGCTAAAAATTCTCCAAGCCAGGCTTCAACAGTATGTGAACTGGGAACTTCCAGATGTTCAAGGTGGATTGAGAAAAGGCAGAAGAACCAGGATCAAATTGTCAACATCCATTGGATTATTGAAAAAGCAAGATAGCTCCAGAAAAACATCTATTTCTGCTTTATTGACTATGCCAAAACCTTTGTGTGGATCACCACAAACTGTGGAAAATTCTTCCAGACATGGAAATACCAGACCATCTGACCTGCCTCTTGAGAAATCTGTACACGGATCAGGAAGCAACAGTTAGAACTGGACATGGAACAACGGACTGGTTCCCAATTGGGAAAGAAGTACATCAAGGCTGTATATTGTCACCTGCATATTTAACTTATATACAGAGTACATCATGAGAAATGCCAGGCTGGATGAAATACAAGCTGGAATTAAGACTGCAGGGAGAAATATCAATAACCTCAGTATTCAGATGACACCACCCTTATGGCAGAAAGTGAAGAACTAAAGAGCCTCTTGATGAACGTGAAAGAGGAGAGTGAAAAAGTTGCCTTAAAGCTCAACATTCAGAAAACTAAGATCATGGGATCTGGTCCCATCAATTCATGGCAAATAGATGGGGAAACAGTGGAAACAGTGTCAGACTTTATTTTGGGGGGCTCCAAAATCACTGCAGATGTTGACTGCAGCCATGAAATTAAAAGACACTTGCTCCTCGGAAGAAAAGTTATAACCAACCTAGACAGCATATTAAAAAGCAGAGACATTACTTTGCCAACAAAGGTCCATCTAGTCAAAGCTATGGTTTTTCCAGTAGTCATGTAAGGATGTGAGAGTTGGACTATAAAGAAAGCTGAGCACCGAAGAATTGATGCTTCTGAACTGTGGTATTGGAGAAGACTCTTGAGAGTCCCTTGGACTGCAAGAAGATCCAAGGAAATAAGTTGTGGATATTCATTAGAAGGACTGATGTTGAAGCTGAAACTCCAATACTTTGTCCACCTGATGTGAAGAACTGACTCATTAGAAAAGCCCCTGATCCTGGGAATGATTGAAGGCAGGAGCAGAAGGGGAAGACAGAGGATGAGATGGTTGGATGGCATCGCCAATTCAATGCACGAGTTTGAGCAAACTCCGGGAGTTGGTGATGGACAGGGAAGCCTGGCGTGCTGCAGTCCATGGGGTCGCAAAGAGTCGGGCACAACTGAGCTACTGAACTGAACTGATCTGAGATGCTTGCATCTTCCAATACATAGAAAAGCGCTACTAAATTCCTTAACTTGATGTATCTGGTTTTTCTTAATTAAAATAGCCTCTTATGTTCAGATCTCCTGCCTCCCTTTGTTGCAAGCTTCTGTATAACCTGACTCTTTCCTCCGCCTCCTTGGAGCAGTTTCTTGGGACTACTTGGGACCTGTCTCCCAGGCTTGAAGCCCTAAACATTCCCATAAATATAATATAACTCTAAGTTTTTAAGCTGTGACTTTTTTAGTCGATACCTCTGGGCCCCTTGCTCCAATGTACACACCACCTCCTGTCCTCGGGGGGCCTTGGCACGTCCAGTTAGCTCACCCTGGTGGCCCGGTCACGGCCCGCACCCCTGCCCTGTGCCCTTCCTTCAGGGCACCCAGCCTTCCAGAGCCCCTGCCTTGGCATGGGGATTAGGGCTCAAGCCTCCCTGGCCCTCCTCCCTCCTACAGCAGGAAAACCTGCCTTTGACAGGTGACCAGCCCTTATTTACCCTTCCTAACTGGTGAGCCAGCCTCTGTCTCTCCCTCTGGGAGGAAGCTGACAGCACGGGACTCGGCAGGTGTGTCCAGTTAAGGTCAGCTCTCTTGCTTCTTGGGGCACTGGTGGGCATGCGGAGGGGTGGCCAGCTGAGCTCAGCAGGCCTGGAGGACCTGGAAACCATTTGTTGGCTGAGACCCCAGGTCCACCTTCCAGTTCCCCACCCCCCCTAACTCTGGAGACCTGGCTGTCCCGCCGAGAGGCATCCGCTCTGCTGGCTGCTGTCCAGAGGGATGGCGTCCCTCGATCTTCAGACTGCTCTCCAGCACCTGGATGGCTATTCTGGGTGCTCATTCTGGGATGGAGGACAAGCAGGAGGAAGGCCCAGTGATGCCTCGTGGGTCACTTACGTCTACCAGTGGGTGGAGTCTTCTGGGAGTCTCCTGGGAGTCTCCTGAGGAGATTCCACATGCTGACCTGTTAACACATGGTTGTGATGACAGACCCAGCGGTCAGGACTCTGAGCTCTCACAGCCGAGGGCCTGGGTTCAATCCAAGCTCGGGGAACTAAGATCCCACCAGCCAGTGCGGAAAAAAAAAAGTCAAAGCGGGAACAGCGTTCAGAATAGTAAAATGCGTTTCCCCTCTTGGGGACAGGACACGGGAATACCGCAAGGGGCAGCTCAGCTTCAGTGGCCACGCTGGGCTCTGCGGCCCGTCTGCCGCGTGGCCTGGCAGGAAGGTGCACACATGTGCCTTCACCTCCCACCCGCAGCAACCCTGAGCTTATCAGATCCGGGGGTGTGTGCAGGAAACTGAGCCACCGGGAAGAAACAGTTCTCGCCAGTGCATTGCTCACAGCTGTCCCGACTCAGCACGGTGAACACTCACCCTCGTGCCAAGGACACCACAGATGTGCAGGCTGTCCCCAGGAGACAGGCCAGCAAGGCTGAGGAGGGGTGTCTGGACTACGTACCTCCCACACCGGAAGGTGGGCGTCTCTCCAACCCCTTGACCCCAGGAGCGGTTCCATGCAGGGCACACTCCCCCAGACCTTGAGCCTTACCAGGGCGCACAGCACCCACTTCCCTCTGCACCAAGTCTCTCACTGAAGAGGGGCAAAAGGCAGATTGGTCTCAGCCTCTGTTCTGGTTGGAAGCCACAGAAAAGGGCTTGAGCAGGAGGGGCCGACAACTCCTACCTGCCCAGCTGGCTTTGGGCACTGAAGGGCCATCCCGAGACAGTTGCACAGCTCCGTGTGGCATCCATAAGGCAGGGGCCTGAGGCAGCAGCTCCCGCCCTGCCATTCATAGGGTTGACGGGACATCCATGGCCGTGGGTAGGCCCAGTGGGTCAGGTTTTCTTACATAGTCCTGGGCAGGAGGGACCGACCGTTTAATAAGAGGTGTCACTGAAGTCCTTTACCAGTAAGTGGTAACATTTTAGCACAGTCTGATGGGGCTATGATCCAGAGCTTCCTAGTCCTGAGTGGTGACCCAGACCCCGGGGTAGGTGGAGAGCCCTCAGTCCTGAGTAGTGACCCAGACCCTGGGGGAGGTGGAGAGCCCTCAGTCCTGAGTGGTGACCCACACCCTGGGGGATGTACAGAGCCCTCAGTCCTGAGTGGTGACCCAGACCCCGGGGGAGGTGGAAAGCCCTCAGGGCAGGTGTGTTGCGCCTTCCCAGACAGCGTTCCCCTCCCTGGGGCTCTCAGACCCACAGCACCCAGAGTCCCTCTAAGTCTCCAAGCCCTGGCAGGAGGTCTGGCTCCTATGAGTGGAACACCCTGCCAGTCAGTGGAACTGGCGCCCAGAGACCGCCTGTCCTCGCCCCCTTCCTCCGAGCTACCACAGGACACTTCCAACTCCCCACTGAGGTTTCAGCCTCTAGGGAGCACTTTCAAACCCATACCTGTGCAACTGCCAGGACCAGGCTGTGCTCAGGCTCCATGCAGGGAGGAGATACGGGGCAGGGGAGCCCCCAGGGCAGGCTTGGGGTTTCATCCCATTTCCTAATGGGGCTGTTCCTACATGACCACCTCAAGCTCTCCCTTTGCTGTCTGGGGTATGTGTGTACCTGTGCGTGTGTGTGTGTGTGCGCGTGCGCACCAGTACACATGTGTATGGGGGGCCTGTAGGCATGCGCCGGTCCACATATGCTCTGAGTTCAGGATATACTTGCAAAGCCAAGTCATGGGTAGACACATGTGGGTCAGGAGAGCCTAGCGGAGCCTGGCTTTCCCAGGTCTCAGGGCAGATGCCCACTGCCGGCACCCGCCCCAGAGCAGAGAGGCATGTCTTCGGGGCCTTGCCCAGAGCATAAGTGACACCATGAGTCTTTTAGCTCGATTTATTTTCACAAGACAGACAAATCAGACCCTGGAATAGCTCTTGGTTCTGACAAGAGTTTTTTTCTTTATAAAGAAGGGTTCCTGGGTTTTCTCCACAGAGTGAATTTGCTTTTACAAAAAAATAGTTTTTGATATATACATGCCTACTTTGGAAACCCTTTTGTCCTAGATGGCTTTTCAGACTGGTTTTTACGCAGAGGGGTCAGTGAGCATGCTTTAGGCACCAGCTGATCTTTCTGCCTTGCTTTTGCCTGACCATTGCTCTGCTTGAGTTCCCTTCCAAAAGCAACTTTCACAAGATGGGGAGGCTCAGAGACTGTCATCACAGGACGGTCTCGAGAAACAGTCCAAGCCTCAGGGTGCCTGCAGGCAGGGAACCCAAGGGCCAGGAAGTGCCCAGGGAAAACCCTCCGCGGGCCAGCAACACAGGGACAGGAGGCGGCAGGCGGTCACTGTCGCGTAGTGTGGGTATTTTATCCCTCTCTTTCACAGCAGCAATTTCAATAAACAAGCATGACGCCCACAGCATTCTATCTAGAAAATACCACCACTCAGGCAGGCTCGAGCACACCCGAGCACAAAGCGACCTTTGCAGCACACGGCAAGTGCAGCCAGTTCTCGTGGGATACAGGCGTTTAGAGTCGAAGTTAGCTCCCACCCCCACCCCCCACCCCCGACAGGCTCCCATAGACCAAAAATACCGCTCTCCTCCACTACACAAAGCAGTAGCAAAATTGTAAAAACGAAGTGTACAAAAGGAAGCATCCATATAATACATTTGCACCCTGTATACAATTTATCACCCTTTGAAGCTGGCCAACGGTCAGGTACGGCAGAGGATCAATATTGGAAAAAGAATGCCGACATCTGTCCCGCACATTTCGGTCGATGGTTTGTGTTGTTTTCCAAAGACAGAGATTTTCATTTACAGTTACAGTACTTGCTGACGATCGTTATGATTCAGAAGCCAGTTGAATTTCCTGGTATGTAGGCAAGTAACATTTGATTGTCACCACGTACAATTCTGAGACAATAAATACGAGTAGATCAGATGCATTTCTTCATGGCATCAAGTAACTCCAGTTAACACAATTTAGTGCATTTCAGTATCTCATTCACAGTTCCACTTCTGTCCAAAATACTTTTGCAAACAAAAAGTTAAGAAACTGAAAAGTTTATAGGAAAAGAAAACTCCAAGTGAACTTGTCATCACAAAGCTTCAGATTTTAAAGCATTTCAATTGTCTTTGAAAGGAGGGTGCGGCTGCCGCCAGCCTGACTGGAATCAACTGCCCTGAGTTCCTGGGTTCCCCCGAGGGCTCTTATTTCCTTCCCGGGCATTTGTAGGAATGCCTCCATTGCACTGAGTCAGCTAGTGGCCAGTGCTGGGGGTGAACTCAATTCATGCATGTCCACCCCTGCATCAAGCAGAAGGTAGTGTGACATCACCTACCCCAAAAAGGTCCCAGCGTATGTGTGTCCTGGCCCTGACATGCAAGGATGCGGAACCCACAGGAAAGTCTGCCTGCCTGCAGCACCACTCATGGCCCAGGACAAGTCCGGGGGTGTCAGGGGTGTGGCTGGCCCCAAGGGCACTGGGGAGAGGCTTGCCTTTGCCCAGGAGCTAACTTGCTAGAGAGGGGCAGGCATGTAGAGGGGGGACATGCCGTCTTCAGAGGGAAGCAGGTGGGCACGTTGGGCTGACGGTTTTAACCCCTAAGCCTGGTTACACTGCCAGGGGAAACCACAAGGTACCACTGCCTGCCACGGTGCGTGCCAGGGCTGCATGCCATGGTGCATGCCAGGGCTGTGTGCCAGGGCTGCATGCAGCTGTGGTGAGAAACTCACAGCACACAGTACACAAGGGTCAGTCAGCTCAGCTGAAAATCAGTCGGGCTCCGAAGACTCTATGTGGCTTGTCTCTAGGTGTCTCAGGCAGAGACAAAGCAACATGCAGAGAGGGACTTGTTCTTCAAATGTGACATGAACAGGGGTCACATGGGTGTGGACAGCTTGGAGACAGCGCCTGACCTGCACGTAACTGCATGCACCACTCTTCTGCAGGTGGACGTCGGTGCTCAGCAACTGAGCTAGAGTGAGAAAGAGCACGTGCCATGGTGCACACAGGGGTGGGGGGTGACCGGGCAAACAAGGTGGAGATTCCAAACTGCCCTGGTAGGCCGTTACGCCTGCGTCACCTCTACAAGCACTACTCATGTTGCTGATTCAAGTCATTACTGAGCAGTTCATACAGAGACCATCTCTTCAATCTGACTCTGCTTCTCAGCGGGGGGCTGTGGCTCAGACAGGGCTGTGCGTCCAGCACGCTGTCACCAAGGAGCTGATGACCAGGGTCACTTCTTTGGGGTTAAAAACCCTGTCAGGTAAGCCTTTCCCCAGCGTCTGCTCACCTGCTCCCGGGCTGTCACAGGACCGTGAGAGGGGCACCTGTCACACAGCCACAGTGCTGCAGGCACCCCAGAAGCCCCTGGAACCCCCCGAGGGATGGCTGGACACACAAGGAGGGCCCAGAACCCAGACTCTACTTGCCAGGTGGCATCAGGACACGTGTCCCGGCAACAGAAGACACAGCACCGGGGCCTGAGCTGAGAAATACACCATCCTGCGGCCTGGACTCAGAACTCGGCCTTCACCGGGCACCCATGGGAGGGACCCAAGGCCTGGAGCTGCTGCCTTTCGTCTCTTCGGTGGGAGTGGGGCTGGCTCTGGACGCTGCTGCAGCAACAAAGCTACACCCCCAGAGGCTCAGCAAACCTCCCCCCTGACAGAGCGGTCACCCAACACCGTGGATTCCTGGTCCCGCCCGATCCGACCTGGGGCCACATGTGTTGAATCTGGAGTGCATCCTCCCTGGTGGTGACCAGGAGGACTGTCCCAACACTCAGCCTGATTTTGGACAATGAGAACATCAGTAACAAAGGTAAAGGTAAACAAAGGTAAAGGAAAAGAAGTAAGAAAAGCACTGTTCTGAGATGTATTAATTTAAAAAACCTAAAGGAGCCTCCCCCCTCTTCCCTCTGAAGTGGATGAAAAGCAAGATCCACCCCTCCAAAAAAAAAAAAAAAAAGCAAACATTCATGGTGTAATTTTTATTGCTCTCAAAGGGCTTGGTATTCAAATGCACAAGCTAATCTTTGTTAAATCAGAAGGAAGTCACTGAGATTTAAAACCTACACGTGGTCTCAATCTCCATTCACCCAGGAGTCTTCACAGCTGGTTACTGACTCAGTATAGAATTTACATATTGTGTATCAATTTCAAGGGGAGGGAACTTAGCTGGGAAGCAAGAACTAGTAATTAAATGGTAAAAGATCTAAATTTGCACTTTCCAGGTAATGTAGCTTCACAGTAGTGCCCTTCAACTTCTTCCTTTAAGCTCTTCAGGGATGAGTGGATTAGCAAATGATACACACACACACACAGGTGAGCAGCATGTTGTGTGAAGAAAAACAAGATCTAAGGGAGCCGCTCACCCAAGTGGAAGTGGGCTTACTGCGTGCCACGCTCCACGCCCGAAGGGAAGCGGGAGGCAAGCTTTGGGGCAGAGGGCAGCTGGCTTCCACACTGTCTCAGTGCCCAGCCTTGAGAGGACGTGTGTGCCTTCAGGGTCACTGTGAGTGAGCACAGAACTGCGGGGCACGTCCCTGCGACCTTGGTGCCATTACCAAGGTCACCGACCCAGAATTCAATAGTGTCACTCTAAAGGCAATCTGCTGTTTCCACAGGTCTCCCCAGAATTCAGGCTTAGGGCCAATGCATAATTATTTTTTTCAGTTTGGTTTATAATTTTGCCCATTCCTCTTTCTTTCATTCCACCCCCCCCCACCTCCGCCCCTAGAAAATTCAACCTGCCTCTATTTTGAATGCTGGTTACAGGACAGCAGAGATAACACCCATTATTTTTCTTTCCCTTGTTAAAAAAGATGAGGGGAGTGTGACTTTAAAAAAGCAAGTTGAAAGTTTAAGAAGAAAGTTAGATGCAGGCGGGTGGCGGAGCTGGAGGGGTGGCCCAGGTCCACCCTGCTGGGCAACCTCAAGGCTTCCAGCCCCGCCAGGCCAAGAGGCCCAAGAGTGCATGAAACGCCTCCCTTTGGCTGCAGGCTGGAGAGGATGCTGCCAGGACACTAGGGACTCCCCTGCCTCCCCCAAAGGCCAACATCCTCCAGGACACACGCACCTGCTCAGAAGGGAGGTGACGGAGTGGGGAAGGCTCCCCACCTCTGGTTTCCATCAGGTCAACTGTGAAAACAAAACCTCTAAAAAGCTCCGTGTTAACAGTCTCCAATCACCTTTAGAAGACAGGGTGATGTGATACCGCCTTTTCCAAGTATCTGCCAGCCCTGCGGCCGAGGTCTCTCCAGTGCATAGCGCCCCTGGCGCACCGGCCCTGTTGGGGGTGGGGGGCCGACCCCCTGCAGCCCTGCCCCCTGTGGGATGAAAGGCCGCTGTCCGCCGGGAGCAAGGGGGACAGGAGCTAAGCTCCGGGCATGGGCAGAATTGGACATCTCACCGCATTTTCTCTGGCTCCACTCGCTTTAAAACGGATTCAAGGTGTCAGCAGGCAGGCTTAGGTAGGCGCTCCGGGGGAGGGGGCGTGTCCCGCCGCAGCCCCGCCCAGTGTGCTTTTCGCCAGGCCGCGTCCCCGCCGCCCGGAGGCCGGGTGCGGGCTGGTAGCGGCCGGTAGGTGCTCTGGGGGCCTGGGGACCCAGGCACACAGTTCTCAGCGGGAGCAGGGTAGAGAGTCCGCAGGGGGTGCAGGGGAAGAGGCGAGGGCCGGGGGAAATTCCCAAGAAAATTGATAAAAACCGAAAACGGGATCTAAGCGCGAGAAGAGAACGTTTCCAAAGCCTCCCTCGGGCCGGGGGAGCCCCCATATCCCTGGGGTTGGGAGCGGCCGCCCCCCAGAGCAGGCGCTCAGCCCGGCTCTCCTGCGCAGGGGCGAGGCTGGCGTCTCCATCTGCAGTTCTGCCGACCGCTTTACTCTTGGCTCAAGTTTTATTGGTCATATTAGTCACCAGTTAATAAGAAAAATAGTTTCTAAGTGTCTTTTTTCCCCCGCTCTAGGTGCGTTGTTCTGTTTTTAATTGAGTTAATTGGATACCACCGTCAGGTTATGTGTGCTCAATCACAGCCATTAATTACTCCTTTTTCTTAAATTCTTGGTTTCCATAGCTGGAGCCTTTTTCTATTTCAGTCACTCCTATTAGTCGGCGGACTCCAAAGGAAGCTTTAAAACAGGAAAAAGGCTAGGTTAGCTGATCGCCTTGCCATCAAGCTGGAAAAGTCGTTATGGGGGGAGGGGCCTGCCTTTGACCTCAGACTTTCCTGGGAGCGAGGGGCGGGCGGGTCCTCTGCCCTTCTCCCACCCTGTGGGGTTGGGTAGCAGGGAGCAGCGGTGGGTGTGGGCCCATTGAGGCCTGCAGTTCTCAGCCAGGGCTGAGGGGCTGCAGTGCCTGACACTTAGTGCCCCTGCGTCCGCTACAGCGCAAGCAATGGCAGTGTCCTGGGGAACCTCGGCCCAGCATGCCAGCCCACGCCCCCAGCCACCCAAGTGCAAACCCAGTGGCCAGGACCCTCCCCACGCAGCTCTTGGCCCGAGATGCCCGGCAGGCGGCAGGCCGGCTGGCCAGCCTTCTGGAGAGATGGCCCTGGAATCTGGTGGAGGTCATCACGGGCCTGTGGCTCAGTGGTCAGAGCTGCTCTCTAAGGCTGGCAAGGCTCGGCCTGGATCCCGGCTACCGGGTGACCGTCTCCAGGCCTGGGCATGGCCACCAGCACACAGAAGGCTCCCTCCCACCCTTGAGCCATGCCATCATTCCCCTTCATTACCTGCCCCGACAAACCCCAGGAACGTCAGGATCAGGAGCGGGGATCCACTGGCAAAGACGCCCAAGACAAAACTGAAGAGAGGAGACAGGAGGAGCGTGGCCCAGAAGAGGAAGTTGAGGAGCGTCCATGGCCGGCGGGTGGGTTTGAACTGCTGCCCAGGAAACACACCCTTCTGGTTGTATGTCTCCTGCAGCGCATCCTGAAAGAGTCAACCGCAACAGTGGCCTTCGTGTGCTGTTGTTGTAACCCAAAAGCAAGAAATGACTCTACCTAAAGTGGATGGACCACACGACACGGGCCACGGGATGAAGCTGACATGACATTCAGCTGCGGTTGGCTTATATCAGAAGCTTGAGAAGCATAAACCCTTCCATCAGGCAAGTTTCCTAGGAAAATGATCAGCCCGTGCCTGGGCACAATAGGCACCTCCAAGCCCCAGGACTGCAGCGTCTGCCGGGCCCTGCACCATCTCTGGCGACACCTCCAGAGCGAGGGTGGCAGCCGCTGCTGCCGGGAGTCCATGGCCCGCTGGCTGGGTCACGCACAGAAAGCTGCTTAACCTCTCCTTCCTCCGTGTCCTGGCGGCAAATGATGGCAGGACAGGGAGCAGGTGAGGACGTGACAGCATCCTCGGCAGGGAGACGGGGCCACACTACACACCGAGCAGCGAGATGCCGACACAGACTTCTCTGCAGCTATGACACGTCGCGTGCCAGCAAGGACATACACTCACGACAGTCTGAGTTTTCTGAAGAACCTAAGTGCCATACAATTCCATATAAATAAAAATATGTATGATGAGGCATGTGTCCGGGGCCAAGTCTGGAAAGATGAACACCCACGTGATCTTAATCACCTCAGGGGCTTGGGTCTCACCTCTTCTCACCTTTTTCTGTTTTATTTTCTGCATTTAGCTTCTTCAGCTATGTTTGGCATTACATTAAAAACAGGGCAGGGGTCTTGACAAATACCCAGTGTCACAGCCTCTTCCAATGTGTGGTCAGACACCAGCTGCCCCTGCCAACCCAGAGGGCATTGGGCGGGCGCCACAGTCCTGAGAGCTCAGGAGCAGCTGCAACCCTTACATCTATGAGGATACCTCAGAGTGCCCACACATGCCCCCCAACCCCAAGGGCCCTTCCCGTGGGGTTCCAGAACATTTTCAAGCCTGTTTGTTCAGCCTGCTCTACTCTGCCCGCCTGCCCCTAAGCAGACGATGCAGATGGTGGTAGTCTCTCCCGTCCCGACCTGTCAGCCATTCCTCACACACCCAAAGGCCAGTGCGGTCTCCTTCCCCAGGAGGGTTTACGCCTGCACCCTTTGCATGGGCACCTCTATGACAATGTCCAGGACTGCTCCTGTGCTGTGTGCTTTTCTGTGAGTAGCATCACACCACACGCCTACCACAGTCTGCTTTTCGTACACCTTTCTCAAGATTCAGTTAGACCGAGAATATGCCTGCAGTTCATTCATTTTAACTGAATCCCAGCAAATGAATAAACAATGTGTCTATGTTCCAATAATGCATTTTTAGGTTATTTCTCACTTCCTGCTAAATAAGCAAATACTGTTTCTGGGAGATGTCACTCTTCTTTGTAAGAGGTTCCAACTTGTAAAAACTAACCCTGATCCAGAGACACACTCTCCTTTGCACCCTCATGCACGTCTTTCTGCCCATCCACCGCGCGATGCACATACACTGTATTCCTTCTTTTAACTGGTCGGCCTTGCCCGAGGTTTTCCATTTTATTAATATGTTTAAAGAAATCTTTTGGTGCACTGGTGCCTCTTTTGTAGCTTTGTTTTCTGCTTAAATAGTTTATGCTGTTATTTTCTTTGTTCCCTGTTTATCCTATTTCATGTATGTTCTGTAATGTATGTTTGTGTGCATGTGTACACATGTATGTACATACATTCTTTTTATCGATCCCATCCCTGACTTGTGTTTCTTGAATCTGAAAAAACCCGTGTTCTTCAACTCTGGAAGTTTTATGGTTATCCCTGACAACTGTGCTTTATCATTCTTCCCACATTCTGGACATGTGTGTAGCCTCTGGATCTTTTAACTTTCCTTTTATGTTTTCACTTCCTCTGTGATACATGCTGCGTAATTTCCTCAAAACCTTTGTTGCTGTTATTTGCTAAGCTGTATTCAACTCTTTGGGACCTCACGGACTGCAGCATACCAAGTTTCTCTGTCCTTCACTATCTCCTGGAGTTCACTCTCACGTCCATTGAGTCAGTAGTACTATCTAGCCATCTCATCCTCTGCCACCCTCTTCTCCTTTTGTCTTCAGTCTTTCCCAGCATCAGGGTCTTTTCCAATGAGTTGGCTCTTCGCATCAGGTGGCCAAAGTATTGAAGTTTCAGCTTCAGCATCAGTCCTTCCAATGAATAGTCAGGACTGATTTCCTTTAGGATTGACTGGTTTGATTTCCTTGGAGTCCAAGGGACTCTTCAAGGGTCTTCTGCAGCACCACAACTCGAAAGTATCAATTCTTCAGTGCTCAGCCTTCTTTATGTTCCGACTTGCACATCCTTACATGACTACTGGAAAAACCCTAGCTTTGACTAGATGGACCTTTGTCAGCCAAGTGATGCCTCTGCATTGTCTAGGTTTACTGTAGCCTTCTTTTCAAGGAGCAAGCATCTTTTAATTTCATGGCTGCAGTCACCATCTGCAGTGATTTGGAAGCCCAAGAAAATAAAATCTGTCACTGCTTCCACTTTTCTGCCTTCTATATGCTATGAACTGATGAGACCAAATGCCATGATCTTAATTTTTTGAATGCTGAATTTCAAGCCATCTTTTTCACTCTCCTCTTTCACTTTCATCAAGAGGTTCTTTAGTCCCTTTTCACCTTCTGCCATGAGGGTGGTGTTATCTGCATATCTGGGTTGTTGATATTTCTCCCAGCAGTCTTGATTCCAGCTTCTAATTCTCTCTTAAGCTGTATCAAATCTTCTATCTAATCTGTTAACTAAGATTTTAGATTTCTCATGCCTGTATATCTTACTTGGTTTTTCCTCAAATCTGTTCCATTTTTAATAGGTCTTATTCTTTTGTTTTCAATCCCTTCTTCTTTTAAAAAAATATTTGTTACTTTTTATTTTTGGCTGTGCTGGGTCTTTGTTGTTGCCCGTGGTCTTTCTCTAGTTGTGGTGAGTGGGGGCGACTCTGGTTGTGGTGTGCGGGCTTCTCATTGCTGTGGCTTCTCCTGTTGCACAGCGTGGGCTCTAGGGCGCACAGGCTTCAGCAGTTGTGCCACATGAGCTCAGTAGTGGCACGTGGGCTTAGTGGCCCCACGGCACGTGGAATCTTCTTGGACCAGGGATTGAACTCATGACCCCTGCATTAGCAGGTGGATTCTTCCCCACTGGACCACCAGGGAAGTCCTCAATCCCTTCTTTTTTGCTTAGTCATTTCAAGCAAACTGATTTGAGTCTCTGCCTAGTAGTAGTTCCATAGCTGAAGTTTCGGGAGGGTTTAATCTTCTGTCTGCTTGACGTGCTTGCGCATGGCGGGTCTCGGTTACGAGTGCGTCTCCAGCAGAAGTCTCAGCAGCTGAGTCTGGAGTCGTGCTCTTCTAGCTTTACATGTGCTTCTCTCAGGGACTCTAGAGAGATTCACCTGGAACCACTGTTTTATGCTGATATTTCGATTTTGTTCTTGAACTATGTTGTTAGTATGACGTCCATCCCACACCTGTTTAAGGACAGTGCTGTGATTATGAATCACCAGGGAGATGTTTCAAGACTCAGAGGGGAAAGGTAAGCTTCAAAGTCACTCCTGTGCTGGCAGGTTCATTTTCCAGTTTCAAGCCTCCATGAGGATGAAAGTCCAACAGGGTCCCAGCTTCATTAGGGTCTTCAGTTCTAACTTCCAGCCCCGAGTGAGGTCAAATCCATGTCTTCTGTTTCCATGTAGGCATCAGAACTCAAGACCACAGGGTGGGCGGACCAACAGACTCCATGAGCTTCCACTCACAGCCTTCCCAGCTGACTCCCAGTCCCACCTCCTCTTTTGCTCCTGAGAGAGGTCCCTTACTTTTTTTTAGTACCTGTCAGTGCATTTAAAAGGATACGCATTGTATTTTTTTTAATTTTAAAAGTTTGCTTAAATTCCTCTGAAGATTTCACACATTACTTGCTTGCTGCTGCACGTGTGCTCGGTCATGCCTGACTCTCTGCGACACCATGAACCCACCAGGCTCCTCTGTCCATGGGTTTCTCCATGCAAGAAGACTTGAGTGGGCTGCATTTCCTACTCCAGGGGATCTTCCCGACCCAGGGATCGAACCTGTGTCTCTTGCATTGGCAGGTGGACTCTTTACCCCTGCGCCACCTGGGAAGCGCCTGTTACTTGGTTAAAACCCTTATAAAAGGGTATGTGTTTTATACTAGAAGGGCTTTCTGATTATCTGAGCTTCTCTGTTGCTGAAGATGAGAACCTAGTGCCCTGTATGTTCGTGTGTATAAAACAAACCGAAGAATCAGGGGTGAGACATGTCAGGGGAATGGAGGAGGGACTGGGTGGGGTCACCAAAAGGCTGTTGTGTCATCTATAGTGTGTCTCTTACATATTAAATCATATGTATACACACACACACACAATGTGTGTTGTATACCTACAATTTCTTTTACACACACAAAATGAAACAAATGTGATATTATCAGCAATGGTTATACAAGCACTGTGATATCCAGTACACTTTCCTCTAGTTTGTTAATTTCTTGAAAGTTAGGAAAAATGAAAGATGCAGAAAAGGATTGGAAAGAAGAATTTGACTGGCACAGCACGCCTGTCTCTAGAGGCAGTCCACGCGCTGCCTGCCTGCCCTGTTAGCTGCCCCTTGGGAATCTCTGTGAGGCCCCAGAAGTAGAGGTGGAGGTGGGGGGCGCTGGGCGCCTTTACCTTCTCCTGGTACAGTTTATGAAGCCACTGAGCTGCTTCCTTCTCATCCAGTGGAATCTCTTCCAGAGGAAATCTCCTGTTTCATTAAGAAGATTGAAAGCATAGTGAATCACCAGATGACATCAAGCTGAAACAGGGGAAAGTAATTTCTTGTGCATCAGGAACCTCTGTGAGGGCCCAGGAGTAGGGCTGGAGCCGGGGGGTAGGAGGGTGGTAGAGGGGGTGGGGGGGGTGGACTGGGCATCTTCACCTTCTCCTGGCACAGTTTATGAAGTCCTGCCTTTTCTATTCAAAGTCCTGCCTTTTCTATTCAAATCTGACTCTCAATTTCTAAGAACACACAAACATCAAAGTAACTTTCCCTTGAGCAGTGTCCCATGCCTCGGAGGACTGCGGGGGATCATGGAGGGCCCCGGCGCTTCAAATGTGCAGGAGCGCTGAAGCATTGCGCGGGGACACTTCAGGAGTGTCCCCACAGACAGAAGCAGTTAGCCCCACTGGGAAGGCTGACTGTTCATTAGCCTCAGCAGCAGGTTTGGTCTTTCAGTTCGTCTTTGGATGTGATCATCGCTGAGAGTGTCTTTCATGAGGCAAAGAAAACTTCATCTTTCACAAATGAAATCTACTTGCCTGAAAAGCTGAAGAGATTTTGAAAATTTAATCTCACCTAACAAACTGCTGACTTCAATTGGGACAGTGGCTTGTGTGTAAACCGCATCACCAGCTGAATTACCAGCCTCAGGATGGGAGGTATCTACCTGGTAAGACCGGGACCTCTTTCCAGGGCACTGCAATACCTCAGGGTCTCCAGCAGGGGCCGCCGAGCGCACTTAACCAGCGGACCGCGGTCACTGCCGGGCCTGACTGCCTATTGCTCGGAGGGCCCAGGGTGAGAGAAGAGCCAGGAGAAATTTCCACAGCCAGAGGCAAATCTCCTATGTTGAAGGAATATCAACCTTTTTTTTCCTCTAAAACTTGAGAACTTTGGTTTTTGTGGGTTGTACCTATCCATTTTACCATATTCAAAATGAAAAGAGGATTTTTACAAGAACACGCAATCAGACATCTGACCACACATCAACGCAGCCTCCGGGAGACTCCACTGTGCACTGAGAGGACAGAATAAGACTGCTAACCCCTTAGTAAACAAAACGGTTTATCTCTGTGGACCCGGAAGGTGTGGGGCACTGCAGGAGTCCCCAGACCACACGGAGAGAGCTATCACTTGAAGGACTCATCACAGGCACCACCTCGGGAAGGAAAGAAAGTCAGGAGAGGCTTGTCTGCAGAGAGATGACTGCCCACAGCGTCAAACTCAACTGACTGTTCTCCCCTAACTGCACAGATACCACATACAGGTTCTGTTGTATGTCTGATGTATGAAGCATGAAATATATAAGAATTTTAAATGATGAGATAAATATGAATACTATCTCCTAGAGTCGACTCAAGCCACTTTGAGGATGCTGGCCCCAACTGCCAGAATGGACACAGGAGAGCCTCAAGCCACAGTCCCCATGGCCCTGGCCCTGCCTAATCACAGGCCCCTGGGGCATCTTCAGTAGGGGATGGGAAAATGAAGCAAAACTCCACTGGGTCGTGCGAACCTTGACTTGTTTGATTACAGGTATGTGTAATACCTGTATTACAATATTCCAATACTCATTGGAATATTGCTTTTGCCCAAAACACCCAAACGGTACATAATACAAAGCAGTAAGTTGAACCTTTCCAAAATTCTAAGAATATATCTGTTAAGATACTGAATACAGCCCCTCGTTTTCTGCAACAAAGGAGAAAAAGAGCAGATTACAGGACCAGTCCTCTCCCACTGGAGCTGAATGTCCACGTGGAGGGCACTGCATCCTGGGGGCAGGCGTGAGCACCAGTCTGGAGCTGGACCAGGTAGGTCCCCTCCCCACGAACCGCTTTGCCACCTGCTGGTTCTGACCATGGGCATCTGGGACGCCCGGAGCCCCTTACTACCCAGGGGCTAGACCAAGATCTGCCTCGAGGGCTCCCTGAGGAGGACGGGACCTGCCAGGGCCCCAGAAAAATCACCAGCCCCTGGTGGCCACTACTGTGTCAACCCCCCCGCCCCCCCACCAGACTTTGTGGGTGGTTTGTCTTCCTTTCCTGAGGCAGAGAAATGTGGAGGTCAGAGTGTGGCTGTGAGACAGGAATGACCTTGCAACACAATTCTAGTCCGCGACCTTGATCCCACCATCCCAAGCAGCCCTGTGTTACACAGCTTGATGTGCCTCTGTATTGGCTGCCTCTAAGCCAAGGGGGTTCCGGCTGGCTAGCATAGAACCTGCCGACTCAGCCCGCGGTCGCCAGGAGAGGGAGGCGGAGGACGTGGCCCTGACCCCACCATCACTCCTAGGTGGTCTAGATGGCTGTACACCATGAAAAGGGGATCACATGGGCATGCTGCTCAGGATGGAACAGCTTGTCTTTCTCCTGCCTATGAAAAGCCTACTCACTGGCAAGTTTTAGCTCTCTAAAGCCTCTTCCCAAAAGCCTCTGCTCCCTCCACTGGGAGGGATCACGCCTCCCTTGGAGCTTCTAGAACCTTCTGCCTGCACCTGGCGCAGCCTCCTTTGCTCTGTACAGGCCCCATCATGCGCGGGTCCTGGAGGGTGGAAGGCTCCAGCACCTCCACGTTGGGGGCGTCCTGGAGAGGGGAGGAGCCGCGCAGAAAGTGCAGGCTGGCTCGGTCCCGGCCCCGCCCCCACCCCCGCCGGCCCCGCCCCGCCGGCCCGGCGCCCGCCCCCGCCTACGCAGTAGCTCACCTGACACACATGTCCGCCTCGTACTTCTTCCCATAGAGGATCCCCAGCAGAGATGGGTTCTTGTTTCCTCGGAAATTCAGCGTGACGTCATACACAGCTGTGACTGCAGGGAGGGTGCAGAGGGTGACAGGTGACATCCAGCAGCTTGGCCCACTGTGGCTCTTCACCTGGATGCCCGTTGTGAGGGTTCCCATCTCTCATTGGGGCGTTTAGTTGAGTCACTTGTGTTTAAAGCTAATGTCTGGCTGTTTCCTATCCATCCTGTGCTTTGTCCCTTTCTTTGATTTTGCCATCCTTTTGGATTAACTGGATATATATTTTTTCCTTTATAAGGTTTTCAGTTATATACTTTTAAAAAATGATCACTTTAGTTGTTTTCCATTAACTAGTATTTTATCACCTCAAAAAATGACACAGGAATCTTACAACATGTAAACCCATGAACTCAGATCTCCTTTTAATGCCACTGGCATTCTGTAGTTTACACAGAACTCACTGATTTGGTTTCTGGCAAATCACTGATTTCATTTCTCACTTTGCTGGGAGTCTGGGGTGGTGGTGGTCAGGGCGGGCAGCTCTTACCTGTCCCGCGGAGGCACTGGACCGCGGTGGTGAAGCCTTTGGTCCGAGGCAGCAGGTGGTACTTGAGGACGGGCAGCCCCTTGGAGGCGGCCACCTCCATGCTGACGCGGTGCTTCTTCTCCGTGAAGCGTGTGCCCTCACAGTACAGGAGGAACTAGGACATGGTGGGGGACAAAGGCCAGTTAGAGATGCAGCGGTCACGTCTGTACACGACTCCTCACAGACAGTGGGAGCACTGCGCTTACTCCCAGGGAGTGAAAAGACACTTCCTGGAGAGAAGTGAGACTCGGTGTCCCTGGGCGCCAGCCTCCGGGTGGCTTGTGGAAAACAAAATCTCCCATCCCTCTGCCTCAATGTGAGTTGTGAAAGTGAAGTCGCTCAGTCATGTCCGACTCTTTGCGACCTCAGGGACTGTAGCCCACCAGGCTCCTCCATCCATGGGATTCTCCAGGCAAGAATACTGGAGTGGGTTGCCATTTCCTTCTCCACAATGTGATTTACAGACACCAAATACATAAACAGCTGGTTCACAAATAATTGCCGTCAGAGACCAGAAAGAAGAATCACAAAGAACTGATTTCAAACCGATTGATACCAATCATTTCAGATGGCTGTCCGTCAAACTCCAACCAAGGGGCTCAGAAAGGAACCCCCAGGCCCCACTCTGCCCTTGAAGGGTGGCTGCTTTAAGTGCAGTGCAAACCTTCTAAGAACTGAAGTCCACGTTGACCCACAAAACTGCAGCTCACAGGGCTTGTCCTGACACCTGACTCCACAGAACAGCCTGGGTGCCTGGGCAGACTCTCCGCTAACATTCCAGAGGTGCTCCCAACTCAGCCCAGCAGGATCTCCTCTGTGTGGGCCCAGATGTGCGGGGCCCACCTGGGGCAGGTGGAAGCAGGTGGTCTAAGAGGGGTTCCGCAGGTGCACGGGGCGGGGCCGTGGCCCTGGAGCTCAGAGGCTCTTGTTGGCTTTACAACTAACAACCTGGGCTGCGTTCCTGATGCCCAAGGTAGCACAGCTTGTGTGGCCTTGCCCCGCCGCCTCACTCACCCACATGTATTCGGGGTAGTTGGCCAAGGACTTCAGGCCTTTGATGACAGTGTCCCGGTCTTCCTCCCACTTCCGTTTGCAGAACACAATCTCCAGGAAGTACCACGTCCAGCCGATGAGGGGCACGTAGAGCAGCTCCCTTTTTGCCAGGACTTTGGAACTCTGAAGAGAGGGGGAGCAGCTGGTGCATTATGGCCACGAAGTCCCCACAGGCAGTGCCCTGCAGGCAGCCCTCAGCACTGGCTGTCATCGGGAGACCCTGGCACTGAGCATGATGCCATTGGGATGGGCAGGGCCCCAGAGTGTGGGTGCCACTAGGTGAGAATCCATGGGCAGACCTGGCCGACGCTGGTAGGCGGGCGCGCGGGCGGGAGGGGAGCCTAGAGGGTATACTGGGCCTTCAGGGCTGCTCCGGCTGCCAGGCTGGGGGCTTGCTGAGGATGATGCCAGGGCCACCACCCACTGGGCTTCCCTGCAGGGGACCCCTCAGCCTTTCTCATTTGAGGCAGCTGAGCCGACGGGGAAGGATTGTAAAGGAAAGGCAGTAACACCTGACTCAGGAGGGAGCCCTGGGGCAGCCTGCAGTCCCAGAACCCATGTGATCAGCCATGCTCACATGCCTAGCCCAGAGGGACCAGGGGCTAAACACAGAGCAAGCAAAAACTCAGAGCCCTGGAGACTCCAGACCCCCCAGGGAGCCACGCCAGTCCCTCCTTGGGACCCCATGTCGCTCACCCCACACCCTCCTGGGACCCCTACATTGCTCACCCCCAGCACGCCGAAGCGCTCGCACATGGTCCACCCACAGAGGAAGTCAATTTCAAAGTTGTGGTTGAGGATGATGACTGCATGCTCCTTCCCAAAGGTGTCCACCGTGGCCTGGTCGGTGAACAGGGTGCACTCCGTGCACGACCACCACTCCAGGAGCATGACCAGCTCTGCGGACACATGCGAGGACGTCAGCCAGGTGTAGACCGCCACGCTCCGGCCAGCCCTCCCTCCCTGCTCCCTGACGTGGGCGGGGCTTGCACAGCATCACCCAGATTGGGATTTTCTGCTGGAAATGAGTTTTGATGGTGTGTGTGTAATAAATTAAGTTTTCTAAACCTATAATTACCTCTCTAAGCAAAAGTCAGGGAAGAAGTCAAATGGAAGCAGAAAAAAAGGGGGATTTCCCCAGTGGCCTAGTGGTTAAGAAATCCACCTTGCGATGCAGGGGACACGGCCCTGGCACACAGCAACTAGAGGAAGCCCGTGTGCCACAGCGAGGACCCAGAGCAGCCCAAAAAAAAAAAAAAACAGAAGAAATGGAAGAGGAAACCCATTTTAGGTGGATTTTTTTTGGTAATCAACATATCTAAAGGACTTAATTTAAAATATATATTTTTAAAAATCAGATCTTCACTTTTCTTAAAAATCAAATAACCCATTGGATGAGATGGTGAACAAAACATTCACTTGTTAAGAGAATACAGCATCATAATTATATTATTATTTCATTACAAGGTATTGAATACCAACTGTATACCAGGCACTCTGCCTATAAATGACATCAGATTCTAGCAGACAACTTGAGTTATTGTTATTATTATTCCCAAAGCTCAGAGACAAAGTGGTGGAGTTCCAATCTCAGCCCCCCAAAACTAAGTCCGGGGCTCTGTGGAAAGTTTCAGAGGAAGCTCCAAAATATAGAAGTAAGTGAATAAAACCAGGGTCCCCCTCGGGGGGGTCTTCGGTTGACATGTGTTAAGCACTATTACTCTTATCCACACTACTCTTTACAAAGGGTTGAGGTGGACACCTGTATCATCATGTATGACTATGGTCTTCACACGTGCTCTGGACCCATGGGGCGGCACACATTCTGTCCCCAGACGAGGCGGCTGGGGAGGCGGTGGGCACCTAGCCAGGCAGAGTCACACCCACCATGGCCAGGCATCCTGAGAAGGGTGGCCTCAGACCACGAAGTGTAGCTCCCAGGCTCAGGACGGATTTCAGAGACCTGTCCTTTGCATGCTGGACACCAACCCATCAGTTTTCAGAGAGGACCAGCCCTGGGAAGGCTGATGAGGCAGGACAGCGGGCTCCTGGCCTGCTTCCCTGTTGGCAGGAGACAACTGTGCCTTCTTCAGAGGCTGCCGGGGCACCGGATGGGACTTGGCACAGGGGCTGCCTTCTCCTTCCCGATGAGGGTCCCCACCAGCCCAGACAGAAGTGAGGAGACACACAGCTCCCCCCATATACTGGGGTCTCAAATTCCTCTTTTACATGAGGTGGGACCGGATGGAAGGCCAGTTCTGAGATGACACCCACACACTCTCAAACCATGGAGAGGAGGGGCCATGAAGGGGTCAGCTCCAGGACACACTCGCCATAAGCTCCATCAAGGGACCAGGGCCCTGAGGAGATGGAGGCCCACCAACAGGGGCAAACTATGCCCCTGGGATAGCCTGGCCGCTTCCATCCATCATTCAAGTTGTGAATAAAGGTCCAAGGAATGGAAAGACAAGAGGTCCTCAACAGACGTTGTTCAAGGATGATTTACAGATGGCCAACATGAGAAGATGCTTGGCATCTCTGGTCATCAGGAAAGTGCAGGCCGAAGCCACGGCCAGGCACTGCGTCACACTCGCAGGACAGCTGCCATCCAACAGATGGATGACAAATAGCATGTGCCAGCGAGGACCAGAGGGCCTGGGACGCCCAATGCTGCAGGTGGGGATGTAAACAGGGCAGCTGCGTCTATGCTCCAAACAGAGTAACCAGATGACCCAGCAATTCCACCACCAGGAAGATACCCAGTAGAAATGAGAACAGATGTCGGTGTAGAAACTTGAACATGGATGTTCCTGGCAGCGTTATTCACAAAGCCAGAGAGTGGAAACAGCCCAGAAGGGTGACAACTGATGAAGAAATGGGCAGTGCACATCCATACAGGGCAGCATCATTCAGCCGAAGTGCGGATGTGGGCCTGACACGCAGCAGGACGCAGATGAACCTGGGAAACACGGAGCTCTGAGTGTGGGGAGTCAGACAATGCCCACGCAGTGGATGATTCCATCACGTGAACCACGCAGGACAGGCAGAGCCATGCGGACAGGAAGTAGATCAGTGACTGTGGGGCTTGGTGGGGGAGAGATGGCAGGGGCGGGGGGAACATGCGGAGGACTAGCCCACGCTCTAAGTGGGTGAATTTCACTTCCTTATTGCTATTTAAGAAAAAAGAGGCCCAAGGCTAGGCTGACCTGTCCATCTGAAAGCACGGGTGGCTGCTGGGGACTTGCCAACGCCCCCACCCTCACCCCCTCCCCAGGCGGTGGGGCCCTGGGGCTGGGACAGACCACGAGCAGCCTGGTGACGGCCTGCTCCTGCTCCTCCTCGGCTTCCTTCTGGGAAGCCTCCATGTGTCAGCTGGTCAAGGAAGAGCCGGTGGCTGAGGCTGCTGCCTCTAGAGCAGTTTGCCTGGGAACAAGGAGGTGTCCTTCCTTATCACCGTAAGGACGTTCAACCTGAGGCCTCCCTCTGTGCAGATGTCCAAGTGCACAGCACAGTCCTGTTAACTGCAGGCTCCAGGCCCTAAGCGGGCTCTAGAACTCACTCCTCTTGGGTAACAGACACTTCCCACCCATCCGACCGCAGCTCGCCACTTCCCCTCCCCCAGCCCCGGCCACCACCGTTCTCTGCTCCGCTTCTCTGAGCTTGGTCATGTGGATCCCTTGAAGGAGGAATCAGGCAGTGTTGGTCCTTCTGCGACTGCCTGGTTTCCCTCCATGTCATGCCCTCCAGGTTCATCCATACTGTCACAAACAGCAGGATTTCCTTCCTCTTAAATAGTACTCCATTGTCCATATGGACGGCATTTTGCTTGTCCGTTGGTCTGTTGATGGACGTGGATGCCATCTCCACATCCTGGCTACTGTGAACAAGCCATGGTGAGTGTATACCCTCACCTGGCAGCACTCAGGACCCGGGCCTTTCTGGCCAGAACAAGAGGTCTGGCCCAGGTGGGGGCCGCGAGGAGGAACCAACTTTTAGACAGACAAACACAGGCAGCCCTCTGGAGAGTGGGTCTAGCAGAGCTGCCTGTAGAAAGCCGGCGTGTTGAGGATGCTCTGTCCCACCAATGGCCAGCATGGCCTGAGGGTGGCTTGGCCCATTTCGAGATATATCGTCTCCCCGTGGATGGCAGGTGACTACATATGCAGACAGGACTGATGACATGATTCTTCTGCTCATGGTCAATTTGGACAATTTTTTATTTTCAGCTCTGCTGTGGGGCTTGCAAAATCTATTTCCTCGACCAGGGATTGAACCTGGGGCACTGTAGTTTAAGTGCTGAGTCCTTACCATTGAAGTTTCCCTTCAGGAAAATTCTCAGCCACCATCTCCTCCAACAGTGCTTGTCCTTATTCACTACTCACGGACAGGAGTCCAACACCCGTTTCATAGACTTGCATGCTCTCATTACCTCCTTTAGCTCCTGTTTCATATTCTTCATCTTGTCACTCTACTGCAGTTGGGGTGAGCTCTTCATATTATTGTCCAGTCCACCTACTTGCTTACTAGCTGTGTCTAATCTGATGTAAGATTCACTAAGTTTTTACTTTAAAAAATTATTATAATTACAATTTTCATGCATAGAAGTGTTCCTTGATTCTTCTTCAAATCTGGGGACTTTGGGTAGTCTTTTGTCTAAATCTTCCATTGTATGTTTATTGTTTTGAGTTCATATATGACTTGTTTCAGTCTATGTGATTCTACTGAATTAGAGACTAATTCAGGCCAAAAGCACATTTTTGTTTGCCTCTGTTGACCCCATGGGCACTGCCAGTCTGCTCATTTCAGCAAACTTTCAAGGTCCCGGCTGAGACCCAGCCCGTCTCTTGGAGCTGCCAAGGCGGGGCCCTGGGAAGCAGTGCTGATACCCCATCTTAGTACCCTCTTCTGCGGAGAGGCGGGGTGTGGCTGAGGGATTTCCTTTATTTACAGCCTTAAAAAAGCCAGCTTTACTCAGAGTCTGGCTGTGCAGAAGTGCTTTCACTTGAGAACGCTACTGCCAGTGGAGGCTGTGATTTTCAAAAGTCAGCATTTGCCCTTTGGGCATGCACCCATCTGCCCTGGTGATGCTGCTAAGTGCTCTGCATGGTAGTATTTCTAATTCTCCTTCTCACACACAGGAAGGTGGCCTTTTATTTAGGAAAAAAGCAGCTGGGAACTGAAACCTTCGCCTGTTTATGGCTGGAAGCATGGGCGGTGCTGCTGTCCCCTGTTGGGGGCACGCACACCTGGGCTTGGACACCTCACTGCCTGCTCAGTGCCCTCATACACTGGGGAGGGGGAGGTCTCGGGGACAGGTGCAGAATCACCGCTTCCCATAGGACATAAAATGGGTACTACCTGCTCTTCATTGTAGAAGAAAGGTGTTCTTATGCTAAGTAAATTGTATGGAAAAAACAGCAGAGTCCCTCCCATCCCCACTCCCAGGACAGCCACATTTTCTGTTGTGACTTCCACACTTTCTAAGGAGGGACGGCCACACGCCAGTGCAGACACATCACACGTGTCTTTAAAAGTAAATCATGGTAGCACCTCTGTACTTTGTTTTTTAGCTTCTGTTTTCACCTGAAAATGTATCTTGAACTTGGTTCTCTATACCAGGAAAGAGAGAGCCCCTGCTGGTCTTAGAGGCTGTGTGGGCCTCCATCCAGTGGACACACCACAGTTAGTGGGCATTTTGGCTGCTCATTTTTATATTAGTTAATATAAAACTGGAAAAATGAATATATCTGTGCATATACAATACTTTTATAGATATCTTTCTGGGTTACATTCTTATGTGGTGGAATAATTAGGGTCAAAAAATAGAACTGTTTATGTTGCTGATTGTTATGGGTTCAAAGAAGTGCCTGGGAACCCCAACCCGCAGTGTGTTCCCCTCGCCAGCCGTGGGTCGTCACCAAGCTTCCTAGTCTCTGACAGGTGAGGGTGACTCTACACACCCAAATGCACGCACATCACAAGTGCACACAGGTAACATCTGTGCATGCCTAAACATTTAATTAAGAGACAGGTAGGTCCTTTTTCTTCAGAGAGAGATGCTGAAGTATTTACATGTGATAACAGGCCACTCGAGGGGAGTGCTCCAGGCCTGGGGGCTGGAGGCCTGTGACGGCCGCGTGCCGGCAGGCGTCGGGCCTAGTCGTGGTGCGCTGACACGGTGCTTATTTTCAGGTATCCAGAGTACCGTGTGAGACCACATGGAGCCACCGTCTCTGTGGGTCCAGAGGCTCGGGTATCGGGACATTGCGTGGTTCAGCCCAGTGAAGGGCTCAGGCTGAGCACCCCATACATTCCTCGCTGCCAGGAGAGGCCCCCTCGTTCCCGGCTGTGGAGCCCATGGCCATCTTGTCTCATTGTCACAAGCACTAGCCCCCACGGAACCCTGCGCCGGCTTGTCTGGGGTTGTCCAGCAGAAAGGTGGCTGTCCTTGTCCCAGATCCCTCCCCCCGCCATGCCATGCCCACCGCAGGCAGGACTCACGGCTCCAGAGCGAGTAGGCGAGGCGGCAGTTCAGCCGGCGGTACAGCTGCTTGTTCACAGGCCAGAGGACCAGCGTGCAGAGCTGGATGGAGTTGATGACCAGCCCGCTCACCACGAAGACGAAGCCGATGAGGAGGTGCACGACGAACTGGGTCTTCAGGAAGGCGAGCAGGCCCATGGCCACAGCTCAGTAGCGAGTGCAGGGTCCTTCACTGAGAATGGCCGTCCTGCAAAGACAGGGCAGCGGTCAGGAGGGTGCAGGGACCCCAGGGTGAGGGGTGGCGAGTGGAAAAGGGGTCCACAGTGGTCTTGCCAGAGCCCAGATCTGCGGCTCCCACAGCACCCTCAGTCCCTTCCCTCCTGAGAGTGACGGATGGACGTGTGGGGTGGAGGGGGAGCTGATACATGGTTCACACAGGCACCACGCACACCACATACACACACACCCCATGTACACACGCACCAACACCAGATACACACACCACGCACACACACACACCATGCACACACACACACACCATGTACACACACACACCACATATACACACACCATGCACATACCACATATACACACACCACGTACACACACACATCAAGTACACACACACCATGCACATACCATGTACACACACACCACATACACACACCCACCATGTACACACCCACACACCACACACACACCATGCACACACACATACACCATGTATGTACACACACACACCACGTACACACACACAGCACACACACCATGCACACACCACATATACACACACCACGTTCACACATACCATGTACATACACACACACACCATGCATGCACACACACACGTACACGCACACACACCACACCACACACACACACCATACACATACACACATGTACACACACCACATGCACACACACCACACATACCAAATACACACACACACCATGTACATATACACACATGTACACAAACACCACATACACACAGCATGTACACATCCACACACCACACACACCACATCCACACACCACACATACCAAATACACACACACCATGTACACACACATCACGTACACACCATGCATACGCACACCACATACACAAACACCATGCACACAAATACCATGTACACACCACATATACACACATACCAAATACACACACCATGTACACACACATCACATACACACACACCTCACACACATACCATGCACACACCATATACACATACCACATACACATACCCTCATATATACAAGAAAGAAAAGACTAGAAAACTGCATACAAATATCAATAGCGATTGGCTTCCCAGGTGGCACTAGTGGTAAAGAACCCGCCTGCCAACACAGGAGACGTAAGAGACACAGGTTCAAGCCCTGGGTCGGGAACCCACTCCAGTTACTCTTGCCTGGAGAATTGCACAGACAGAGAAGCCTGGCGGGCTACAGTCCATGAGGCCGCAAAGAGCTGGGCATGGCTGAGACGACTGAGCGCAGCACAGCACAGCATGTTATCTCTAGCTAAAGCCATGATGGGTAATTTTTCTTTTCTTGTTTTAGCATCTTATTTAAAAAATCAAAACTACACATGAAATCACTATAAAACATTCAACTAATGCCTTTTAACTAACAAGCCGTTGTGGACTTTTTTAGCTGAAAAGCTTTTGTTTTGGTCTAAGGTGGAAGGGATGACCCCCAGGAACCCAGTCAGCTTCTCCCCCGCTTCCCTTCAACAGCAGTTTGGTTTCTTGGTTTCAAACGTGAAGCCAGAAGCTCACATTTCATGGCTGTACTTGTTCTGTGAGCAGCCCTGAAATCCCCCTGTGGACAGAAGCAACAGAGCTGGGCACAGGACAGCTGGCAGCCGCTGGCCGCTGCTCCAGGTCCTCCAGAGAGGTGCCCACACTCTGGGGTGAGGGTGGAACAGGCTTGGGAGGCCTCCAGGGTGGGCCATGCCAGGCTCTCCAGGGCACAAGCGGCTGCACTGCTGAGTGGGAGACCAGGCCACATGACTCTAGACGGTGCCCTCCGTCTGCCCTTGGGTGCCAAGTGGCTGCATGGGGGTGTCGGGGGGTGAAGTCTGCGGCCATGTGGTGGGACACTAGGAGGACAAGGAAGGACCCGAGGCTGGATGCCACCTTCTCCATCAACACCCCCTTCCCCGTCAATGCCCCGCCTCCCAGTCAATGCTCCCCCACTCCTGCCAGCACCTCCTGGCATTCAGGCACTGGATCAGTCTTCCTTTTCTAAAGGTTCACATGAAGAGGCTCACAGGGTATCCATCTGTGGGCCCAGCCCGGCTGCCGTCCAGCCTCTGGTGGGAGCACCATCTCCAGTTTGTCCGCTCACCTGACGGCAGCAGGTGTGCAATCTCTGGCCCCACATTTTCCCTGCAAGCCTCTGCGTGGATACAGCCCTCTGCTGAGGGATCCATTTAACACCTGCCAGTCCCAGTCCAGCCCCTGAATCTCTGGTCAAGGACGTCCATCCACAGAGGCCCTATGAGCCACACCTTTTTCTTGGACCAGCTGCTTCAAGTGCGCACCCCTATCTGGAATGGCCGCCCACCCCCTTCCAGGAACTCTGGTTGACCAGGAGTTGACCACCCCCTGCTGCTGGCCACTGGCCTAGATTGTCAGTCTGTCCCCAGTGCCTGGATGTGGGCCAGACCCTGTTCTAAGGAGCATCAGCAGTTGCAGTTCAGGCCCCCCACCCACCCACCCCCATGAGAGCACAGAGTGGCCACCATCTGTTTAGGCATCCCTGCCTCTTGCCCACCACCTCTGGGCCACCCGGGCCTGAATGCTTTAATAACACATCAGTCACACACGGTAACCTGGGGGGCCTTCGATGACAGTGGGCTTACCAGCCCCGCCCCCTGCAGAAGAAACCCTGCTGCCCATTCAGCTCACACCCTCCCCAGCTCCCCCCAAGGCCTGAAGACTGGCAAGGGGGAAAGCATCAACTCAGCAGCCCCCAAGAGCACCGGCTTGTGCCTGCCTCTTGAAAATATTTTCAAAACTATATATATCACAAGACTTCCTTGGTGATCCGCTGGTTAAGACTTCCTTCCAATGTAGGGGGTGCAGGTTCGATCCCTGATCAAGGAGTTAAGACTCCACATGACTCACGGTCAAAAAACCAAAACATAAGCCAGAAACAATGTTGTAACAAATTCAATAAAGACTTTAAAAATGCTTCACATCAAAAATATTAAATAAAAAAAATATATCACCAGACAAATTGTAAGTCGATTTCTACATTTTTAAGCCCAAGTTTAAATATGCTAGGGGTATAAATTCTGGTATATTGTGAAGTCTCACTTTTTAAATATACAGATCTGGACTTCCCTGGTGGTCCAGTGGTTAAGAATCCTCCTGCCAATGCAGGGGACTCAGGCTCAATCCCTGGTCCAGGAAGATCCCACACGGCATGGGGCGACTAAGCCCACAGGCCACAACTACTGAAGCCTGTGGGCCTAGAGCCTGTGCTCCGCAAGAGAAGCCCCACAAAGAGAAGCCTGCACACCGCAACTAGCATGGAGGCTAGAGAAAGCCCACACACAGCAACAAAGACCCAGCTCAGCCAGATGAAAAATAAATACATACACTTAAAGGAAAGCCTAGATATATAGATCTTCCTTAACTTACAACAGGATTACATTTCAATAACCCCACCATAAGTTGAAAATATCATTAAGTTGCTGCTGCTGCTGCTAAGTCACTTCAGTCGTGTCTGACTCGGTGCGACCCCATAGACGGCAGCCCACCAGGCTCCCCCGTCCCTGGGATTCTCCAGGCAAGAACTGGAGTGGGTTGCCGCTGCCTTCTCCGTCATTAAGTTGAAATATGTTTAATACACCTAACTTCCCAAACATCACAGCTGAGCCCCACCCACCTTAACTGTGCTTGGAATACCCACATTCGCCTACAGTGGGCCAAATCACCTGACACAAAGCCTATTTTATAACTAAGTGCTGAATATTTCTTGTGATTTACTGAATTCTGTACTAAAAGTAAAAAACAGGACAGCCATCTGGGTCCAGCACGGGTTGGTGGGGCTGACGGGGCTGTGGCCACCACTGTCCAGCATCAGAGAGAGGACTTGACCGCACGCCACCAGCCTAGGAGAAGGTTAAAATTCACAATCTGAAGTATGGTTTTCACCGAATGTGTATTGGAAAGTCCAAAAATCATGATCTGAATCACCGTAAGTCAGGGACCTTTTTCTCTTAAGTGTAGGCGGTGGGATCGAAATGCCACTGTGACTTGATAGCCACCACCACCATACATTTTCAAAATACAAAAAAAGCAAGCTTTTCTTTAAAAATCAAGAAATGCATTCCATTTTCTCCTTGATTTTGTATTTCCACTGTACCTCCTCTACAGAAACTTATTAGAATATAATTTATTATGATTGAAAGTCTTCTACCAATCACATTAACATAACATTATATAACAAAAATACATATCAATATTTAAATTTAATTTTTGCATTTCATGTTTATGGGCTAAATTTAAATTTTTCTTCTGGAATATTTGATGAAAATGCACTCTGAAACAGTTCAGCCTATGTCTCCTCAGATTCTGGGCATTTGACTGACCATAAAATACCATGATCATATCTGAGAAATTTAACCCCAACATAAGCATATTGTTGAATATCCCATCTGTAGCCCAGTTTCACCCACTGTCCCCAAACCACCTGTACCACTTCTTTCCATCCAGGCCCTGGTTGAGGGGTGGTGGGACGTTCGACCACACGCCCCTGTTCTCTGACCTAACCCCCTTGGCCCACCCACTTGAGAGCCTGGGCCAGCTGTCCTGATGTCTACAGGACATCCCTCTACAGGATGTCTGGCTGTTCCCTCGTGACTGATTCAGGTTCAGAGTGTCGCTGGGGGCTCTGGCTGTACCCACTGGCACACTGCACCTTCCCATCCCTGCCACCACCTGGTAAAGGCAGGGCCACCAGGAGTCTGCAGGAAGAAGTTCAGCTTGCTGGGCTGAGCCCACCATCTGATGGGAGATGCTGAGTTAACAGCCATCTCCAACCGCCTCTGACCCCACAGTTCCAGTCAACGCCTCCTCCTGCCTAGCTCTCATTTCACAGGCCAAGCCTGTTCTGATCCAGGACCGCCCCCCTGTAATGGATGCTGTAGGGACCGTGCCTGCCTGTGTGATGTGCTTAGCCTAACGACACAAGCGAGATGCTTCACACCACAGCAACGCACAGCTCTTTCACTGAGGCTGGCACGTGCTTTTAGAAAACACACGGTGTGTCCTGGAATAAAAGAATGCATGTAGGGTAGCGAACATGAGGCATAACAGGTATCCATTCATCCCCTAATGCCCCCAGAAAGAAAGAAAGTCGCTCAGTTGTGTGACTCTTTTTGACCTCCGAGATTGTAGCCTACAAGGCTCCCTCATCCACGGGATTTTCCAGGCAAGTGTACTGGAGTGGGTTGCCATTTCCTTCTCCAGGGGATTTTCCTGACCAAGGTAACCACTATTATTCCATAAAGTTTTAAGATAAACTATAGTGGGAGGTGGGAGGGGAGTTGAGAGGGGACAAATGTATACCTATGGCCAAGTCACGTTGACATATGGCAGAGACCAACACAACACTGTAAAGCCCTTATCCTCCAATTAAAAATAAAATATATTGGCACCTTTTCATTAATTCTCAGATGCTGTTGCTGAGCTGGAGAAGAAACCTGACCCTAAGTCCTTCACTGGATAAGATTTAGGTTGCTCCAGAAGCCTGGCACCTACACAGCCCAGCCCTGAGGGGTTTGTGGTCCCGTACAAGCCGCCGGGACCCCACCTTCTCAGGGCAGGGGAGGGGCTGCATTCACGCTCCCCAATGGGGAGACACAGGGTGGTATTGCCCCTCACTCGGGAGAAGAGGCGCAGAGCAGAGGTGGCCAGGTGGGGAGGGGGCGGGGCCAGGGGCTCCGCAAGGCTGTGCTCACATGGTTCCAGGGCAGGTGAATCCCAGACAGACGCTAACCCCAGCCGCCCAGGAGTCGCCAGAGCTCTGATACAGCAGGGAGGGCTAGGAGCCGAACCAGACTCTCCTCCTAGCCCCTGCCCCGCCCCAGGCCCCTGGCTCACAAGCAGGCCCCTTGTGGTTCTGACACCACCCCTCCAGGGTTGTCCCACTATTTCTGAGCCTGGGGTTCCTGTGGCCACATTGCTCGGGGCTCAGGGTGGTGAGGGTGAGAGCCAGAACCAGGAGTACCGGGACCAGCTCACCACCATGCCCAGAAGGGCCCAGCCCACTGACCACTGCCAGTCCTGACCTCGGCATTCTGTTATGAGTGAACTGCATCCCCTCGCAAGGGTGTGTTGGGGTCCTAACCACCCCCAAGCACCCCAGCGAGTGGCTGTGTTTGGAAATATGATCTCAACAAAGGCAGTCAAGTTAAGTGAGGTCACTAGGGCGGGTCCTAATCCAATCTGACCAGCATCCTTTTAAGAAGGATGACCACAAGAGGACATGGGGGAGGCAGCCTCCACACGCAGCTTCTCCCTTCACAGTGTTCAACACCCTGGCCTTGGCCTTCCAGCCTCCAGGACAGGAGAGCTGATGACTGCTGTTTAAGCTCCTGGCCTGTGGTGTCACGGTCCCCCCAGCAGAGGAACACACCCATGACAAACATTCAGGCCTCATCCTCAGATCCTGCAATGCCCATGCCCTGCTGCCCAGGAGGCCCAGCCTCACCCTGCTCACACCCCCTGCACCGGCCTCAGGCACCACCAGATGCTCGTCAGGCTGGTATTGGTCCCTTTGTCTCTCTTCCTCATGAACTAGCCAGTCAGGCGGCGCGGCCTTCAGATTTCCCTCCCAGGCACCTCCGCCCCCCTCCCCCCACCATTTTTCCAACAAACCCTTCCCACAGAAACTGAAGTTGAAGTCCCAGGCCTGCTCTCTCCCACACCACCCAGACAGCTGCTCTGCTCCCTGCAGGGCGGTGAATGCCTCTCTGCATGTGGATGACCACTTTTCTACTCACACACAAGGGCCCACGCCTGCCCTCCAGCCTCTGCCAATGCAGTCTACTCAGACAGTTGGAAGAGCGGTGCCCGACAGGAAACTGCACCCCCAGCCTCAAGCATCCAGTGCCGCCCCATGGGCAGGCATCTGACTCTGTGTGGGGGCAGGAACTGGCCAGTGCTGGGGTCACCACTTCAGCTGCCCTGCTGCCCCATTCCTGATAACCACCCTGGACCAACTACCCCTCAGAGCTGCGGTCAAAGGCTGGCAGCCTCATCCTGCCCTGCTGGGGCAGTCTGTCCTGAGCAGGGCTGACCCTGAGCACAGTGGTTAGTAAAGGGAAAAGACATTAAACACGCCAAAAGTGCCTCCTTTTTGTGGTTCTAGATAGGAAGTCTGGGTTACAGGATTAAAAAGAGCTGTTTAGTTATATGCAATCCAAATTCAAAGCCCACGATGAAAGGGAACCAAGGCTGTTACCTGCCCTTCTTCCTTCTTTCTCTTCCTCTGTCCCATCCACTCACTTACCATCTACCCACTCACTCACCCATCTATCCATTATCCATCCATTCACTCATCCCTTCATCTATCCATCCACCTATCCATCTATCCACCATCCATCCACCCAGCCATCCATCCATCCATCATCCATCTACCCATCCAGCCATCCACTCACCCATTCACCTACTTGTCCATCTACCAATCCATCCACCTACCCACTCATCCACCCATCCATCCACCTACCCACCCACCCACCCATCTATCCATCCACCCACCCTGCCATCCACCCATCCATCTACCAATCCATCCACCTACCCACTTATCCATCCATCATCCATCCACCCACCCACTCATCCATCCATCCATCCATCCATCCATCCACCCACCCATCTACCAATCCATCCACCCACCCACCCATCCACCCATTCATCCATCCATCCATGCACCCACCATGCCATCCATCTACCAATCCATCCCCCTACCTTGCCATCTACCTACACACTCATCCATCCATCATCCATCCATCCCTCCACCCATCTAGCTATCCATCCATCCATCCACCTATCCATACTCTGCCATCTACTCATCCATCTACCCAGCCATCCACCTACCGACTCATCCATCCACCCACTCATCCATCCATCCATCCTCCCTGCCATCCATCCACCCACCCACTCATCCACCCATCCATCCACCCACCCTGCCATCTACCCATCCATCCATCTACCAAACCATCCACCCACCCACTCATCCATCCATTCACTTACCCACTGGCCCCACATTTGAGTGCCTATATGCAGAGCAAACAGAGCAGACCTGGTCTGCTATGAGGCTGCAGGACAGAAAGGCCATGCTGGCTGACTGCTTGGGGGGTGGGTTATGCTGGGGCAAGCCTTACATTTTTGTTTTGCATGTTGATAGTTCTGTTGTTTCCAGTCAGGAAATACTGGAGGAAAAAGTCTATGAACTGGACCGACTATTCGAAACAGAGGACAGTAGAGAGATACCATCTCAGATATTTTTAAGTTATCTCAAGATAATTTAGATGGCAAATCTGCCAACTAATTTTATCTTAATTTGGCAAATAATCTCAATTACTTACTGTTCTGAACACAACCAAAACCAAGAATAAACCCCATTGCTTTCTTTGCAGCTGGCCAGGGTACCAGGGAGGCAGAACCCTCACTCACAACAGACGCCTTAGCTCCTGGATGGGCTCCTCCTCACTCTCGCTTTTAACACAGCTCGGACACACAGGACTGGGTGGCCTCCTGGCCCACAGCCAAGCCGAAGTGCCAGATGAGAAAAGGAGGGGCAGTGAGCACTGGGGGCAGGCATCCTGCTGACGGCAGCACAAGGGCAAAGGCAAGCCCGTGACCTGAGACGGCACACCTCGGAGGGCGTCCGGCGCTGGGCCAGCTCGCAGACCCAGCGGACCCATGGTGACATCACAGATGAGAACATAATGCAGCAACTGCTGTCCACGGTGACCTTGCCCCGGCGCCAGGGGCTGTGTCACGGTCACCAGGGCACTGAAGGCAGCTGGGGATCAGAGGAGGCACTTTCACAAGCCCAACAAAAAATTAGATTAATCCTAGTTTTGAGATTTAATGGGGCTGGTTTCAGTTCTTGGGTAAATTCACTTACAGGGACCACCTTATGTTTCAATAAGGCTGAGAAATTCGATGTATTTCTTTGCTAATAATCATCTGTTGCTAGTCCGACCCTCCTCAGGATATGAAATCACCAAGACACCTAAGAACTGAAAAGGAGGAGTGAAGCCAGCAGTGTCTGCAGGTGGAAGGTGTGTGCTGTGTAGACTCGCGAGAATCCACTGTAACCACAGTGCTGCTGGAACCAGTAAGTGGCTACGGTCACGTTGAAAGGAATAAAACCAATACAGTGCCTGAAGTCAATGTTCTACTGATAATAGTGTTCAATAACCTGCTGCTGCTGCTGCTGCTGCTAAGTCACTTCAGTCGTGTCCGACTCTGTTCGACCCCATAGATGGCAGCCCACTAGGCTCCTCCATCCCTGGGATTCTCCAGGCAAGAATACTGGAGTGGGTTGCTATTTCCTTCTCCAATGCATCAAAGTGAAAAGTGAAAGTGAAGTCGCTCAGTTGTGTCAGACTCTTAGCGGCCCCATGGACTGCAACCTACCAGGCTCCTCCGTCCATGCGATTTTCCAGACAAGAACACTGGAGTGGGTTGTCATTTCCTTCTCCAATACATGAAAGTGAAAAGTGAAAGTGAAATCACTCAGTCCTGTCCGACTCTAGCGACCCCATGGACTGCAGCGCACCAGGCTCCTCGGTCCATGGGATTTTCCAGGCAAGAGTACTGGAGTGGGGTGCCATTGCCTTCTCCGCAATAACCTGCTATAACTGAAGTAATGAAGAGACCCAGTACAGAAGTTTGTTTATTTCTGACTTAACAGATTTCAGTCCACTGGTCCCAGATGGTCATTTGGGACAATGGAGCAACCTAGGAAGCCATGCACTGAAGATGCAGCCTGGCAGCTCCAACCCTGTGGTCATCCAGGGCCCAGGGAGTCTGGCAGCTCCTCCCCCCAAGGTCATTTGGGGCCCAGGGAGCCTGGCAGCTCCACCTCCTGTGATCATCCAGGGCCTAGGTAGCATGGCAGCTCCACCCCAGTGGTCATCTAGGGCTCAGGGACCCTGGCAGCTCCACCCCCTGTGGTCATCTGGGGCCCAGGCTGTTGGGAGCTCTGCCATCTTCAATGTATGTCTCTTTGGGCTGCTCTGTAGTTCCTCTCTAGCAGAAAGGAATAAAATTGGAATTCCAGTACCAGGGATTCCCTCTAAAGCAAGACGGGTGGCAACAAGTGCTCAGTGACCAGAAAGACACAGAGCCCTGCTGTACATCCAGGCTGCCAGCGGGCACGGCCAGTGGGCACACCTCCAGGTGAACACGCAAAAACAGAAGACACAGTGGAGAAGGCCCTGGGTACCTCTGTGATAAAAAAAGATGGAAAAAAAAAAAATGAAAATACCTACTCACAAACTTCAGAAGAAATAAACAGAGCTCATACACATAAACCTTAGGACCAGAAGGAGATGAAAGCAAAACTAACCAAATGGGAAGGTGCCGTGCAGTAGGGGCAACCGTGCCCCCTGTGCTCACACCCCAGTAAACCAGCACTGCTCCCCCATCAAGATGTGGGGATCTGCTCCCCGGCCCCTGGAGCCTGGGCTGGCTGCAAAGCTCACCCCTAAACAGAATGGGGTGACATCCCATCCTGAGCCTGGGCCTTCAGAGGCCTTGCAGCTTCCCCTGCACCCTCCAGGCACCAGGGGAAGAGACTTCATCTAGCCAGCTGGAAGGTGGGCCCACAGGGAGCAAAGATGGACCCACGGCCCCAGGCAGTGGCCCCAGTGCCACTGCCCACAGAAGAGGTCCTTCCTCCTCACGTGGATCCCTTCATGCTCCTGAGATGGCCTCATGCCCATCCCTGGAGCAGTCGCTCAAACTGGGGGTGAGACCCCAGGTGAGACCAGCAGAAAAACCACTCTCCTGGGCATAGCCCAAAGTGCTGGCCTACAGAATTGTGAGATAAGAAAATGGTGGTTGTTTTCAATCATGACTTTTTGAGGTGGTTTGTTAGATAGTAACACATAAATAACACATAAGCCATGCTTTCTAAGTTAATTTATAGATGTAATCGAACCCTAAATAAAATACCAAGAGGTCCTCTCTCCCTCACCCCTGGAACTGGAAATGCTGACTCTACGGTCCACATGGGAAAACAAACAGGAAAGAAAACCAAACAACCATGAAAAAGAACCTGGAACGGCCTCAAGATACCATCACATATGACGAAGCCTCTGCTCTTAAGGGTGTGTTCCTGGCCTGTGACCAGACATGCAGGCCAATGACACAGACCAACAGTCTGTGGTGGGCAGTCGGCTAACAAGGAGGGGGCCTCCTGGAGTCCCTAGGCAGCTGGACCAGGTGACCCTGCAGTTGCCAGGGGGAGACCAGACAGTCAAGTGTCCTGAGTGTTGCTACCAACTTAGCAGATGACGCAGGACACGTCTCACATGACATCTCACACGGCAGACTTTGCTTTGCTCTTGCCTTTAGGCAAGCTTGTATTTCTACTGCGTGTACAATAAAGAGGATACGAAGTTGACCTAAAACCATCACTGGGCTCACGAGACTCTTGGTATTCTGTATCTCTCAACCAAAGGGGTAAGAAAAGTACCACAAAAGGATATATTGAATGGCTCCTTCAGGCTTCCATAACAATCCTCCCCCACCCGAGGGCTCTGCCGTGGCAGCAGCGCCCATCCTTGGGCCCAGGAGGGGACCGCCAGCCCCAGATCTAAGCCATAAAGGTAACCTCACCCCCAGTTTGAGCGACTGCTCCAGGGATGGCCATGAGGCCATCTCAGGAGCATGAAGGGATCCACGTGAGGAGGAAGGACGTCTGCTGTGGGCAGTGGCACTGGTGAGCAGCTGAGACTCCGCTAGCAGCCGCCATTTCAAGAGGCAGAGGGGACACGAGTCACAAGCATTTCAGTGGGCATTCCTGTGACCCGAACCCCTGTGGGCGCACCCTCACCACGTCCGTTCCTGCTGTGCACGCAGGTCTGGCATACAACACACGGTGCTCCAGCAAGGCTAAGGGACGCCTGTGTTTATTACGTGCATGTGTGACGTGCGGCAGCGTGACTCCTGAAGCTTGCACCACTCACGTCATTACTAGCCACCTCAGGAAAAGCTTCCTGAAAGAACAACGTTATGGGACAGCCGATGAAGCCCTTCACCTGACAGTCTCATCGGAGACTCTCAACACCCTGCCACACTCTGGATGGGCAGGTGCTGCTGGCTGCAGAGGGCCTGTGCAGGCTGGAGGGCGAGGGCTTGGGATGCAGGAAGAGGGAACTGTCATGTCTGCAGCCCTGTGGGAGATGCGTGGGGCATCACTGCAGCTGGTGAAGGCTGGACAGACAACTCTGGCTGCCCAGGATGGAGGCAGGCACCCTGCACAGCCAGCATCCCTCCTGACCACAGGCCAGAGGAGCCACATGGACTAAAGGGTCGCTGTGCCCCTGGGCCACCGCTGAAGGAGGCCAGAAGCTCCCACCAGGCCCTAGAAGAAGGGCCTGCAAACCGCACCCCAAGGACCAGGTGGGCGGGGGGAGTGCTGTCATGTCCCCAGGGGGGCTTCCACTGTGGAAACAGTGCCCCCAGGCAGGAAGTGGGGTAGCTGGCTGAGGAGAGGGGCTGGGACAGATGCCCAGGGACAGAGGCCTGAGGGGGACCTCCGGGCCCCCTACACGCCACCTACCCTACTCTTTGAGCTCCAGAATCAACCGTCTTTCCTAGGGTGTCCTGATGGTCTTACTGGTCTGGGTAGTGGTGAATTTTGGGGCAGGAGGTGGGAGGGAGGTGAAGCGCTCCCAGCTTGATGACTGCACAATAGGCCTGTGACAAACCTCCGGGCCTGAGGACACTGCAGGCGCCCCGCACACCAAGGCAGCTGTCCACCTGCACGGACACACACACGCACACGCACACACACAAAACAGGCGAAGCCACCTTGGATGTCACTTTGTGACAATGATCTGCCCTTTACAGTAATGACATTTTATTCTTAGAGAAACAGGTGTTTGCTTTATAATTATTGCAACCCCATGTACTATACAGTCCATGGAATTCTCCAGGCCAGAATACTGGAGTGGATAGCCTTTCCCTTCTCCAGGGGATCTTCCCAACCCAGGGATCAAACCCAGGTCTCCCACATTGCAGGCAATTCTTTACCAGCTGAGCCCCAAAGGAAGCCCATTATTCAATGAACTGGTTGTTAATTCACTTTTCTACATGGACAATATATTTCATAATTTAAAAAGTTATATGGAGTCTTGGTGTCCCCTTAGGAATGCAGAGAGCTCATCACTCCTACCCTGCCACGAGATAATGCCAGACAAAGTGCAAATTCATGACTTTTCTTGACCCCATCAGAGATGTGGGGTTATAGGACAACCAATTAACAAAAAATGTGGAGTGAGGTGGGTGCCTGCCAGGGGCAGGACTGAGACCCAGCCTCCAGGGCAGACATGTGAGGAGTTGGTCAGCAAAGGCAGCTCAGCTGGGGAGTATGGGAAGGTCTCCCCTCCTGCAGACTTTTCCTCCATGACCCCCAGCGAACCCCATGCAGCAAGCCTGGGAAAGCTTCTCCTACACACTCTAGAGTCTGCAGGTCATTAACAAGAGATTTTTAGTAAGCAGAACACAAACCTCAAAGGATGAACAAGGTCATTTACAAAGATAAAAAGTCCTGTCACGTTTCCCATTAAAGACACATCGTGACTCCAAGGGGTAAACTCAATGGGTTTCAAATGTCCATCTGGGCCTCTGTCCAGGGCGGTGGAAGAGCCCACTCCTGGGTTCCCAGGCAGCCCAGATTCAGGATGGTTTGGAAAAGGCCAGACTCACCCCAAATCAGAGGAGGAGGGCCACCCGTCACGCAGCAGCTGCCTCTTACTTGAGTTTCCTGCCTGAACACCAACTCAGAGCATCTCAGATATACACATGCTTCAAAGGACATAATCACACCCGTGAAACGTTAGGTAGAAAGTGAAATGGAGACTGCCATGAACACTGCACACCTACTTCCCGTGGGGGCTGGTGCCCTGAGGTGCCTCCTGGTCTGGTGCAGAGCCAAGGTGCCACCCTGGGATGTTAGGACCCCAGAGGGCAAGCAGTATGCTGCTCCTCTCTTTCCTACCAGTAGCCTGACTGGAAAACGGTAAGAGAAGTGTGGGTCGGGGTGGACATGCTGCCTTCAAGGCCGTAGCACACTCCCTGCCCCCAGGGCGGCTCCATCCCACTGCATCACTGGGGTTGGAGTTTCAAGGACAGCAGCCCCACTGGGATGATCCAGTGACAAGTGGCTGTCCAGGGGAGGGCTGGGGATGCTGGATGCTGGGGAGACCTCTCCTGTGTGTGCGTCTGGGGGGGCAGGTACTGAGAACTGATGGCCATCCCCTCCTTGCTGCACCCCTACAACGAGCTTCTCACCCTGAAGTCAGCTTTTCCAGTAAGATAGGAAATGCTTGTGGAGTCTGATGAGATTTTAAGGGGGGGGGTCCCACCTCTGCTGGCTTTGTCTTCCTCGTTTTCCTCAAATCCACCTAGGTTTGCACCACACCCCTTTGGTCTCCAGTTTACCCCTAAGGATGCCTCTCTGTAGGCTGCAAGATTGACAGCAGTGTCCAAGGATGGGTCCACGGCACTGGTGCCCATGACAGGCGCATCCTTGGGGGGAAGGAGACTCCGAGACCTTGGATGAGATGCCATTAGAGGCTTGCTGGGCGCTCCAGAAAGAGCAGGGCTGTGTCTGAGGAACAGGCCTTGCTTTCTGTTCTTTTGGGGGAACCAAGCTCTTTCTGTGATCCCTTTAAGATCATCCTGCTTAGGGAGGACAGGTCAGGGGCTGAGGGAGACGCTGCCTCCAGGGCAGACCTTGTTCCACAACGTCCTTCCCTAAACGTCAGGGCAAACCAGAGGCAGCAGCCTGACTGCCCCGTCCCCACCCAGCACCCAGCACTCAGTGGAAACAGCACAGGGACTGACGACAAATCCAGCAGGTGAAGGTACAGCCACGTCTCCTACTGACAGCCCCACTGTGTGAGCAACATCTGCTCCCAAAGATGCGCGATACAACACCACCTGCTTATACTTAAAAGGCATGCTAGACAAGCATTTCCTGGGTTGACTGTTAATACAGCTGTGGAAAGAGTGCCCAGGGAGTCTGGTGAGCAGTACAGATCTGTCCAGCAGTGACAGAGTTAACACTGACGCCTGAACAAGAGGCCACGTGATGACCTCTCTAGCTCTTTCTAGCGCTGGACTTTTCTCCTTTTTCAATAGATGCTTACGAAGCACCTGCTGTGGACAGTCACTGTTTCTGTATCCTAAGAGACGATGTCACAGACCACCTACGTTCAGGACACGATGCTCTACTTGACATAAAGACCAAGTAGCAAAATAGAAAAATGAACTGACTGCAAGAAAAGAAAATTAAATCCATGAAATGGCAACGATTCACTAAGGATTAATTTAATCTATTAAGTGATCTCTATTACAGTGGCAATGATTTCGCAACATTTAAAATGTCAAATTGCTTACGAATTTTTAGCCTCTTCTGGTCAGCATAGAAACTCCAAGCCCTCTGCATTTGGCACTGCCGGGGTTGGAATGCTCCCCACCTCTCGTGAATGGCCCCACACTCTGTCCTGTTCCCTTTGGGGAAAGGACCAGGAATGATTATCCTGACTTGCTCTTTCTTCTTTCCTGCATGACTCTCTCACTCCTAGTCTACAGATTTTTCTAAATTGTAACATATAGACCAAGGATGGGTCTATTGACTAAACCAAGAAATAATACTGCATTCGTACTACAGATACTTTATTTTCATATTAAGCATGTTCACTGCCAGTAGTATTCTCTTCCTGAGTGCTTTCAGGTTGAAACCTTTATTTACGTCAATAGCCGTGGAACACAACAGGTGTTTCCTCTAGGATCTGAAGCTTAAGCACAATCCAAAATGTGGTCACTTGACAAATTTGACAGAATTTGAACCCTGGGACCAAGAACAGCAAAATTTAATTCCATGATTCTCCTCCTATTGTCCCCTGGACCATTTACTCCCCTACCCACTGCACACACACAGAAAAGGCTGAAAAAAGTCACACTATTTGCAAGAACTTGTTAACTCAAGCTATTTTTAACCTCCTTATTGCTTTCCTTAATCTCTGCCTACACTTTTGTAAACACCCCCTCTTTACTAATCCTGGCTTCACACATTTGTTTTCTAGTGGGATGCTGACTCATACAAAGACTGAAGACAAAGATTATGGTAACCTCATAACAGGCAAGGTTTCAGAAAACTTAACTTCTACTCATCCTTTGTGAAAAGATTACTTGAGGATGTAGTCTAGCAAAACAAGAAGGAATCTAATGAAGATTCCTTTTTTTAAGAAAAAGAAAAAACAGACCAGTTATGCAATAAAAAGAAATGCCAGGATAACACCCTTATAGATGGCCTGGAAAGAAATTGGTTAAAATTAACATAGGAAATCTTTCAAGAAGAAAATAGAATTTATTCAACAAAGAATACAATTAAGGAGCTAGAAGTTTTGGGTATTGAAGAAGGAATGTTTCTTTTCTCAAAAAAAAAAAAAGCAATTAAGATTTTCAAGTAATAAAAAATGCTGTGCAAGGCAACTGTGACCCAAATGTAAATCAAATTAACAGGGGGCACGATTTCCCACAATCACTTCACGAGGTACCTAAAACTTCCTCCTCCAAGCAGTAAAGATTTAATGGCTTAGATTTCTAGTTTCTCCTTTGTGGCACTTGCAGGAACAAAAAAATTTTTTAAATTTTACTGTGAATTCTATTTCTGGACCTTCAATATTTATAATCAACCCATAAAAGAAACATGGAGAATTTAACTGCAATTATACAACAGAATATGAACATCCTAAACCCAAATTTTTTACATAATGGAGATTCTACATAAGAGATTTCTAAGTTGATCCAACAAAAAGTCATAAGTTGAGTATATTAAAGTTTTAAGGGAACAGTAAAATAACTAAAAATAACAGTATAACTAACAAAACTTAGTGACAGCGAAGGACAGAAGACAGGAGGCGTGTAAGCTGACTAAACCCCTCATCACTGGCAGCGAGGACTGGACAGGTCCTGCTGCTGAGAGTGGGGCGTGATCTGTCTTACACACTGAGAACCAGAAGTCTCGAACAGTGCCTGGGACACGGCGGGTACTCAGTGGAAATCTGTCGGAGAACTGAACGAAATTTAGGTGACGAAACAGAGGCACGCGCAAACAGCAGAGTAAGCCCCAGGACTCAGTCTCAGGGCTCCTCTTTTGAGCAGGAGAGCTGCCGGGAGGCCGCTGGAGAACCACCTGTCCTTTCAGCCATTTCTGCTGCTTGATTTCTTTTAAACCAGTGCGCGTTGCTATTCTTATCATCATAAAAAGTAAAGACATCTCGGTGCATAAATTAACATTGACTATTGGGGTCAAAAAGAGTCGGATATGACTGAATGACTGAACAATAATGAAATGATAACATCTTTAAAGATGAAAAACAGATCCTCTTGGCACTTTGTCAGGCAAAAAGGACCTGAAGAAAGTTTGAATCCCATCTGTGTCTCAGTGTCCACCCTCAGCGCCCAGGACCCCATACACCTGCTAAGGTTTTTTCCACCAAAAAGGAGGAGCCTGTGCTGGGCCAGTGTGCTAGGCCCGGGGCTCCTGACACTGGACTCTTGCCCCGTCTCCCCTGTCTGTGGCCTTGGCACATGACATGGTCATTTTGAATGTCAGTTTCTGGTCTGAAGATGAGAATAAGGCAACCTTTAGCCCAGTGGCATATGGTGGCTCTGAGGGTTGAGAAGGGTCCCTCTCATGCTTATAAATAGCTGAGATCTGAAAGATCCTTTGTAAGCCAAGTTTTAAAGGGTATTCAGGTTCCCAGGTGAGCAAACAAAGGTGCTATTTTCCCTACAAACAGCAGATATTTGAATCATTTTGAGCATTTGTAAAACCGCATACTTCAACTGCTAATCCCAAGAAACGGCTTGTACAACAGGGTCTCACTGTCACATTACTTTGGGAAATTCTGAGTGCCCCAGTCCATCTGGAAGGCAACTGATATGCACTCTGGGAGGCTCGGCAGGGAAGAAATGGTCTGGCCAGTTACTTCTCCGTTTGCCTTCAATCTTTCTCTGCATCAGGGTCTTTTCACTTTACATTGCTGCTGCTGCTAAGTTGCTGCAGTCGTGTCTGACTCTGTGCGACCCCATGGCCTGTAGCCTACTAGGCTCCTCCGTCCCTGGGATTCTCCAGGCAAGAACACTGGAGTGGGTTGCCATTTCCTTCTCCAATGCATGAAAGTGAAAAGTGAAAGTGAAGTCGCTCAGTCAAGTCTGACTCTTAGCGACCCCATGGACCGCAGCCTACCAGGCTCCTCCACCCTTGGGATTTTCCAGGCAAGAGTACTGGAGTGGGGTGCCATTGCCTTCTCTGACACTCTCTATTAGTGGGGTTTTAATTATTATTTACACATTTCATTTCAAAGAGTATGGTTGGAATCTGATTATTTGACATGGTTATAAATCACCAACATGAAAAACAACTTCTGTTATAAGTTCAAACAAGGTTTTTGGTGCTAGGGTTTTTCCTCTCTGAAACACCCCAAAAGCCCAGAGTGATAACCACACTTCAACTAAGATGGCAAGGAGGGAAACTTACCACCAAGCCAGGTTTAGGAGGCTTCCAACTACACCTGCCCAGACGGGACCAGTGGGATTGTGGGACTGAGCACAAAAAGTGAGAATTCCGCCAGGGCAACCACTGGGAGTCTGCATATGCTACACACAAGATGCTAAAATGTCTTTCTCCTCTTAGGGTATTTCTCAGTGGCAGGAACTTTTTTCTTTAAAAATGAGGAAAATTCCTGAGCTGATGGATCAAATAGTTTTTGCAGTAAGGTCAAGGAACTCACAAAATATTTTCAATACGAGAGAAGGGCAACACAGTCTTCCTATTTTCCTCCGAAGACAACGAGGTTGTCCCTGCCTCTGCCTCCACCAGAGCCTCCCTGTTCCCGCAGTGTCCCCTGCGTGACCCACTCCTGGGCAGTGGGACACAGTCTAAATGGATTCATCAGGCCAACCCATCATTTTCTTATACATTGTAGTGGGGTCCTGGGATCTTCCCCCTGGGTCTGAAGCAAGGCTTCCTGAGAAAAGCAGGTTCCATCCTGGCCACGGAGCCCAGATGTGCTGACAGTCCCCCACCTCAGTCCCCAGTCAGAGGTTCCATGTAGCACTTCCCATGACCGCACTGCGCTGCCAGACCAGAGTCCCCTCATAAAGGGGCCCCCTCGCGGGGTGGGGGACCCTTCTCCCCCAGACCATGCTGGCCACATCCAGCACCCTTGTCAGTGATAGGTTCACACCCGGCTTGAGTCGGAACCTGCTACAACCCAGAGTCCCAGCCCATGGAGAGGATGAGCTGAAGCGAGGCCTCTGTCCTGGGTGCTGGGCTGTGCCAGGGCCTGCTGTGGCTGCACCATCCGGGCCCCGCCAGGGGTAGTGCCTCCCGCTGGACTCCCTGTGCTGCTCCCACCCGGGCCCCGCCAGGGGTGGCGTCTCCCGCTGGACTCCCTGTGCTGTTCCCAGGAGGGCTCTGAGAGAAGCATGGAGGCCGCCACCCTGTCCTTGGAGATCGCACCCACCCACAAAGATGCAGCGCCCTCTCGCCGAGCGGGACCCCCTCCCCAACACCCTCTGACACACAGCTGAGCTGTGTCTGTCTGAACAGTGAGCTGTGGGCCCCAGTCGCCCTTCTGCAGGGGGCCTGAGCCAGTGCCCGCCCGGAGCAGGATGCAGGGTCACGGGGGAGAACAGACAAGGAAAAGGCGGTGCTCCCGTCCAGTACTGACCAGGGAGGGCGGTTCCACAGCCCCGGAGAAGGAAACCCTTGACATCCCTCCCAGTTCTGAGCCTCAGGGACTCGCTGGGGGCTGTCAGACTCTCTGGTCAGACCACTGCTGCTTCATGAATGTTCCTGGAACAGTGTCTCTGTCTATTTATGGATCAAGCGATGTTTCGGTGGCCAGGAGAAGCGTCAGAGGAGGGCAGGTTAGAGGACAAACCAGACTAGAAGGCAGCCCACTCCTCCCCTGCCCATGTAGCGTCTGACCAGGGCGGCCACCAACCCCCACCCCCAGCCCGGTCCCATGCCCAGCAGGCCTGCAGCCTCAGAGCCTGCATTGGCTGGCCCGTCCCTACCTGGACTCACCACCAACCACCACGGGGTG